>NW_020175123.1:5933-72585 GCF_003031525.2 Neophocaena asiaeorientalis asiaeorientalis | reverse complement strand
CATAGCACAGGGAGATCAGCTCGCTGCTTTGTGACCACCTGGATGGGTGGGATAGGGAGGGTGGGAGGGAGGGAGACGCAAGAGGGAAGAGATATGGGAACATATGTATATGTATAACTGATTCACTTTGCTATAAAACAGAAACTAACACACCATTGTAAAGCAATTATACTCCAATAAATGTGTAAAAAAAAAAAAAACCAAACGAACTTTCAGGCCAACCCAATAACATTGTCTATCAACTATACTTCAATTTGGAAGAAAGGGAAAAAAAGTAAGAATAAAAAGGGCAAATCTCTTTGTGTGTTTTGTTTTTTTTTTTTTTGCAGTACGCGGGCCTCTCACTGTTGTGGCCTCTCCCGTTGCGGAGCACAGGCTCCGGACGAGCAGGCCCAGCGGCCATGGCTCACGGGGCCCAGCTGCTTCACGGCATGTGGGATCCTCCCAGACCGGGGCAGGAACCCGTGTCCCCTGCATCGGCAGGCGGACTCTCAACCACTGTGCCACCAGGGAAGCCCAGGACAAATCTCTTAACAACAGATTCTGATTTGAAGTCAAACTGCTCCTCACATAGACAGGGGTGGTACCACCTGGGTTATTTATTTAATCATGATTCTATAGCACAATTCCAGGAAACCAATTGATTCATCATAAATACTGGAAAAATATCCAAGCTGAAAAAAAAAAAAAAACAAGAGACATTATCTAAAGTAAACCTCCCCTTCCTAAGACTGACAATAAAGACCTCTTGCTGGTGTCATTAGGGTGTTGGGAGTAGGTGCAATGAAGGAAACACTCAGGGCAAGGTAAGAGCGTGTAACAGGGGATGTAATGAAATGTACCAAAACATAACTGTCCAAGGAAGAGCTGAAAAACCGTGTCTAAGTCCTCAAACCTGAGATTCAGACCCAAGGGTTTAAATGGAGAGCAAAATTATGGGGAGCTTTAGTATAGTCGAGCTATACCTTCCCGCCCACCTCATTGCTTCTAGCTCCTTGTTTAGATGGTAGAGAAGAGGGTATTACATCAGGAAAATTCATTGTTAGCTGTGTGTCAACTTCCAGGCCATCCATGTATGTTAGTTAGGGGTATCAAATTCCTTTAAATATCCAAAAAGATCAAATTCTATCTGTAAAACCCAAAGGTAATTTGCCTTAGAGTTGTGGAATATGCTGCTACAGACTGGGCTTCCAGGAATTAGTAAAGTTATCACAACAAAATTATTATAACATCTAAGGAGCTGCTCCCAACTTGGGATTCCCAGAATCACAACAATTCCTCAAAATCATGAACAGATGGGGGATAATTAGCTATTTTCAGAATTTCAGGAAGCCCTAGTAGAACCTATATATTTATCGAAGACCATGTTGCATTGACTATTTAAAACACTTACGTTCATTGATTCGACTGGAAATATATCGTCTAGCATGACAGCAATGCTTGTTACCTTGTGTTGATCAGAAACCTCAGATTAACCATTTTAGATGTTTTAAATTAAAATATACTAGAAAAAAAGTTAATTATTGTTAGACTAAACCTTTTACATGGAGCTATTATTAAAAGAATAATAACAAAAGGGTCTTTTGTTGGGAAAAAGGTAAACCAGAGTCAAAAGGATAGGACTGAGGCATTTACCCCTCACTTTAGATCCAAAGGAAATAAATGAATGCCCTCAGCAGAGACAACCCTGATCACCCCATTCTATTCATCTCTGAAATGGAGGCAATAATTCTCTTGACGTCTGTCTTTATTATAGGCATTCTAAGATTTTGGTAAGAAAGCCTATTAAGTATAGATATCAAGAGGTAAACAGGAAGGGTGGTAGGGAGAGGAGAGGGAAGGAGAACATGTGTGTATACTTATGTAACAATAAGAGACAGAACTATTACAGGTGTGCTCCTCTTCCACTGTGGAAATAAACAAAGACCACCCAAATGAGAACAAACAGGCTTTTATTCAGTGTGTGCTACATGCAAGGGATTCAGCCACCATCACTTAAGTTTGGTAGAGACTCAGGGCAGACAGGGTAGTGGGAAAGTTTTATAGGGAAAGAAATGAAAGACTTGAGGTATGCTCTGATTGAAGGCTGCTGGCACAGGGAGGCTAGAGGCAGACGAACTAGAAGCAGGGCATCCTGTGTGATTGTTCTGGGAAGCATATTTGACTTTCTCTCTCATTGGTCCTAAACTGGAAGCTGGAGGTGGGGGGGACAAAAATTAGGGAAGTTGACAGTCATTGGTAAGTCCCAAACTTTCTGGACTGGTTGCTACAGAGATTGCAGTTTGGCTTCCTGTACTGGTAGCTGCAGAGGGTGTAGATCAGAATTGTATTATCATATGTGATCTGGACATTTTCCATTTGTATATTATCTCTTGCCACTCTGTTCCCGACACACACCCACACGAGGACCCAGTTTTAGGCCAAGGATTTCACTTTTTTCTACTTTTTCCACCACCTCCTGTTTCTACCCCTCCCTGTCTTATGCCACCAGCCTTTTAAGTGCAATTCCCCCAGCCTAGCTAGTCCCACACCTTGACCTTACCTGTAAACACTATCCTCATGTCAGGGCAGCTTAAGCCCCATTACCACTCATTAAGTTTTCTTGGATAATGCTTGCTTTGAGTAGCTCCTGCTGCATTTTAGAATTTCTGCCATATCATCAAACACTTGATTATAAAATGATTTTAATTGATTTTCATTAATTTGCTCATGTTATCTCCTCAACCAGATTATAAATCTGAAAGCTGGTATCATAGCTTATACTTTCTCTTATATTTCACAATACTTTGCACTCTTGAGTACATGTAGTAAATTCTCAGTAGATAATTGCTAATTGAATATTTTCTATACACACTATTCAGCTGAAGGGGTTAAGGGGAACCGACTCATCTTTTTATCCATCAGCATTCCAGATGCTGATTTCAGCCTCAATCATCCCAACTTTCTTGCACCTGGAAGATTTTGCACACTAAAGTTCAAGGACCCAGCAGAAGGGCTTCTCTCGCATCAAGTGAAAGGAGAAAAGTCTCTAGTGATTTTTTTCAACTTATGAGCCTTGTATAGCAGTGAACCTTCTAAACAATTCATGAGGTACATATTGGGTTTTTCAACAAGAGGGATGTGGGGGTCCAGAGGTCAGAAGGAAAGAAAAGAAAAGGCAAATGTCTTCTTGAATCTGTGGCAGAAGAAATGGAAATTCATGTGAAGAGCTGAATGAGTACAGGTTGAGTAGGAACATTTTGCTAATGAGAATTCTTGACATAGTTCTGAGAGGACTTCAAATAAATTCTGAATAGCAGCTGGAGTAGAATTAAAAAAAGAAAAGAAGTTGTAATATCTTCTCATCCAAAACCCAAACAAGGATATACATGCTACATATTTGGCGTGTAGACAATCCAGCTTTGTGTGTGTGCATGAGAGTCTACTCGTTGGTGCAGCTCTTTCTAGCTGGGGGAGAACGAGTGGTGTGCTGGAGTGGCTCATACCAGCTCGAGGGAGCCAGCTGTTCGATTTTCAGAACTTTTGCTGGCTAATTATTAAATCATTAATGGCTTGAAATCAGCCATGTTGTAAATACACCATGGAAGCTAGCAAACTACAAATCAGGGCTTTTCTCTTCCAAGAGACGAGAGGTAGAAGAGTTGGATCATCCATCTTCCTTTCCAGGGAGCACCATTAGGAAAGGATGGGGGTGAGCTGACAAATCCTACATTTTCTCACTTCCATAAAGAGTACCCTAGAGTCAGAAGTATACAGTGTTAGAGTTGGATGAGACCTTAGAGGTCCAGAGTGAGAAGTGACTTGCCCAATATCATGTAGCTGGCCTGATCACACAGGGAATCTGAGGAAACACCCAGTTTTCTTATCCTCATGCATTACTTTCTGGAAATGCATGTAGTGCCTGATTATTCAGGATGGTATATTTTCTTCTCTTCTTCCTCTCACATCAAGGAAAGCTCCTACTGGTAAGGTCAGATCACTCTCTTGTGTCACAGCCCAGCTCATAAAATGCTATTAAGTGAATTACTGATGACCTAATTCCCAGCTGCAGGACACATTCCATTAGAGGCAGGCTGGCTGCCAAGTAGTGTCAGCGGTGACTGGATGGCAGGAGTGATTGAAACCATCCTGCCTTGGATGGCTGCGCCTCAGAGGGTGCAGTTCCTGGTGGGGAGGAGGTGCTCCTTTGGCCCAACATCAGTCCTAGGTCTTTTTCTGGGAACTAAATTTCTCAGCTTCAGAGAGAACTTTCTTGAAATACCAAGGATCACCATTACAGAAACAACTAAGGTAGTGCTTCCCCTATCATAACTATCTAGAACCATCAGCAGATTTAACCACTGTCATCCATAGTACCAACCTGCAAATATTGTTTTGCCATCCACATCATTACTTCTTTCTTGCTTGTCCTTACTGTCAGGCTGTCTATCCTTCTACTTTTATATGTTTCATTTTCTCAAAGCACAATGAGTTCTTAGTTTTGTGATATGGTGGGGAAGAGTAGAAACTATATGGTCTATCTTTTTTTTTTGTTTTGTTTATTTTGTTTTTGTTTTTGTTTTGCATTACGCGGGCCTCTCACTGTTGTGGCCTCTCCCGTTGCGGCGCACAGGCTCCAGACGCCCAGGCTCAGCGGCCATGGCTCACGGGCCTAGCCGCTCCGCGGCACGTGGGATCTTCCCGGACCGGGGCACGAACCCGCATCCCCTGTATCGGCAGGCGGACTCTCAACCACTGCGCTACCAGGGAAGCCCAATATGGTCTATCTTTAACTTACCTCAGTACTCCACACATAAGAGTTGGGTAAGCTATAAAGCAACATAATAAATGTAAAAATGTTGTTAGAAGTTAAAGGAAAAATGGGAAAGTATTTAAATTTCAAAGGAACTTTGGATTCAGTTGTTAGCCTTTGTAAGTGTGGGAAATGATATAGCAGAACTAACACTGGACCAGGCGTCAGGAAACCCGGGTGCTAATGTTGGCTTCATGTCTAATCAATTCTGATATTAGATAAGTCATTCATCTCCTCTTGACTCTTACTTCCTCATCTGTGAAATGGACAAGTAGACTGAATGATCACCAGATCCTTTCTAGCGCTGAACTTTCCATCTTTAAATCAAGATGACAGTAAATTGGAAAATTCACTCATTCACTATTCATATCCTAACCTATTCATTAAATGCTTAAGACACCCCATTCTACTTAGCTTTTTCCCTTAATCTCTTCTTTCTCCACCTTTTCCCCTCCTCATCTTTTTATTATTTATGACTCATGTTTTCCTTTATGATTATTATTTTGTCTCCACTACCTCTGCTTCCAGCTCTCAGTGGTATCAAGTGGGCCCTCCTTAAATTACCAAACTCCTTTCTAGGAACTGTCAGGCCACATTCCACCACCACCAAAATGTCCGTATAAGTGCATTTCACTATGTTAAGATGAATGAGGCGTCCATGTGCCTGTGGGTGTTTATTTGAAGTGAAGAAGGCAGAGGGTTTTATCAATTACACAGAAGCTTGGCAGAGTGGCCTTAAAGGAAGTAAACTAGGAGTCCAAAGATTCTGTGGTAAACCATGTTAACTGAGAATGAAAAAATAGCGTAAAAACAAGTAGACTCTTGCCATTCTGTGCTTTTACTTTTTTTTTTTATCTAAAAATTGCTAATATTCTGCTACATGCCAGAGCTCTGGAGAGATGTTTTTATTACAGGTATGCTCCTTAATCAACTGAGAGTAGGACCTAGAAAACAAACGCTTAGCAACCAATATCTCAATGACACAGAAACTATGACTAGTTTGAGCATATATGGCTTTCTTTTTCTCTCGTTTCTAAGAAATAACCGGCCTCCTTTAATCCCATTAACTTCTGATATCTTCCATCCGAAGGCTTACAGCGAAAAATCACAGCTTTCGGCTTCCTTGTCCTTTAATGTATTTCTGAACTTTTCCTAATTTTAGAATGAAAACTAGAAGGCTCATGACTGAACAATATGCACTAAACTCAGACCATAATTTCAAAAATTTCTCCAGCATTTGCGATGTTATTACTTATCTCTTCATTCCTACATACCATGACTCTGAGAAGGAGCTCCAACTGGCACAGATTCCTCCTTTATTTCAGTCCTATCTCAACTAAACAAGTTTCTTAATGCCCTTCACATTCATATAGTTCTTACTCAGTCTGAACCCATACGTATACTAAAGCTTTCTTTCTCACAGTTCTAGCCTCTGGGTCTATTTTAAAATTAAACCATTAAACCTTCTGAACCCCTGATACCAAAATATTGTGGTTTAGTGAATGATAAAAATGAAATAGAGGCTAAGCTAGGACCAACAAAAAGTCCCTTATAAATTCCAGCCATAGAAATAATAAGTCATCAGAGCAGAGAAAAATGTGGAAAATTAGCCCACTATGTCACTTGACAATTTTGCAGACTTGGCATTTTATATCAGGCAATTTGTAAAACTTCTTTTTCTATTCTATCCCTACAGAAGTTTTCCCTGTATTTCTCTCTTCTGTGTATGTAAAAGGCTAGACCTCAGAGGCATTTAACATAAATTGCTCTTTTCTCTCCTTATTATAATTAATTTCACCTTCCCTAGACTTCCCATGGTATTGATTACCTGCTGCCTGGCACCATTGGTCATTTGTAAGCGTATCTGTCACCCCAGTCAGAGTGTATGCCCCTTGAAGGGCATATCTCACTCACTCTGCACCCACTGGGCTCATAGTAGACCTCAGAAAGTGTTTATTAAATTGAATTGCTTTCTCTTTGTAAGACTGGCAGGCACTCTGGTGGCTTATAATGGCTTTTTCTTTTTTCAAACACTCCCTTTTTTGGTGCAAACTCCACGTGACCCACAGTTATCTAGGGCAGCAAGTAATGTTTAAGTGATTATAGCAGAAAGCTGAGATTCCACCAGCGCTCTGGGAGTTGCAGCCAGAGATCAGCAGAGCCACCTGCTTAATATTTTAAAGAAGCGGCATGGTCCTTTCGTAAAGGTTTCTGCCATGGATCCCCTCTGAGGATTTATCACTCAGCCACGTTTAACATTCAGTAGGTCAGACCTTTATTCAAGATGACATCATCTGAGCCCTCGTGCAATTCAATCTTAGCATATATTCTGCCCAACCACCAACTCTTCCTCCTCCCCCAACCTTTCACTAGGGATTCAGCCAATAAATAGCAGGTAATCCAGAGCCCAGAGCTTTTTACTTAGTAACATTGTAGGGGGAAGGGCGGAGAGTGAAAGATAATGGTGTGTCCCCTCCTAGAGCAGCAGTGAACCTTTAAGACTCAGGGACTCCAGGCAGAGTGAAGTCTCCCTTGCTTCAAGGAAATGAAATTGAGCAGCACTATCAGCCCAGAGCCCAGACAAGGACGGGGGATTCCCAGTTGCCTGGGTAATTCTGTCCCTTACAACCTGAAATCAGGAATGAGTCTTTAGAAGATATTTCTCATGCGTGAAATAAACACCCCTCTGCCCCCTGCTGCTTTCGCTTTGATTTCTTCTGCAAGCGTGAGGTGACTCAGTAACGGGGATTTTTCTTTTTCCCATTTGAGTCCATGAACACCCACATACTGACCTCCACCACCTTCCCTACTCAGGTTTCCCTTCCTTCCTTCTTTTACGTCCCCTTCCCCCACTTTGCCTCGTTTAAATACAAACGCTCAAGTTTCCCTCCTGCTTGGGAGCCGCCAGAGACATCGAGCAAGGTCTCCATGGAAACCAGGAGGTGCATACCGCAGCCCCAGTAAGGAATGCCTGTAGAGGCTTGGCAGGGTCTGGGGGAGCTGCAAGGAGACCCTCTATATATTAAGGTGAACCTGGTGAGGAATAAAGTGCATTCAGGCATAGGGTATAAGATGAGGTAGAAACAGAAAGGGCTAAGAGCCGAGATTCTCTCTCAATTTTGGTTTCAGCCTAGAAACCCTCAAAGGAGAAAACAGTCGGAGAAATCCCAGGGTCCCCCCCACTGGTCAATTTCTTATGTACCCGGAAGAGCTCAGCCTAGTGTGGAGATTATTTAGGGGAGTCAGTCTCTGTGTTTAATTACAATGAAGCAGCTGTCACACCCTACTCAAGCACTTAAAATGGAAGGGAACCAAGACCACTGCACTCCTCCAGTGTGCCTGGATATTCTACGTATACCCACTCATCTTATCCTCAGGAAGGTGGCATCATGACCCCTATTTTATAGACAAGGGAACCGGCTCAGAGAGGCTGCTCTTTGAAGTTGATAGTTATTAAGGACAGAGATTTGAACCCAGGTCTGTGATCATCGAAGTCCAGATTCTTCTCCAGTTACAGTCTAAACTTCCTGGCCTCATATTTTCGTTCATAAAGAATTTACCGTAAGTGAATCTCTCTCACTTCTTCACTGGATAGAAGAAGGTCGTGACAACTGTTCACCAAGAGATGAGTGGACATGCAAGAAAACTGGGTTGCATCTGTGAAGCTCTAGAAGTGACTGAGTTCGGGACAGCTGCAGTGGTGTTACCTGTTCAGGACAGTGCCAAGAGAGGGTCTGATGATGCAGACTTTCGGAGAAGCTCTTGGCTTAATGTACGTGAGAAGGTGGTGGATAGTTATTCTGTCCATAGCTTCACACCTTATGTAAAGTCTTGTAGAAAACTGGACCTCCAGATTAGCTATTGGCCCTTTGCGATCCTCTCAGATACCTGAGTCTCCCCCTCACCACCACCCCCATATCCCCCATCTCTTGAAGTGAAGGGCTTTGCTTCAGGCTTCCCCTGAGTCTCAAAAGGCTGGCTCAAGAGTTAATGATGAAGAAAATGTGAACAAGTGATAACAAAGAATAGCTGTGGTGCCAGGAAACTGCTAACAATTTAAACAATAGATCAGCCACATAGCAGAGTCACAGGACATTTAGTTCCTCCCTGAAGGACACAGATAGCAATGTCTGATGCACATTCCTAAGTTGTTTTACAGAAATCAGACTCCCACCAGATGGAAACTGCTGACCACAAACATGTGGACCTGAGGCTGTTTGGGACCAGCAGGATGAGGATGTTCAGTCCCGAAACATCATCCCGTTACCTCACCACCAACCAATCAGAAGAACGTCCATGAGGCGGTCAAGCACCCTGCAGCCCACATCCCTAATGTTGCCTTCTTTAAGAGCCCTTCCCTGAAAGCAATCGAAGAGTTTGGGTCTTTTGAGCATGAGCTGCCCATTCATCTTGCTTGGGGCCCTGCAGTAAATGCCATCCGTTCTTTCTCCACAACCTGATGTCAGCAGATTGGCTTTGGTGTGTGTCGGGTCAGTGGACCCAAGTCCAGGTTAGGTAACAGCTATATCTTGCTGTATCTCTACTTCCCCTTCTCTTGTCTGAGATAACGCATCCCAATTCTCCTTTGGTTCTTTTCTTTAGTATATTAAGGGTCCTTTTATTAGTTTCCTAGTGCTGCTGTAACAAATTACCACAAAGTTGTTGTTTTAAAACAACATAAATTTATTAGCTTACAGTTCTGGACCTCAGAAGTCTTACTGCACTAAAATCGAGGTATTGACAGTGCTCTATTCCTTCTGGAGGCTCTAAAGGGAGAACCCATTCCTTGCCTTTTCTGGCTTTTAGAGGCTGCCCACATTCCTTGGCTATTTCCTCTTCAAAACCAGCATTAGCATCACTCCCACCTCTATTGTCACAACTCTTCCTCTGGCTCTGACCCTACTGCCTTCTTTTAACCTTTGTGATTAATTGGGCCACCTGGATAATCCAGGATAATTTCTCCATCTCAAGAACTTTAATTTAATCATAACTTAAAGTTTCTTTTGTCATCTAAGGTAATATATTCATGGGTCTGGGGATTAGGATAGGAATGTCTTTTGGGGGGGCATTATTTGTTTTACCAAAACAGTATGTCTTTTATATCTTAAAAATGATGATACTTTTTCAACATTTTGTTACTCTTAATATATCACCCAATTGGTCTCTTTCCCATAATAGTCAAGTTTTTGTTTTGTTTTTTACAAAAACTAGTTCATACTTGCTATCTTTATTTCCTCACCTACCATTTATATAGCTCTCTGCTACTACTGGCCTCTGTTCCCTTCCCCTTCACGATACAAAAACTGTCCTGTCCAAATTCAAAATTACCTTAAGTTACCCATTTTAGTTGACATTTACCAGTCTATTCTTAAGTGTACTTGACAGCAGCCTTTGACTTTGTTGAATATTTTCTTCTTCATGAAACCCTGTCTTCTACTAGATACTAAGAAAACACTCCTTTTTCCTCCATTCTCTTCCTACATCTTTGACTTCTACTCAGTCCTTTTTGTGGACTTCTTGTCATCTGCCTGTCTTTAAGCACTAGTGTTTTCTAGAGCCTTGCTACTCAAAATGTGGTCTCATACCTGCAGAATAAGCATCACCTAGTAGCTTTTTAGAAATTATATCAGGCCCACTCCAAAGCTACTGAATCAAATTTTGTACTTTAATAAGATCTCCACGTGACTTGTACACACACTAAAGCTTGAGAAACACCAGTCTAGAATTTTGTATTCAGTCTTTTAATATGCTCTGTAGAAGAGCTGACCTGCTACTCCATCTCTAGCCATAAGCCCCATATTTATATTTTCAGCCTGTATCACTCTTTGTATATAGAGCTATCTATCAGACATTTTTCTCTACACATTCCACAGACATTTCAAACTCACCCCATTCAAAACTAACTCTTCATCTCCAACCCCCCAGTTCCCTGTTTTGGTGAACAACAACTTCTTCACCCAAGTACTCAAGCCATAAAACCCCTTCCTTTCCTCATCCCCACATGCACATAGTCATCTTGCCATGTCAATTCGCAGAAATATCTTCTCACATCTCCAACCCCCTACCACTGATATAGGTCATGATTGTATCATCTATTACTTCTTAACTGGTCTCCCTGTCTGCAATCATACCAGAGCCCCTTGACTACTACCATTCCAAAGTTTGAGAGGTTTCTGAGACACACACACACACAGGCTTGTACACATACACACCAAACACACACACACACGCACACACACAACTTGATAAAAGCACTCTCTGGTTTTAAAACTTCCCTATCATATACAGAATAATGTCCCAACTCTTTAGCATGACGACAAAGCCCTCCTTGATTTGTCTCTTTCTCACCAGTGTCCCCTCCCTGCACAAATATTATGGACTATTGGTATCACATAGCTTCACCCTTCTTTAGCTTGTATAATTTCTGCTCTCCTCAACATTTTTCAACTGATACATTTTTACAAAATCCTTGACACCATTTCTTTCCCCTGACTCTGGTGTCTCCCTACCCCAAGTAGAGAGGAGTGTTAGCTCCTTTATATATACCTTTACTTTTTTATATAGACATATACTTCTCTGATGATTATAACACGTGTCACAATATTTTGAAACTATAACTGCCTTAATATATTGAAAGCTCACTAAGATGGTGATTTTTTATAATTATCTCTATATCTTTACCACTTAGCATAGTCCTTAGCACATAATAGGCACTCAATAAATGTTTTATGAATTAATTGATCAAATAAATAGTCGGTTGATCAAGTGATTAAACAGCAGCCCCCAGGTCTTAGATTACAGTGGTGTAAAGATAGGGATCCCTGGACACTTTCAGCCCACTCAGTACTCCACTAGCAACTTAAATTGGAAGGTATATTTAAGCCAATGCTTTTAAGGGTGCCTGGATACCCCCCAAAAATGCCACAGTGTAATGATACTTTCTCTGGTTTTTGGATTATCTCCTAAATTAGCTGGAAGACTAAAAGACTTAAATATTAATCAGACTGCTGCAACATGATTGTAATTCAGCTGCTTGACTTTACATGTAAAAATGTTTGAAATGTAAGAGTGTGGTTGATTTATAGTTACATATTTTTAAGAAATTGGTGGGTTTCTTTTGTTTGGTATCTTAGTCACTGAATGCCTAGTCACACTCTGTAGGAATGTGCTACTTGCTGCATCGATAAAGAGGGCCCCTCTTTATGGCTATTTCTCTGGATCAGGAGTACATTCCCTAGTCCTTGAAGCTACCATAGCCTCTGCTGAGACTTGCTGAAGAAAGATGTTATTCCTCCCATGGCTAGACAAGGAAGGTCTTTGTTTCTGAGGGGAGCTTCAGGCTGCCATGGCAACTCCCAATTTTTCCTCCACTTTCTTTGTATGCTATTCTACCAGGAGAGGTGGAAAGCTGTCATCTTTTCTCCTTTCCTCTCCCTCTCCCTTTTCTTCTCCACTGGGGCTAGGATGGAGAGGCTAGCACCAAGTCCTACTTGTGATTTTCCACACCTTGTGAGACTTGGTGCAAGTCCCCCCGATAGAAACAAAACCCACCTGGATTCTAGTTCTTATCTCTGGAGTGACATTATTAACCCTTAATCAGAAAACAAACAATCCTAACCATGGCTTCTCTATTCTCTGTAGAGTCAAAATGCAGAGTGGGAAGAAACAGAGGCTAGGTTACAGTTGAGAGAAATTAACTAGGCAAAAACCGGGTACTAGGATGAGCTGACAGGTATGCATAACCATTTCAATTCAAAATTGGTGGAGTTGTAGAAGATTCTCAAACATGCCTGCATTAGAACACATGCCAGGGGCTTTTAGGAACACAGATGCCCTGCCCCAGACTGCACTAGAATCAAACAGGTGGCCCTGCTGCATGGTCAGCACCAGGAAAACCAGAGCAGAACATGAAAATAAGATGCTTGGAATAAAATTCTGTAAGGGATAAAAGCCAAATCAAGGACTTTTTATAGGAGCAAAAGGCTGGTAGGAAAAGCCAAAGTAAGGTGTCAGGACAGGGAAAAAAAAGGAATGGATGATTGTACCATATGGTAAAATCAAGGTCTAAGCAGCCAGAAGCAAAATAAAAGTGGATGAGGCGCCCACACATTGAGTTGGGATATAAATATTGGTGTTGTACATACCCTCTACCCCAATCCTTAGGCTCGGTTACCCTTCTCTGGGCTTCTGCAGAGTTTTTTGGTGTTTTTTTTTTTAACATCTTTTTTGGAGTATAATTGCTTTACAATGGTGTGTTAGTTTCTGCTTTATAACAAAGTGAATCAGCTATACATAAACATATATCTCCATATCTCCTCCTTCTCGTGTCTCCCTCCCACCCTCCCTATCCCACCCCTCTAGGTGTTCACAATGCACCGAGCTGATCTCCCTGTGCTATGCGGCTGCTTCCCACTAGCTATCTATTTTACATTTGGTCTTGTATGTAAGTCCATGCCACTCTCTCACTTCATCCCAGCTTACCCTTCTCCCTCCCTGTGTCCTCAAGTCCATTCTCTATGTCTTCTGGAGAGTTTTTAATTGTATTATTATTCGCTATTACTGTTACTATGTAGTATTATTTACTACTTTTTGAATTATAATTTACCCATTTACATGTTTAAATCCCAAGGGCCTAGTACTTCCTTACGAAGAAAAGATGCTCAAAAGAAAATGTTGAATGAGGTACTCAGGAACCAATATTTATGGTACTGTACATGATACTGTGGTCAAGGCCAGAGGGTCAAAAACATTCTCTGAGAAGGACAAAGCTCTAACTCTACCCTGGACAGGTGGGAATGAGATGACGTCATACATTCTTAACAAAACCAGTGCATCCAGTTCTGGGAGATATCGACTAGACTGGGTTGCTGTTTGGACCTAAAATCAGTGTTGACTTTCCTCCATTCTATCCAGAAGCACGGTAGCAACTGGAGGTACAAACTGGAGATTTGATAGTAAATAATGTACAATTCTTTCCCTAGTTTTCTATTCAATCATTGAACAAAACTATTATTTGAGCAAGGAACTGTGCTCAACATTTGGGGATACAGTGATAATTGTGTTTGTGTGTGTTGTGGGTATACTGTGGTTTTACAACCTTATTTTTTTAAAGAAAGAGGTGTCATATATGATACGTATACACACGGATACTTACAGATATTAATTTATGATAAACTATATGTCATAATTTAAATTATAATTACTTAGGAGGTACTATATGTCAAGAACGGTGAATGATCCAAGATTTTGCCCAACTTGCAAGCTAGCGAATTAGCCTGCCATAGTTTTATGAATGCTGGCAGAAGATATGAGACTTCTGGGTCAGAGACAAAGAACTTTATTACTCACAGCACAGCAAGTAGCATGAGATTTATGTGTGTGCCAGTTCCCTGTGTCCTCTAAGACCCCCAAAGGTGACACAGGTAGGCATAGATAAGTGCTGTGGAGTGGACACAGTTGTTTTTGTCACAGCTGAGGAATCCTGAGCTTGGGAAGCTCTAGTCTTTTATAGTGGGTGGCAAGCAAACCCACCCAACCTTTGCCCTGGAGGAAGACATTATCTTTATTTATACTGGACAGCAAACAAGCCTTCTCCCTCCTCTGGAACAAGATACTATCTCTATCTTCCAAGGTGGTTTGGTATATACATCCTTGAAAAGACAGTTTAGAACAAAAAATTGTCAGTGCTTCTGCTCACAAGTTGTGCAGAAACACAAGGGATTCGTGGAGAACTGTCTCCCAGTAGTATAATGGTACTAGTTAGTGTTCGGTTGGATATATAAATAAGAGGGAGATATAAAGGAGGAGTAAATTGACAAAAGCAGATACTGAAAAATGAAGCCAACACAGAATATATCCTAGGTCTAATTAAGAGAAGAGCTAGAGAAAAGTAGGTAGAAAGGTTGACATATGCTTGAATCATGGAGAGAGAATAACTCAAAGGATTTGAGTGAGGAATAGAGAATCTAAGGAGCTTCTCAGGGAATATAGAGGTCATCAAAAGAGCATCTTCAGGTTGCAGTGCCAGCTTGAAAGGACCTTTTTCCTTCTCATGTTGCTAAGAAACAGTACCTAGGGAATCTGGGAGTAAAATAGGATAAAGAAAAGCCAACTTTATCTATGTAGCTATTACAAAGATATATACTAAAACTGCCACACTCTTCTTGTAATGCATTGACTTACAGTAAATCGGGTTGGTGGATGTTCACCACTGCCCCAGCTTTTTGGAGAAGTCTCAAGCTGGTTCCTTTTAATCCTACCCAGTATGAGGGCCCAGGTTCTTTCCTCTCTACATCATCACAGCCCTCCTGTTTCAGGGGCTAATGAGTGTCTTAGGCTATTGGAAGTGGGGAGGGATTGTCATATTACAGTAATTACTTATAAACAACTCGAAAACCATATAGGGGTTTAATTCAATACATTCGCTCTCTCATTCACAAAATCCATTCCTAGCATTCCTGATCAGGTGGTATATTAGTCAGCTTTGCTGCATTCACAAATGACCCCGAAATCTTAGCGGCTTTCAACAACAGAGCACCTTATAATTGGTGGCTGCAGCTCAGCTGCAGGAGCTTGTGTCTCTGCTTGATTTCATTTGGCTCTGCTCCATGTGTCTTTTTATTCCTTGGACCCAAGCTAAAGAAGAAATCTCTGAGTGGGATGGGCCATTTCATGGCAGGAGGCAGAAGCAAAAGAACTGGCAGAAACTCACAATGCCTCCTAGGGCTTCTGGAAGGTAGTAGCATATACCAGGTATGCTCACATGCCTGTACTTCAAGTATATCACACAGCTGAGTTTAATAGCCATAGGCGGAAGTTCTTACAAGGAAGTAAAAGTACTCGTAAACCATAATATAGTTTACGATGAGAAGTTTTCTTGGGAATATTTTTCACGGTCACTCAGGGATCTTTCCTCCATCTTGGGGTAGCACCATTGTCTAGGGTCTCTCTGAGATGGAGGGAAAAGTAACCGGCATGAAACCTGCTAGAAAGCAATAGTCAAGAGATGTGCATACGGGGATGGGAGGTTTCTAATCCAAAAGCGAGTTCACAAAAAGACATCCAGGGAGGGAAGTGGTGCAGGTCAAAGACATGGCTTAGCAGCTGCTGACCGGGAAGGTGGTGCCCTGTGTGTTGGGTCATTCAGGACACTCAGAGGAGTCTCCCTGAAAATCAGACAGGGAAGAGGTACCAACAAGTTGTTTTTCTATCCCTAGCAGTTCACTGGCTGCCCCAGGCAAAGATGAGTAGACAGATTCTCTTTCCTTTTGTCCCAGCCATCCTGCAGGGATCACCTAGCTGGTGTATTCCTGAAGCTCAGCATTCTGGTTCCCTCAACTGCTCGAGCAGCTACACCTGTTTCCTTCACTTTGTAATCATGAGTATTTCTGCTCTTAAATAAGCTTTTATCTTTATATTCACTACAAGGCTCGAGTGCCACAGGGGAAGTAGAAAAGTAAGGAAATGCAGTGAACCAGGGAATCATCTTTGTTGAAGAAAGAACTTCCTTTTTATCCTTGGGTAGAGGCAATAGAAAAGTGAGATTGAGAGCAAGCAATGGGCAGAATGCGAGGTTACTCTTGCCCTCGCCTGGAGTTCTGCGTTCTGATTCATCACTTGGGTAAATAAGAGGGCTGTGTATCTAGATTAAGATTCAAATATGCAACAGGACCTTGTGGAAATTCTTTGCTCACCAGTATTCCTGTTTTATGTGTCCCCCAGTCCCCACCCAACTTCCAGTCACCCACGACTACACTCAAGATATACAGAGATTATTCGTCTATTTATTTGTTTAATAACCTCGCTTCAACAACTCAGCTTTAAATTGAGAGCCCAAAGCTGTTTAAATTGCCCCATTATTCTAGTTAAACCCCAGAGCTTGCTTTCAGGAACCATAGGGACCTGGCACTTTAGTTGAAATTACACGTGCACATTAATGAAAAGAAGAATGCCGTGATGACTAAAAGTTTGCTCATCATGTCCCCTCAATTCTTTATACCTTTTCTCCAAAAAATTGCTCTGTTGATTCCTCGGCTATTTAAATGTCATTACTATTCTAGCCACAAGTGAGTTTTTGCCATTTTGAATGAACAGTTTGCTTGCGTGCCCAAAACAGGAGGAGAGATGTCAAGAAAGTGCTCCTTGAGAGTGACAGAGGACATCGGAGGACATGGTATGTGAGACCATTTGAGTCATTTTTGTGAAAGACTTGGAAGCTGCAGCTGTATCTCTCCTGCAAAGGATAAACTCCCAAACGTTAGTGGCTTCATCAAATGACATATGAAACCCAAATGTCTGGCGGGAGGGAGTGTTCTTGCTGGTCGGCCACCTCATGAGTAGATCATTTACACACCCAGACCCTATCTATTTTGGGGCACCTCCTTCCTCTGGAGGCTCAGATTCCTCTCCACTCAGGCTGTGAATGAGGAATGAGACTGTAATGGGACGATGAGCCAGGCCTGGCAAATGGCATCAATCACTTCAGCCCATATTCCACTGGCCAGAACTCACCACATGACCCCATTAATTGGAGGTGGAGGAAGGGAAGGGTGGGTAATGTAATATAGCCAAATGCTGAGTCAGAAAGATCAGGACAGGAATTTAATGAATAACCAGTCAGTTTTTGCAACAGGCTAGTCCTGAAATTAAGAATGCAGTTAAAGTCTCCTCACTTTTTTTTTTTTTTTTTTGCGGTATGCGGGCCTCTCACTGCTGTGGCCTCTCCCGTTGCGGAGCACAGGCTCTGGACGCGCAGGCTCAGCGGCCATGGCTCACGGGCCCAGCCGCTCCGCAGCATGTGGGATCCTCCCGGACCGGGGCATGAACCCGTGTCCCCTGCATCGGCAGGCGGACTCTCAACCACTGCGCCACCAGGGAAGCCCAAGCCTCCTCACTTTGCATCCCCAGTGTTCACAAATTAGTGCTGAACACTTTTCCTCTGTCTTTCTGGGTGATGCTGCTGCTTCAGAAGCCGCTGCAATGCTTAGGAACCCTGCCAGCCAGGCCTCCCTCCCACTCAGCTACCCCCAGCCCCACCCTCTGCTCCATATGGTGAAGGTATTGCTGGTGAGAGTGAAGTGCTGTTTAAGGTTGGGGGGAGTAACAGACCTGTTACAGAATATTGCTTGGGACACTGAATTTATAATTTTACCACAGTCCCCTTTCCCAGCTTCCTCCGTATCCACAGTAGTCTAGAGATAGTTTCTTCCTGTTTTCTTAGGCTACAGCCTGAGCTTATTTTAAACACTAGTGCCCACCCTCAGGGTTTCCTGACACTCATCCTATGGGCAGGACCGCATGCCAACTTGAGGACATGAAACAGGTTTAAAAATAGTATTTCTGTCCCCACCCATAACTTTCAAGAGAATAGGTATACAGATATTCTTGTGCGAGATAAAACTGGTACCTATGCCCTGCCCCCAGCTTCCACTTCATTTTTAATTACTTCCTTCCTCCTACTATTTTCCACACTATCTGAAATGTATCAGCCCCAGGATATGGGAAAGTGGGTTCCACCGGATGGCCATTGTCAGTCAGGAAATAGCTACCATCAAACACTGTTTGCTAATGATCATATTTGATGTGATAAAATGGATGTGAATATTAAGTTTGAACCATCTCGGCACCATCGCAGATTTAAAAAAAATAGGCATGAGAACTGACACCTTTGCATAAACCATTTTCTTTCTATTTTCTGTAATTCTGATATATTCACATTTCACTAAATAAGAGTGAACACCACTACCCACCCACTCACCAGGCGTTCAGTTTATATATAGCTATAGAAATTCAATGCAAAACAAAGCAAAGAAGGATTCATGTAACATAGAATTTGTGGTGGGGTTCTGAAGAGAGCTGGGGCTAAAATTTTTATATTTAATTTCTGGTCCTGGTTGTTCTACAAAATGCTGATGGTTAAGGCACTGCACATCCTTGTGCTTCATCTGCTTGTTTATTATTCATTCATTCATTCAATATTTTTCTGTATGCCCTGAACACCTGAGACTATGCCAGGTTCTGGGAACACAGAGTAGAATGATATTCTTCTTGCATAGGAGCTCACAGCCACATGGGTGCGAGTATAGACATACATATGTAATAATAACTGCTATATCTGGGGAAAGGAGAGCGTAAGAAAGGCTTCATAAGTCTTGGTGGTTCTTCAAAGATGAAGTATTATCCAGACAGAACTTTATCTTACATACCTTTGTGCTGAGTGCTCACCATGGGCCGGGCACTGTTTGGGGAACAACAAACGTGGTAAGACCTAAGGATGCAGAGGGTTTAGACTTTAGAAGGCCTTACGTACTGTGTGTGGATTTGGACTTCACACCTGAAGACTCCGTAAGTAGAGAGTCATAGGATCAGTTTCTCAGAACTGCTTTCTTATTCACCGTCATTGTGGGAAACAAAAGGATTGCATAGGTTCAAAGGTTATGCCACTATTTGGCAACTCTTTTATTTATTCACTCTCAAATCTTTAACTTCATAAAATGAGCTATTTCTGGACCTTTTTCAAAAGGTCAGGGTCATTCAGTTCTGTTTGTGTTCTCACCCTGAACACATTCCATATTTCAATCATGGTGAGAAAAAACATTACTCTTGGCTTAAAGTTCCTTTCTCCATTTCTTTCCACTCCTCGGGTATTGGGAAGTCCCTGAAATCAAAGTTCTTGGAGCTTAACTCGAGGGGTCTGGGAGGTACAACTCCTAGAAAAGAGTAGGGTGTCATAGTGTGTGCCTTCGATTCTCTGTAGGCATCTAAACACAGAATGTGAACAGGAAAAACATGGAAGGCCTTCAAGTTTGCATGCTTCTGAAAGTGTGGGCCTAGCATTATTCTAAACTGCTTATACTCAGTTCCAGTTAACAGTGAGGCTCCCTGCTGGCTTTCAAGTTCTGGCTACAATTCATTGACTTTAACCACTGACCACCTACAGCTCTCATTTCAAGAAATTCTGGCTCAACAGGCCTGGGTAAGGTTATCCTTCAGGATACATATTTTAATTTTTTTCATGGAACAATTTGATTACAATGATCTCTTGTGACCCACTAAGAAAGCCCACTTTCTTCTGCCTGCCTGGTCACCTCCACTCAGAGGCCCCAGCAGTCCTGGGAGAAATTTAAGCTTGAAAGACAGCCTAGCCTGGACTTCTTCTAAAGTTGTCCAGGAAGGGCTCATGCTCTGCCCCCATTCCCCATCTTCCCCCTGAGATACTGGGCCTAGAGTACCTTCCCTATTACAGTCCCACTGTGGGTGTTCTTAACCATGCCAGTGAGAACAGGCTGAGCGAGTTCCCTCTTGGTGGGATATTGGGATCCACTCGCCTCAGCATCTGTCCTATAGCCTGTAGCCAAGTAT
The DNA here is from genome assembly GCF_003031525.2 of Neophocaena asiaeorientalis asiaeorientalis. NCBI lineage: Eukaryota > Metazoa > Chordata > Mammalia > Artiodactyla > Phocoenidae > Neophocaena > Neophocaena asiaeorientalis. Next base: position 52,433 of record NW_020175123.1, on the reverse strand, counting down.
ACCAGCAGCTGACTCCCAGGAAGTCCAGACAGCTGTGTTTGAGGGTTTCAGCTATTTTTGTTGTTTTCCTCTACATCAGCTCCTGAGGATGGGTGAGTGCAGCAAAACTTTTTGCAGGAAGTAGCCACACTTTCTTTGCCCCTACCTGCCACCCCACCCACCAACAAATATTTATCAGCTTTGGGGAGAGTGTTCAGTTTTTAGGAGGCTGAGTTTAAAATGAAAAGTTCACTGAGAACTTTACAGAGTTCTCTGACAGAACTTTACACAGATTGGGCACACATCAGTCTCAGGTGGACCTAATTAACACTTCCTGTGTTTAAGTTTCCCTTAGCTAGTGTTCTCTGAACCAGGCCTCCCGCAACATGGTAAATGCAAAACCCTTTTTCTTAACCTCACAGGCATTCAGGAGAGTAACTTGCCCAGCTTTTCTGTTCTTACCTTGTCCAAAGGGTTGCTCACCAATGCTTAGGCATTAAGAACAAAGATTGAAGGGTTAATCAGTTTGGAGATGCTGATAACCTCAACACAGGGGGGTGGGAGGGAGCTTCTGGGACATGTGCCTTCAGCATTCTGGGGGCTCATGTGCCTGGTATTTTTGAAGCGTCATAGTGGTATTCCCTAGTTAACATTTACAAAACGCCCTCACTAGCACTAGAAAAGCACTTCCCCCAACCTCAACTTTCAATAATTATTTTTTTCAGAAACAAGGGGAAGACTTCTCTTAAGAGTAGTGGAGGAGGACTATTCCTAATTGCAAATAGAGCTCTTCTCCCTGACCATATTTATATGCTGTCCAGGGGTCTCCCGTTAGAAATGGGGTCATCCTTGTTTTAAGAAAGCTGAATCAAAGAAGGATGGATTTGTGGATCATATTTCATGACTCTCTTGGGGAAATGAATTAGAGTCAACAGACTGGAGCACCTTATAAAAATCACATCAGAATCACTACCCTGCTGGTAATACTAGCCACTAGAAGCTTAGGTCTTCAGTGATTCTAATTCAGCTCTTATGATGCCTGCTACGTTCCAGTCTTAATCATGGATTGCAGGTTACTCTACTATCCCAAGAATTTAGGAAAGGTTTCTTTCTGTCTCACTAAACCACTGTGTTGCTGATAGAGTCCCACCTAGAATTAAGTAAAAATGATGTGAGAAAAATGCTTAGGACTAGTGTTTGTGTGCTATGATGCCTGGGATGTAATTTAAGCTGCAATCAGACTAATATTCTAACACTATCACAAATTGTACCCGCATGTATTCATCCCTTACCAACCCAGCTCAGACTACTGACAGCCACCCCCAAACCAAAGCTTCCTGTGCCTTCCCTGACTGATGTTCAGGGGAAGCTCTTGGAGTTTCAGCACCAAAGAAAAGTTCTTGGTGCACATGAAGAGATGTTCTACTCTTTGATAGACCATACCACCGAAGGGCTCATGTCCTACGTGTGGAAAACCTGAGAGTCCCTCTCACAGGAAGACAGTGATTATTTAGAGAGAATTCTGACTCAACAAGGTTCTTGGAAGCTTCCACAGTGCCTTTCATAGCAACCCGGCAACCTCAAGGCCCTTTTATCCCTTTATACCAACATTTATCCTTTTTCTTCAACAAATGATTATTCAGTACCCACTATTTGGTAGACATCATTCTAGGCCAGTATTCCTCAGACTTTAGCTTGCATCAGAATTGCCTGAAGAGCTTTAAAAACACATATTAGCAGCATCCCATGGTCAGAATTTCGAGTTCAGTAGATCTGGGGTAAGAGCCAAGAATTTGTGCTTCTGACCAGTTCCCAGGTGATAATTAAGCTTCTGGTCTAGGGACCACACCTTGAGAACCTCTGTTCTACTCACTAGAAAAAAAAAAAAAAACAGTACACAAAGAAAAAGATCTCTATTATCCTGAAAATTATATTATTTTCTTTTCTGTCAAAAGAGAAACCTCAGTGACCCATTAAAACTGGAGTTCAATAGTTCAAACTATTAGCATGAAGAAAGTTGGCTTCTCTTTTCCTCAGTGCAGGATGGACTGTGTCTTCAAAATCATAATTGCTTGCTCTCTGTTCCCTGGGAGATGAAACAGTCTTACCCTCTCCCACAAAATGGGTCAAATCACTCTTCATAATGGAGTAAAGAATAAGACAAAATAAGTTTAATCTCCATTTTAAAATATGTAAACATTCATTTCCTTTTACTTGAGTTTTGGGAAAAATTCTCTTGTGAAGGATAGATTGGAAGAAGCAAGTTAAGAGACAATTATAATAAACGTGGCCAATAAAAGATGAAATTCTGAAATAATACAACAGCAGTGGAGGTAAATAATAGGAGGCAGGGAAGATGAGAGAGGTTATAGAAGTAGAAGCAACTGGGCTTAAAAACTGGAGTATGAAGTGAAAGTGAGGGTGATATCAAGAGTGAGACCTAGATTTCTGTTGGAAGTCATTCCTGTGTTGGAAGTCATTCACTAAATTACTATTCATCAATTCCTAAAATTAGTAAAACTTGAAGGAAAACAAGATTGTGGAAAAGTAAATGAGCTCAATTTTGGGGGTTCCTTAGGCCATCCAGATGGGAAAGTTCTATTAGACAGCTGTGTCTAAAGAAGTAGAGATCAGGGGTGAGTTCTAGGCTGCAGATAAAGATTTCTGAGCCACTGCTTATACACAGCAGTATCAGAGGATAGTAATAGAGGAAACACCCAGGATTACAAAGTTTAAGTCATAATTTGTGACACACCAATACTAAATGAGTGGACAAAAGACAAGAAGCCCATGGAGAAGACTGGAAAAGATTATCAAAGGAGAGCGAGAAGGAAACAATATTTCAGAAGCCAAAGGAGATGTTCCTTTTAAGAGAGAAGTATACATTATGCCTACTGCCATAGAGAAATGCAACAAGATGAGGCTTCAAAAGAGTTCATTAGATTTGGCAGTTAGTTCATCAGAGAGCTTTGTTGAAGTGTGTGGGACAGACATTTAATTTCAGTAGGATGAGACTGAGAGGAACTGAGACAAGAAAGTAGGTAAGTATACAATATTCTTTTGAGTAGCTTGTCTATGAAGTGAAAGACACAGAAGTTGTGGTTTTTAGAGAGAAGTATTTTTTCATGAGAGGCTTAAATATGTTGAAATGTTAAGGGGGAGAATCTAAATGAAGGACATGAAAAAGTTGAAATACAGAAGAGAGACAGAGAGACACAGAGAATGAGAGAAATGGAGAGAAGGAATGAGACTGACCAAGAACACTGATTTGTGAATTCTCTTTGAGCAGGAGCTATATATCACTTCCTTGAGACTTGAAGGAAAGGAAGTAAGGCTACATGCACTTATTGATCCAGCTGTAGGCAGGTGAGGAAGTCTACAATTGACAGCCTCTAGCTTTTCAATGTGATAAGAGGAAAAGTTGTTTCCTGAGATGGAAAAGAGACCCAATAAATAGTTTGTGGAGGGAGAAGTTTGGAGGAATCACAGTGTGAAGAACAGAAAAGTCAACACATGAAAAAAATCAGATGGTGTGGAGAACCTAAGTAAGGTACCAGACCATGAATTTGTAATGATACCATTTTTCTCAGTAGCATTCAATAGTCCAAGTGAGGAGTAGAGAAGGAAGAAGGAAGGATGACTCAATGGGTAGTTTGCTTCATCAGAACGACAACAGGCCTACAAAATCAAGGACATTGGTAAGAGACGGACTAAGTGATGGACAATGGAGTCTAGTACACAGACTTCTGGAAGTAAGCAAAACTGTGAATGGAATGATGAACTCAGCGAAAAGGTAGGGTTCAAAGTGTTGGAGAATGAGAAGGTAAAAGTTTAAGAGATAGGAGGAAAAATGTTCAGTAGCTGGTGTATTTATTATTTTACATTAATGTAACACTATGATCTAAGTATTGTTTAATAGTAATTTATTGAATACATATAATAACGTTAAGAACCATTATTATGGTTATGGCCCCCAATATACAGATACGGAGTCACAGAGAAATATACTTGCCTGTGATCACAAAGATACAAAGTGGTAGAGCTGGAATTTAAACCTAGGCAATTTGGCTACATAAGTTATACTTGTAATCAATATTTTATGCAGCCTCCCCTTTGACCTTTTAGATTTCAGAGTTGCTCTAGACCAATAGCTTTCAATCTCGGTTGCACCTTAGATTCAGCGAGGCCACACCTCAAACTCAGAATCTCTGGATGTGGGATCCAGAGATTTGTGTTTTATAAAGCTCCTCAGGTGACTGCAACATGCAGACCAGGGTGAGAAGCATTGATCTAGACCTACATGAAGAAGCAGCAGAAGTCAATATGATCATATTGATAGTCGAAGTGGAGGAAACCAGAGTCAAAACACTAACAAGAAAATGCTGCCACCCAGGTGGGATCTAGTTCAGAATCTCTAAGGACAATGAGATGGTATACAGATTAAGAATGGGAAGAAAGACAAAAATCCAGATGATAATCTCTCTAGAGAATAGTGATGAAACTAAATGCCTTAATTTCCAACTCCTGTCCCTGAGTAAAATAGAAGCGTTTATCTTCAGGCTCAAAACTACATTAAAAAATTGAATGATCTTCCTGGGAAAAGCCAGGCTCTTATGTGTGAGTGCCACACCCCAGAGTAAATTTGGTACTAGGGTATGTGGGGAGGGGCACACATACCTGTCTGCTTCTTCCACTTGTGCAGCTTAAAATGAAGTGTGCCAACCAAAAAACTCACACAACTACCTAGAACACAAATGCCCTTAGAGGTAACAAGCCTAAATAACTGCATAAGAAAACCATGCCAGTTGACCTAACCCTTATGAATGTTAACAATCAACTGCAGATGACCAAATCATTTGTTTCCTTTCAACTAAGATGATATTAATTGTAGAACACATTATTTTATATATCACAAAAGAAAAAAAAAGCACGGCCAATTAAACTGTAACATTCTATTGATTCTAAGATGCATCCTGATTTCAGAGCTATTAAAAAATTGAAAAAAAGAATGACCATCTTAAAACTGATTTCATTCAGAATTTTAGGAAAACTAGTAGCACAAAAAAAGAAAAAGAAAAACCACTGACCTCAAAATAAGCAAGAATTATTCAGAGCTTGAAAGTATTGTATATGCTCAGAAAGATTTAAGAAAATATTGATTCCAAAAAATAAAAATATGCTGCTAAATAAAAATAAAGAAATCTGAGTATAAGAAAGAGGTTTTAGAAATTTAGACTGTGATTAACCAAATTTTTTTTAATTGGGAAAAGAGCTGTAATACAGTTGAAGAAATTTCCTGGAATGTAAATCAATATAGAAAAGGATAGAAAATTTAATGGAAAACTTGAAGGTTAGAAAATCATTGCAGGATATCCATCACATATCTAACGCCTGTTCTACAAAGAAGGAGCAGAGAAAATGAAAGAGAGGAATAAGATTTTAAATAATGGAGTATATTGTTTAGAGTTGAAGTAGTACCCAAGTTTTCAGATTCAGGGCTGGTAGAATGCCAAGCAGGATGAATGAAAAATTCAAATTTCAAAGATAAAGGGAAAAAAATCCCAAAAGCTTTCAAGAAAAAATTGGGAAGAGTGTTAATAAACAGATTAACAGAATAATAAATAGATTGCCATCCATCGTCTAATCAGTATCATAGGATACCAAAAGGGAATGCAGCAAATGTCTTCAAACGTACACACATACACACACATACGAACACCATATAAACATGAAATACTATACTCAGCCAAAATATCAGCAAAACATGAGGCAAAGGCACAATATTCTTAGGCATGATTATACTTCTTATCTGTAACCCACTATTTCTGGAAAATATTTCTTGTGGAAGTACTAGAGCAAACTTCATGTTTATATGGCATTTGTAAGTGTGTGTGTGTGTGTGTGTGTGTGTGTGTGTGTGTGTTTAATTTTGGACAACTAATGGAGAGTAAAAAGGGTTTTCACTAGAGACATTCTTCTTCAAGAAGGTAAAATATGTATTACCTTCTCCACAGGTATGTTCACACTGCTTCATCTTAAATGAATAATATTTATAGAATTTATTGAATTTCAATTCTTACAATCAACCCCATGAACAAAACACAGAAATATAACAGCCACTAATACGGCTGAGTCAAGAAATAGTATCTACAGTAGAGAGAGAGAGAGTGTGTGTGTGTGTATATATATATATATATATATATATATATATATATATATGTATATATACATATATATAGCTATACATATATAGCTTTAAATCTACTGTTTGAAGTTATAAAGGTAGTGATAGAAGTGCTAACATAATCTAAAATGAGCATGAAAAGAGGAGAGATCATATACATGGGCTATATTCTTCATTTTTATCTTTCAGAGTTGATAGGTAAGAGATAACTGTTTAGAGTTGTTAAATAAAACAGTAGAGATATACTATTTAGAGTAATGGAGCTCATCAATAGGAGATCTAAAAATATTATTGTTCAAAATGCATTACTTCTTAGGAGTGGGACTGTGGGAGAGGCAGAGAGAGAATTTGTTTTTATTTCACACTTATATATGATGCTTAGGTTTTTATTACCACTGCTTTTATGAAAAAAATAAAATTAACAGTAAAGATGATAGCAAATATAGTTGGCTACAGAAGTGAACATTCTTTTCTACATAGGCAATTCCCAGTTTCCCACATCTATAAAATAAACCTCAATAACTGATGTGCAGATAATCTGTAAGCCTCATTATAACCAGTAGCTTCCACATCTTCTGCATTGTCACAATAGCTTATTTTGTTATCCACTACCACAAAATAGACAGAATTGATTTTTTACTTCTTTTTCTCTGGCCCCCTACTGCAAGTTCTAATGAGCAGTGAAATGACCAAAAGGACAGCTACTATAGGAAGGAAAAGAAGAACATTCTAAAGACCTTACTGATCCTCTGACTTGAAAATGAGTCCCTGAATAATTGGGAGCTGACTGCTTCACAGAGTGCATGACCACCAGAATTCAGAGCCCTTTCACACATTTGGAAAGATGGATTTCTTTATGGATCTGCTAGCAATTTAATATGGCCTATAGCATAACGAAGCTGATTTTGAGGTCAGAATTGGGTATATCTATTGTAAAACTGCATTTGCTCTAATAAATTTTCAATAGCCAAGTCAGGGGCAAAACTTAGGAGGTGAGCTATGGATACACTGCATCACAGGTGGGGCTCAACCATACTTTCCTGACTGAGGCGCAAGTAAATTCAAACCATGTTTTCTTCTAACTCTTGCATAATCTCTGATGCAGATCCTTGTATTAAAGTACTAAATGCCTCTCACGTTGTTTCTGACTGTTTAGTGATCGACTGAGTTGCAAGTAAATTCAAACCATGTTTTCTTCTAACTCTTGCATAATCTCTGATGCAGATCCTTGTATTAAAGTACTAAATGCCTCTCACGTTGTTTCTGACTGTTTAGTGATCAACTGAGTGGAATGTTACGGGAAAGAACAAGAAATCCTACTGGCTAATATAAGAGTGCAGACGGGAAAAGCTTACCTTCCCATCTGCTGCCTCTGGCACTCATTAGTCACAGTGGTTTTCAGGAAATGGCAGGCGGGTGCAAAAGCTGGTGGGAAATGGAAGCTATAGAAACGGAAGAAATGGGAAAGTGAGTATTTTGCCTAAATAATCATGATGTGTGCTATTGACGACTACTCCACAAACAAGTATATATTTGTGTTCACCAAGCTCCTGCCTCCATCCCAGACCCAGAGGAGGCAAGTGTATGGAAATCTTAGAATAACTTTTTATTGCTGTTTTTAGCCATTAATAATTCATAAGTTTTGAGGTCTAATCTCAGAATAACCTACTATGAGATCAAAAAAATCTGCTTCTTAACAGGTTTTACAGCAAGGCTAGTCACATCTGGTTTTAATTTTCTATTACCTGATAAAGTAACAAAACACCAGACTGTTTGATTCAGTACCAGACGCCTGAAAATCTTACTACAGGCTAGAATAGTGAAGTCTTTCTGTATTAATTATTGGAATTTGTACAATTTAATACTATAGGGAAAAGAAATGCTAGTGTACTGGTGACAAAAGTAGTAAATATAAGCATTAAATTTGGAGTCAGGTGACTTTTTGTTGAATCTCAGTACTGACACTTTCTTGTAATTATTATCTCTGAGTCTGAATTTTCTCATCTTTTTTTTTTTAACGTCTTTATTGGAGTATAACTGCTTTACTATGGTGTGTTAGTTTCTGCTTTATAACAAAGTGAATCAGCTATACATATATCCCCATATCTCTTCCCTCTTGCATCCCTCTCCCTCCCACCATCCCTATCCCACCCCTCTAGGTGGTCACAAAGCACTGAGCTGATCTCCCTGTGCTATGCGACTGCTTCCCACTAGCTATCCATTTTACATTTGGTAGTGTATATAAGTCTATGCCACTCTCTCACTTTGCCCCAGCTTACCCTTCCCCCTCCCTGTGTCCTCAAGTCCATTCTCTAGAAGGTCTGTGTCTTTATTCCCATCCTGCCCCTAGGTTCTCCATCACCATTTTTTTTTTTTTTAGATTCCATATATATGTATTAGCATACGGTATTTGTTTTTCTCTTTCTGACTTACTTCACTCTGTATGACAGACTCTAGGTCCATCCACCTCACTACAAATAACTCAATTTCGTTTCGTTTTATGGCTGAGTAATATTCCATTGTATATATGTGCCACATCTTCTTTATCCATTCATCTGTCAATGGACACTTAGATTGATTCCATGTCCTGGCTATTGTAAATAGAGCTGCAATGAACATTGTGGTACATGACTCTTTTTGAATTATGGTTTTCTCAGGGTATATGCCCAGTAGTGGGATTGCTGGGTCCTATGGTACTTCTATTTTTAGTTTTTTAAGGAACCTCCATCCTGTTCTCCATAGTGGCTGTATCAATTTACATTTCCAACAAAAGTGCAAGAGAGTTAACTTTTATCCACACCCTCTCCAGCATTTATTGTTTGTAGATTTTTGATAAAAACCCTCCAGAAAGTAGGCATAGAGGGAACTTACCTCAACATAATAAAGGCCATATATGACAAACCCACAGCCAACATCATCCTCAATGGTGAAAAACTAAAACCATTTATACTAAGATCAGGAACAAGACAAGTTTGCCCAGTCTCACTACTATTATTCAACATTGTTTTGGAAGTTTTAGCCACAGCAATCAGAGAAGAAAAAGAAATAAAAAGAATCCAAATTGGAAAAGAAGCAGTAAAGCTGTCATCCCTTTTTATATTTAAAGAGATGTCTAGACAATCTCTCCTTTACACATCTAAGATTATATAGTACTATGTGTATTTTGAAGGATCATTTCTTAAATTTCTTAATACAGAGAGCCAAATGGTTGGAAATGTGGAGTAAAAGTAGATTCACAATAAAGTTATTTATTGAACAAAATAGAGAGGAGGGCATGGTTATGACTAGATATTTAGCTTGCAAAGCTCAGGAGACAGACTTAGTAATTGGATAATGTATAACTATAACTTATTTGATTCAATTATAGTTTCATCCCTCAGATTCCCCTGCACTGAAGTAAAATAGTCATGTCATGTCCAATAAAATAGAATATATCATACTATAGAAGATTACACAAGATACTGATATCTGAAGAGAAAAAGAGAGAAAGACCTTCAGTCCTAGTCTCAAATTCTTTGGAGGAGAAATTAACACAGAATAGGAAGTAGTGACAATAGGAACTTACTTCAAGAATCAGAGAACTTTCTTTTTGGTGGGGTTGATGGAAAAAGGGGAGGAGAAAAAGGGAAGAAGAGGCTATTTCATCTTAATTAATTAGTAAAAGAGAGCAAGGAGATGGGATGAACCAGAGCTCAAAAATCATTGACTAAAAGGAAAAAATATCCTCCCCATTCCACCACTAACATCACTATCATTTCTAAAAAACTTAGATTCAGTCTTCCAAGGCAACAGAAATAAAAGCAAAAATAAACAAATGGGACCTAATCAAACTTATAAGCTTTTGCACAGCAAAGGAAACCATAAACAAAATGAAAAGATAACCTATGGACTGGGAGAAAATATTTGCAAATGATGCGACCGACAAGGGCTTAATTTCCAAATTATACAAACTGCTCAATCAACTCAGTAACAAAAAAACAAACCCAATTAAAAATGGGCAGGGGATCTAAACAGACATTTCTCCAAAGAAGACATACAGATGGCCAACAGGTAATGAGAAGATGCTCAACATAACTAATTATTAGAGAAATGCAAATCAAAACTACAATGAGGTTTAACCTCACATTGGTCAGAAGGGCCATCATTAAACAGTCTACCAGTAAAAAATGCTGGAGAAGGTGTGGAGAAAAGGGAACCCTCCTACACTGTTGGTAGGACTGTAAGTTGGTGCAGCCACTATAGAAAACAGTATGGAGGTTCCTTAAAAAAAGTAAACTACAATGAGGTTTAACCTCACATTGGTCAGAAGGGCCATCATTAAACAGTCTACCAGTAAAAAATGCTGGAGAAGGTGTGGAGAAAAGGGAACCCTCCTACACTGTTGGTAGGACTGTAAGTTGGTGCAGCCACTATAGAAAACAGTATGGAGGTTCCTTAAAAAAAGAGTTGCCATATGATCCAGCAATCCCACTCCTGGGCAGATATTCATAGAAAACTCTAATTCAAAAAGATACATGCACCCCAATGCTCATAGCAGCACTATTTACAATAGCCAAGACATGGAAGCAACCTAAATGTCCATCAACAGATGAATGGATAAAGAAGATATACAGTGAAATACTACTCAGCCATAAAAAAGAATAAAATAACGCCATTTGCAGCAACATGGATGGACCTAGAGATTATCATACTAAGTGAAGTAAGCCAGACAAAGGCAAATACCATATGATATCACTCACATATGGAATCCAAAATATGATACAAATGAACTTATTTCCAAAACAGAAACAGACTCACAGAAATAGAAAACAAACTTATGGTTACCAAAGGGGAAATGGGATGGGGGAGGGATAAATCAGGAGTTTGGGATTAGCAGATACAAACTATAAAATAGTTAAACAACAAGGTCTTACTGTATAGCACAGGGAACTATATTCAATATCCTATAATAAACCACAATGGAAAAAAATATGAAAAAAAACCTTAGATTCAACCTGTAATCCACAAAAATTAGAAAATTTCAACTGAAGTATTTTCTTCCTGTTTCTCCTATATTAGTCAGATTTTCCTAGCTCTTCTTGTCACATGAACCAAAAGAGACCTTGCATCTGAGAAGCTAATGGTATCCTTAACAATGCATAGATTATGATTTAACTTACCAAAATGTGTATTGTAGTGTATCTCAAGGAATGTCCCACATAAGAAATGTCACCAAAATACCTAACTTAAGAGAAAGCTACGTTGAACTATCAAAATGGATGTTCTGCAGGTTTTAAAGAATGTATATGGGACTCTCCTCCATATAACAATCTACGGGGTGGATTGAGTAGCTTCCTCTGAAAAGGACAGATTGTTTAATTAATTATTTTGGCATTTGGTAATATACTCTCTTGAGCCATTGTTTTTAGCAATCTCTTCAACTGATTTAAATATTTTTAACTAAATATTTTTAGTTAAATCTCACATGTTTATACCTTACTTCCCATATCTAAGCTCATTGAGAGCAAAGACCACTTCTTATAAGTATTTGTATTGCACAACGAGTCCTGTACCTAGCATAATAGGTGTTCAATCACCAATTGGGTGCTTGGATTGGCTGACCAATAATTTATCTAACAACACAGAAATTCTGATTTCATCACTCTGGTTATTCCTGTATTTGATTTGTTCCTTTATTATTATGTCTGAAAATCAGATTCCTGGAACTGTTTTAATGAACAAGTGAGAATCATATCTAATAAACATTTTCTATTTGTATGTAAACAGACAATAGCAAAGGCCTTGAAAATACTTTATCTTCTATAATATTGTCTGCTTTATAAAAACGTTTAGCAAACATATTTTGTAGACATTATTAACATAAACCTAAATCCATGTGTTTAAATTAATAGGTTATAAATGCAATACCAGAATTAACTATTTTTACTAAAATATAAATAATTAATTTAATCTCAAGCCCAGAGTGTTATAATACAAATGATTTTTAAAAGTGTTTATTCAACTTTTGATGTAGATCAATAATTTTCAAAAAATTTTGAGAGCAGTGGGAACTTTTCAAAATAAAATTTATACAAATATCTTTAAGCAAAATTGATAAATATGTATTATTATAGTGAAATTATTTCATAATAATATAATTGAAACAACTTATAAATTCCATTATTGAGAACAAGTCTTTTTATGAATACAAAAAATTTTAATTAGTAACTGCAAAATCTTGGTCTCAACGATAGTTTTCACTTCCAGATTTTATTTTAGTATGAGGCAGAAAAAAATCTGACAAGGCTAACAAGTAACAAAGAACAGTAGTTGAATTTTATTTTTAGAGATTACTGTAAAAAAAACACTTTAGGATATTTCTCAATTAAGCCATCCAGAAACTTAAAAGCAGATGAATGGAAGATCTTTTATACTGAAGTATAAACACTAAAATTATCAAAACAATAGAACTGTCCTAAAATGATCTGAATAATTATCCAGTCTTAATAATCATACTATTGTAACAATTTTAAAAAATTTGCTATAACGTCTGGCACATATTGATGGTGTGATTCTCAATTGACTCATCAGTGAGCAGGGCCCAATCAAACATAATTGAATTAGATAACCCAAATTAGTAATAGTTGAGTAAAAAATTACTCTCTCAGAGGCAGTGGAAACTACTTGCATTTCTTGCAACAAAAGTCGTTTACTGACTTGTGGAGTGGAGATAGTTCTTGTGCCAACTAAGAGGTAGGCACACTAAAGAAAACTAGAGCAAGAAGAAGCACACAACATGCTTTGTCCGATCTTTTCCCAAGGACTTTTACATCATTCTCTCCTCTAGTTTCTGCCAAGTATAACCAATGTAAATGGTTTTGGTGCACTCCAATACACAGAAGAAGAATTTCTCAAAAAATAGATATTCCATTAAAAATATTGCATGATACTTTTTATAAGGATTAAGGAAATGAATGTACATTACTAATTCTGATTTTTGGCAGGAGAACTGACAGGCAGAAGAATCTGTTGTATTCCCACTATTTACTATTTAAAATCTAAGATATTGTACAAAGTTTTCTGTTTTCAAAACATCCCATGAGGTGGGGTGGATGTGAAAATACAACCATTGTTTCATATGTTTTCTAACCAATTTACATGATTTACCTATTTAAATAACAGGTTTTCTAAGGCACATATGTTTTGTAAAAGTCAGTCATTTATTATATTACTGTATGTCTCATATTATCTCATGAGTTAAAAAGTCATTAGCTCCAATACCCATTCATGATAAAAACTCTCAGTAAACTAGGAATAATGGGAAATTTCCTCAACTTAATAAAGAATATCTACAAAAAACAAACAGCTAACATCATATTTAATGATTAGAAACTCGATGCTTTCCCATTAAGATCAAGAAGAAGGCAAAGTTATCACCTCTCACCACTGATTTTCAACATGACACTAGAAGTCCTAATAATACAATAAGACAAGAAAAAGAAATGAAAGGTACACAGATTGGGAAGGGAGAAATAAAACTGTCTTTATTCACAGATGACATGATCATTTATGTCAAAAATCTGAAAGAATCAATTAAAAACTCCTGGAACTAATAAGTAATTATAGTAAGGTCACAGGATACAAGGTTAATACACAAAAGTCAATTGCTTTCTCATACACCAGCAATGAACAAGCGGAATTTTGAATTTAAAAAATTACCATTTATGTTAGCATCTCCCTACAAAATGAAATGCTTAGGTATAAATCTAACAAAATATGTACAGGATCTATATGAGGAAAACTATAAAACTCTGACATACAAAATCAAAGAACTAAATAAATGGGGAGATATTCCATGTTCATGGATAGGAACACTCAATACTGTCAAGATGTCAGTCCTTCCCAACTTGTCTATAGATTCAACGAAATCCCAATCAAGATCTCAGCTAGTTATTTTGTGCATATCAACAAACTGAATCTAAAATTTATATGGAGAGGCAAAAGACCCAGAATAGCCAACACAATATTGAAGGAAAAAACAAAGTTAGAGGACTGACAGTACTTGATTTCAAGATTTACTAAAAAGCTGTAGTAATCAAGACAGCATGATATTTGTAAAATAGACATATAAATCAATGGAACAGAATAGAGAGTCCAGAAATAGATCCACATAAATACTGTCTACTGATGTTTGACAAAGGAGCAAAGGCAATACAATAGAGAATGATAGTCTTTTCAACAAATGGTGCCAGAAAAACTGCTGGACATTCACATGCAAAATAACAATAACCACAACAACGATAATAATAATGGAATCTAAACACAGGCGTTACACCCTTCATAAAAATTAACTCAAAATATCAATAGATCATAAACCTAAGTGTAAAATACAAACTATGAAAATACTAGAAGATAACATAGGAGAAAATCTAGATCATCTTGGGTTTGGTGAAGACTTTTTAGATACAACACCATAGCACAATCTGTGAACAAATAATTGATAAACTGGACTTCCTTAAAATTAAAAATTTCTGCTCCATGGAATATCATACTAAGTGAAGTGACTCAGACAGAAAAGACAAATACTACATGACATCACTTATATGTGGAATATAAAAAAGAATACAAATGAATCTATATACAAAACAGATACAGACTCATAGACATAGAAAATAAACTTATGGTTACCAAAAGGGAAAGGGAGGAAGAGATAACTTAGGAGTATGGGATTAACAGATACGAACTACTATACATAAAATAGATAAGCAACAAGGATTTACTGTATAACACAGGGAACTGTATTCAATATCTTGTAAAAACCTATAATAGAAAATAATCTGAAAATATATATATAACTGAATCACTTTGCTTTACACCTGAACCTAACACAATACTGTAAAAAACTATACTTCAATTAAAAAAAAAATCTGCTCTATGAATGACACTGTCAAGAAAATGAGAAGACAAACCACAGACTGGGAGAAAATGTCTGCAAAGGACATATCTGATAAAGGACTGTTACATACAAAGAATTCCTAAAACCCAACAATAAGAAAAAAAGAAATCCAATATAAAAAAATGGACAAAGACCTTAACAGACACCTCATCAAAGAAGATATACAGATGACAGATAAGCATATTGAAAGATGTTCCACATCATATGTCATCAGGGAAATGCAAGCTAAAACAATAACAAGATACTACTACACGTCTATTAGAGTGGCCAAAATCCAGAATACTGACAAGAAATCTAATGATGGCAAGGATGTGGGGCAGCAGACACTCTCATTCATTGCTGGTGGGAATACAAAATGGCACAGCCACTTTGGAAGACAGTTTGGTGGTTTCTCATAAAACTAAACATACTCTTACCATTTGATCCAGCAACCACACTCCTCGATATTTAACCAAAGTAGTTGAGAACTTATGTCCACACAAAAACCTGCACAGAGATGTTTATGGAAACCTTATTCATAATTGCCAAAACTTGAAAGCAACCAAGATGTTCTTCAGTAGGTGAATGGATAAATAAACTGGGGTACATCCGGACAACAGAATATTATTCAAAGCTAAAAAGAAGTAAATATCAAGCCATGAAAAAACATGAAGGAGACATAAATGCAATTATTAAGTGAAAGAAGGCAATCTTTAAAGGATACATACTGTCTGATTCCAACTATGTGACATTCTAGAAAAGGAAAAATTGTGGAGACGGTAAAAAAAAAAAAGCAGTGCTTGCCAGGGATTGGTAGAAGGGAAGGATGACTGGGCAGAGCACAGAGGACTTTTAGGACAATGAAACTACTCTGTATACTGATACTATGATGGTGGATGCACATCATTATAAATTTATCCAAACCCTTAGAATGTACAATACCAAGATTGAAATTTAATTTAATCTATGGACTTCAGGCGATAATGATAAGTCGATGTAACTTCATCAATTATAATAAATGTACCACTCTGGTGGGGGATATTGATAATGAGGAAGGCTTTGCATGTGTGGGGCAGGGAGTAAGTGGGAAATTGCTCAATACTGCTGTGAACCTAAAATTGCTCTAAAATAAAGCCTATTTTTAAAAAGTACTTATCCCCTTAAAAAAATAAACATTAGCTATGATTCCAGGATCCTTTGGAGGAAGAGGGGTGTGTGTGTGTGTGTGTGTGTGTGTGTGTGTGTGTGTGTATGTGTGTGTGTAGCATGGTTGTATAGAAAAGGTGTTACTGTACTGGTACCCTTGTAACCTGCCCCAGGTTTCATCTAGCTGTGGTAGTTTAGTGCTGGCTCCTCTCATCAGGTGCTTTGTGGATTGCTCAGACACCCCCTCTTCTCAATTTCCAGGGATCTCCCCCTGAAGCTCCCTCTATAGTACAAATGCATCTCCCCAAGCTGGCAACTTTATTCCTCCATTAGCCTCAGGCCTGTTGGCTGAGATCTCCTAGCTCTTCCAAACAACCCTCTCAAGGTGCATCAAAGACTACTCCAAGCAAACTCCTCTAGAGAGTCCACACTAGATCCATGGGAAACATTCACAGATCTTTAGCTCATCAAACTCTGGGCATGCAGTCTGTCCCTGCCACAGCTACTTCCCTTTTTGCTTCTTATGCAAGCAAGAAGCTTCAGACATGGCCTCCTGCTCAATCCTCAAGTCTGTGTCAGACAGAAGTTCACTGTTCCTCAAACTACAGGAAAGTTACTTAAACTCTCTGATTGGTCCCAGTGAAGTTCCTCACACTAGTAAAGGGAGGATGAAGCCCCGCCCTTCCTACCCTCCACTTTTGGGAGGGTGAAGGTGGTGAATACACATGACTCGATTTGAGCATCTCTCTAGGGAAAGCCTTTTCAAATTCCCAACTTTCCTTCTCTAGGCCTCTGTGTCCCCCTTTATAGGCTAAAGGTATATGGTCAGTCAAGGGTCATAAAACCAGTATTTTCAAGTCTCCTTTGCAAATCCTAGGAAGACGGTTCATCATCTCACTTTGGACTATTAATTCAGAATTTGCCACCATTCTTTTGTCCCTGACATTTTGGGAACTCAGCTTAAACAATGAGTTTCAAAGAACTTCATTTTAACATCTTGCTGTATATAAAGGCCTTTTTTCTAATGATTTCCAAATCTACCAGTAATACATAGCATTTCCCATATTCATGTGTTTTTGCATATGAGTGACTTCTGAAGCTGGAGCAGAGCATGAACCAAACAGATGTGCTTGAGGCTGCTTGGGTTTTAAATGAGCTCTGTAGACATGTGCTGCAGAGATGTGCAGGTGTGAATTTAAAAAAAAAAAAGAAAGAAAGAAACTAATGTGGAATTAAGAGTTTTTTCTAATCTATGACATGTTACACTAAGCTTACATAGATGCAGTGATGACAGAAAAAGCATTATTCTGAGGATTGCACAAAACCCTGTTCACCTGACAATAATAAACAACAGGTGTGGTCTTCAAGATATTAACGTACATAACATATTTGAGTGTCTATAGTATTATTTACCATAAATGGCAGTTTTGAGAGTTAAAATACATTTAAAGAATAAAATTAAAATCAGACATTTGTACAGCGAGATAAAGAGGCAAGAAGTCAATGGCTCTTGGTTATTTTTATTTAACTATTATTTAAAAACCTGCTATGCTCTTTTGTGCATTTCTATCAGTATAAATAAAGAATATTTATTAAACATGTATGATAAACTTCCTACCATCTTTAAAAGTTGTGCTCTGTAATGTGTGAGTAAATTAATAGCCAGATCTTGGTATTAAAAAGGAAATTCTCCATTTTTGGATTTGTGATTTGCCTATATGAAAATGTGCCTACCCCTACAATTGTTTCTAAGTCCAATGGGATACAGAAATATTTACCAGGGCTCAAAAAGGTGAGCAGATAAAGCAAAGCTGAACCATTCCGAAGATGGTTCATTAAATGGGAGGGGTAGAGGTAGGAAGAGACCAGAACTTTGGGAAAAGCCTTCCCTCCAAACATCTATTCTAGATTCAGACCATCAATTAGTATTTCATTTAGATTATAAAAGTAGAAACTCAGGAATCATTAAATTCCATTTTTTATAATTTCATGTGAATTAATTCAGTTGAATACCTACATAAATGAAATGTACTGCATTCTGAATCTGGGTGTTAGTTGTAATGAACTCTGAAAGGAAGAGGTCATTTGGAGCTTTGGGCATTGGCAGAGGATGGCAGGGGACCTGGATGAGGTACCCCAAGAGGGACCTATAGCAGATGAAAAGTACACAAGAGTTTTGGGAAAATAAAGAGAAAATCAGAAAAAATGAGGTAAAAGAGATGCACAAAAATTTCTCTTTTGAAAAAAAGAAAATTAAGACCCTAAAGAAGCTTCAGAAAGTTGCTTGGCTTATGTGCTCAAGGTTCCTAATGACCCATAGATACCAGGACTAGAGTAGACGATTGGGATTTTGGTCTCTCCTTCTCACATCTCTTCTCCCAGGCTTCTTCCAATGTTCAGTCTTTCTCCACTCAGGGTAAAAGTAAAGGGAGAAAGAAGGGGAGATGCTGATATGCATATGTACCTGCCAGAGTTTAGACGTCCACCTCCTCTTCACCTCACACCCTCCTCAGCAACCGGTCTCACTTGTTATTTTGGCTCATCGTTATATTCCCAGACTTCACTCTTCACTATATTCGCTAAAAAAATTCTCCCAAAGTACTCCTGTATTTTTCCCCTTTCCAAGATGTTACGCGTCCTCCCCACTGGACTAGAGTGAGAGGAGAAAACAACTTATTCAAAATGATGGATCATTTTGAATGTTGCTGTTACATTCCTCGAGATAATTTAGCAGCCATCTATCCTCTCAGCTCAGGAGTGCAGTTTCAAGTCTTCTCCCTCCTAGGGGAAAAAAAAGACTAGACTTCACCAAGATTTGCAGCCATCATGAGACTAGAAATGTGATATTGTGGTGAGCTAGTATGTATGGTGACATTAGCTTCCTTCAAGGCTGATTATAGCCTCCCTGCCCTTTGCCAACACATACACAACAATCAAAACTTTTTCTCAAGCTTTCATCTATTCAATCATATAAGTAGCCTTGAAAATAAATTAACATGCTGATTTAGCAAGAGTATAAAAGAAATCGAGTGTAAAATAATCTTTGTAAATCTACAGATAGATGTGCATATGTGTGTCTGAGTGTGTACGTGGTGATGATAGGGGTGGTGTCATGTATATGTTGCTTTTTTTCACTCAACGTGGAAACATTAAGGGAATAGAGGAAAGCAAATTTAACTCCTGAGAAAGGAAGTAACCTGGCAAGATATGAGTGAGACATATGTAAACATGATAGGCCAAATAGATTTTTCCTGGTTTAATGATTTTCGAAGACCATATAAAAGGCTGATGTAGTACTTTTGTCTTGAGAGCCCCTTCAGAGGCTCTGTCTTCAAACAGATAATGCAGGATAAGCCTATTGAAAGAAAGAGGCCCAATTCCGGATTTCCACCTTTAAAGAATGGAAATGGCAGGATGTGTATTATTTATTGCCCAGGTATATTTTTTATTGCTGAAGAGCTTAGGCAAAAATAGAAAGCTAGTGAGTGGATTCGGGGGTAAGAGGGAGAAGGGCCTGGCTTGTTTTAAGTGCCTATAGTGTACCTGTTACTGCATTGGCATTTTGCATACATGATATCCTTCATCCTGGAAATACTAGGCTGATAAAGAGCGTGAATGATTCCACAAACTATGTATTAGCAATAACAATCAAATGTGACATTAGCCATGAAGGCCTTTATGATTCTAACATTTAACATCCAGGGAAGATCCTATGTGGCTAGTTAACAATGAGGTCATTCTGATAGTGAGTGGGCAAGTACCTTCTCTGAGCTCATTTGGATTATCCTAGGCCATATATGCTCTCTCACACCACACATTAAATCTTTGCAGGAGCACATAATTTCCACCTTTGAAACCTTTACATGTATTTAAGTTCAACAAAAAATAATGCTTCTCTCAAAGGAGTCAATCTTAAACCTACTTCAATCTTACTCCTACACCTTCTAGTATTTGGGTAGAAGGTCTACTATCTTTTTTGTTATGTGCTATTAGGCATCAGATTAAGAATTTAATCACACTTGAGCTTTAATCACACTTAAATTCTGGCTAGAACAGCAGAGTTTATATTAAGACACTGAACATAGTATAGTATTCTCAGAGGTATGGAACAGGGCTGACTCTTGAGAAAGCTGATTATAGCAAAACGGGATGCAGAAAGTATACTCAGATGGTTTAAATCAAGGAAAAGCCTTTAACCTGACAAACTAGGATTCTTTTCCCAATAGAAAAGTATGACACAATGTGGTATTTCAACTGAGTAGTAGAGATATGTAAGAAATTGTATTTCAACCTAATAAAATGATAGATGGGAAAATAAATTTGAGGAATTATGGGAATAAGGCAAGACTTCCTGTTAGTCTCTCAGTGCCAATGTGGCCATTTATTTCTCCATGTCAGTTCATGCTAAATGTAAAAAAAAATAGAAAATAAAAAATGAGATTTGGAGAATGCAGCTAAGACTAATTGTAGTGCTGGGAGCTGACCGCACTAATAATAACAGAAAGGGATGCACATGTTGGAAAGGTGGAAACAAAGTCCACCGGTGCAGAGTGCAAAGTCAAAGAGGGGTCAGAGAGGAGAAATGCAATTATCCTGAAGATGTTAATTTGGTGGCTATGCCAGAGAGATGTTATTTTATTTGATTTCATTTTATCTTATATTTTCTTTTATTTAAATTTTTGCATAGACTCTAGAGAAGAAGATGGGGTGGGGGAGGGGGAGTTGAAAAAAATCATCTCTGAATGATGGAATCTTAGAGTCAGGAAAAATCTGGAAGGAATCATTCTTCTAAGACATGACACTGCAATGTTGGCATTCCTTCTCCAGGAGCTGATAAATGGGCAGCTCCTACCTGGGCACTTCCAGAGACCACCACATAGTTGCAGTTATTAGCAAGATCTCCACAAACTGAGTTACAATCTTTCTTCCTCTCACTTCCTGCAATTAATCTTTATTCTGTTTTCTGGAGTTACACAGAATAATCACAATTCTTCTTTTCCAGGGAACAACATCTCCAAACAACCTTGGAGAGAGAAGTCAGGAGAAATAGCAAAGTGATGGGACTTCTCATTATGAGAAAATAATTTCTCAGGTACATCTAACTTTGAAAGGGAAAATGGGAACGATGTTCAAATGGAAGAGAAAGCTGAATTTCCAAATTAAGAGAAATTACAATAAAGCACAGAAACAAAGTGGTACACTTATAAATATAACTTGGAAAAAAAGAAGCTGTTGATAACATGAAGGATGTAGAAAAAAGAAAATATGTACTTATAATCCAATTGAAGAGACAAGAAAATATGCAATAAGCATAATGAATACAATGCATTAAAGTAAGATCAAGCTATAGTACATCACTGTCATTAAACCATGATTTGTATGGTAAGTATTCTAAATTTAAGTTTCAGAGTTTAAGAAGATATTCTGAACTGCATTTAGTGAGGTC
This sequence comes from Neophocaena asiaeorientalis asiaeorientalis, assembly GCF_003031525.2. Taxonomy (NCBI): domain Eukaryota; kingdom Metazoa; phylum Chordata; class Mammalia; order Artiodactyla; family Phocoenidae; genus Neophocaena; species Neophocaena asiaeorientalis. The sequence goes on along the minus strand of NW_020175123.1, from coordinate 30,764 downwards.
AAGAATCTTTCATGTTCTTACTGGCCATTTGTATATCTTCTTTGGAGAAATGTCTTTAAATCCTTTGCCCATTTTTGAATTGAGTTGAATTGTTGCTGAGTTTTATGAATTCCCTGGTACTTCATTTATTTTATTGTAGGATAGTATTCCATTGTAGAGCTACATCACATTTTGTTTTTCCATTTCCAACCATTTAAAATTAAAAGGCTTTTTATAGTATTGGGTTGGCCAAAAGTTTCGTTCATTTTTTTCCATAAGATGGCTCTAGTAGCACTTAGTTGTCTTTAACTTCATTCAAAACAATTTGTTAGATGGTATTGTGACAGCCATCATATCAGCGTGCACTTAAAAAATACTTATCAAAATTGGTGAATTTTTGTGTAGCCATTTTAATATTGAAGATGGAAGAAAAAAAGCAACATTTTTGGCATATTATGCTTTATTACTTCAGGAAAGGTAAAAAAGCAACTGAAATACAAAAAGATTTGTGCAGTGTATGGAGAAGGTGCTGTGACTGATCAAATGTGTCAGAAATGGTGTGCAAAATTTCATGCTGGAGATTTCTCGCTGGACGATGCTCCACGGTCAGGTAGACCAGCTAAAGTTGATAACGATCCAATTGAGACATTAATTGAGAACAAGCAACGTTATACCACGTGGGAGATTGGCAACATACTCAAAATATCCAAATCAAGTGTTGAAAAGCATTTGTACCAGCTTGGTTACGTTAATCGCTTTGATGTTTGGGTTCCACAAAAGTTAAGAGAAAAAAACCTTCTTGACTGTATTTCCGCATGTGATTCTCTACTTAAACATAATGGGGGCTTCCCTGGTGGCTCAGTGGTTGAGAGTCTGCCTGCCAATGCAGGGGACACGGGTTCGTGCCCCGGTCCAGGAAGATCCCACATGCCACGGAGCGGCTGTGCCCATGACCCATGGCCACTGCGCCTGCGTGTGCGGAGCCTGTGCTCCACAACGGGAGAGGCCACAGCAGTGAGAGGCCCGCATACCACAGAAAGAAAAAAAAAAGTAATGAAAATATTCTGTTTTTAAAACAAATTGTGACATGCAATGGCAAGTGGATACTGTACAATAACATGGAGTGGAAGAGATTGTGGGGCAAGTGAAATGAACCAACTCCAACCACACCAAAGGCTGGTCTTCACCCAAAGGTGGTGGTTTGTTATGTATAGTGTGGGATTGGAAGGGAGTCCTCTGTTACGAGCTCCTTCTAGAAAACCAAACGATTAATTCCAACAAGTACTGCTCCCAATTAGACCAAATGAAAGCAGTATTAGATGAAAAGTGTCTGGAATTAGTCAACAGAAAATGCATAATCTTCCATCAGGATAATGCAATACCTCATGTTTCTTTGATAATGAGGTGAAAACTGTTACAGCTTGGCTGGGAAGTTCTGATTCATCCGCCATATTCACCAGACATTGCACCTTCGAATTTCCATTTATTTCGGTCTTTACAAAATTCTCTTAATGGAAAATATTTCAATTCCCTGGAAGACTGTAAAAGGCACCTGGAACAGTTCTTTGCTCAAAAAGATAAAAAATTTTGTGAAGATGGAATTATGACATTGCCTGAAAAATGGCAGAAGGTAGTGGAGCAAAAATGTAAATACGTTGTTCAAGAGACCTTCAAGATGACAGAGGAGTAAGATGTGGATATCACCTTCCTCCCCACAAACATGAGAAATACATCTACATGAGGAACAACTCCTACAGAACACTTAATGCTGGCAGAAGACCTCAGATTTCCCAAAAGTTAAGATACTCCCCACGTACCTGGGTAGGGCAAAAGAAAACAGAAAAAACAGAGATAAAAGAACAGGGACAGGACATGCCCCTCTGGGAAGGGGCAGAGAAGGAGGAAAAGTTTCCACACACTAGGAAGTCCCTTCACTGATGGAGACAGAGGGTGGAGGAGGGGGAAGCTTTGGAGCCACGGAGGAGAGCACAGCAACAGGGGTGCAGAGGGCAAAGTGGAGAGATTCCCGCACAGAGGACTGGTGCCAACCAGCACTCACCAGACTGAGACACTTGTCTGCTCACCTGCTGCAATGGGTGGGGGCTGGGAGCTGAGGCTCAGGCTTCGGAGGTCAGATCCCAGGGAGTGGACTGGGGTTGGCTGCATGAACACAGCCTGAAGGGGGCTAGTGCACCACAGCTAGCTGGGAAGGAGTCTGGGAAAAAGTCTGGAACTGCCTAAGAGGCAAGAGACCATTGTTTCAGGGTGTGTGAGGAGAGGGGATTCAGAGCACTGCCTAAAGGAGCTCCAGAGATGGGTGTGAGCCATGGCTATAGGCGCGAACAACAGAGACGGGCATGAGATGCTAAGGCTGCTGCTGCAGCCACCAAGAAGCTTGTGTGCAAGCACAGGTCACTATCAACACCTCCCCTCCTGGGAGTCCGGGCAGCCTGCCACTGCCAGAGTCCTGTGATCCAGGGATAACTTCCCTGGGAGAGCACACAGCCCCCCTCAGGCACAACGATGGTGCAACGTCATGCCAGCCTCTGCCACCACAGGTTCGCCCCTCATTCCATACCCCTTCCTCTGGCCTGAGTGAGCCAGAGCCCTTGAATCAGCTGCTCCTTTAACCCCCTCCTGTCTGGACAGGGAACAGATGCCCTCGAATCATCCCAAAATTGAGGTGGTAGACTTTGGGAGCAACTGTAGACTTGGGGTTTGCCTTCTGCATCTAATTTGTTTCTGGTTTTCTGTTTATCTTAGTTTAGTATTTAGAGTTTATTATCATTTGTAGATTTGTTTATTGATTTGGTTGCTCTCTTCCTTGGTTTTTTTATACATAGATTTTTTTTCCTTTTTCTCTTTTTGTGAGTGTGTATGTGTATGCTTCGTTGTGTGATTTTGTCTGTATAGCTTAGATTTACCGTTTGTCCTAGGGTTCTATCTGTCCTTTTTTTTTTTTAGTATAGTTTTTAGCACTTATTATCATTGGTGGATTTGTTTTTTGGTTTCGTCGCTCTCTTCTTTCTTTTTCTTACTATTTTTTATTTTTTTTTGAGCCATGGCCACTGCGCCTGCGTGTGCGGAGCCTGTGCTCCACAACGGGAGAGGCCACAGCAGTGAGAGGCCCGCATACCACAGAAAGAAAAAAAAAAGTAATGAAAATATTCTGTTTTTAAAACAAATTGTGACATGCAATGGCAAGTGGATACTGTACAATAACATGGAGTGGAAGAGATTGTGGGGCAAGTGAAATGAACCAACTCCAACCACACCAAAGGCTGGTCTTCACCCAAAGGTGGTGGTTTGTTATGTATAGTGTGGGATTGGAAGGGAGTCCTCTGTTACGAGCTCCTTCTAGAAAACCAAACGATTAATTCCAACAAGTACTGCTCCCAATTAGACCAAATGAAAGCAGTATTAGATGAAAAGTGTCTGGAATTAGTCAACAGAAAATGCATAATCTTCCATCAGGATAATGCAATACCTCATGTTTCTTTGATAATGAGGTGAAAACTGTTACAGCTTGGCTGGGAAGTTCTGATTCATCCGCCATATTCACCAGACATTGCACCTTCGAATTTCCATTTATTTCGGTCTTTACAAAATTCTCTTAATGGAAAATATTTCAATTCCCTGGAAGACTGTAAAAGGCACCTGGAACAGTTCTTTGCTCAAAAAGATAAAAAATTTTGTGAAGATGGAATTATGACATTGCCTGAAAAATGGCAGAAGGTAGTGGAGCAAAAATGTAAATACGTTGTTCAAGAGACCTTCAAGATGACAGAGGAGTAAGATGTGGATATCACCTTCCTCCCCACAAACATGAGAAATACATCTACATGAGGAACAACTCCTACAGAACACTTAATGCTGGCAGAAGACCTCAGATTTCCCAAAAGTTAAGATACTCCCCACGTACCTGGGTAGGGCAAAAGAAAACAGAAAAAACAGAGATAAAAGAACAGGGACAGGACATGCCCCTCTGGGAAGGGGCAGAGAAGGAGGAAAAGTTTCCACACACTAGGAAGTCCCTTCACTGATGGAGACAGAGGGTGGAGGAGGGGGAAGCTTTGGAGCCACGGAGGAGAGCACAGCAACAGGGGTGCAGAGGGCAAAGTGGAGAGATTCCCGCACAGAGGACTGGTGCCAACCAGCACTCACCAGACTGAGACACTTGTCTGCTCACCTGCTGCAATGGGTGGGGGCTGGGAGCTGAGGCTCAGGCTTCGGAGGTCAGATCCCAGGGAGTGGACTGGGGTTGGCTGCATGAACACAGCCTGAAGGGGGCTAGTGCACCACAGCTAGCTGGGAAGGAGTCTGGGAAAAAGTCTGGAACTGCCTAAGAGGCAAGAGACCATTGTTTCAGGGTGTGTGAGGAGAGGGGATTCAGAGCACTGCCTAAAGGAGCTCCAGAGATGGGTGTGAGCCATGGCTATAGGCGCGAACAACAGAGACGGGCATGAGATGCTAAGGCTGCTGCTGCAGCCACCAAGAAGCTTGTGTGCAAGCACAGGTCACTATCAACACCTCCCCTCCTGGGAGTCCGGGCAGCCTGCCACTGCCAGAGTCCTGTGATCCAGGGATAACTTCCCTGGGAGAGCACACAGCCCCCCTCAGGCACAACGATGGTGCAACGTCATGCCAGCCTCTGCCACCACAGGTTCGCCCCTCATTCCATACCCCTTCCTCTGGCCTGAGTGAGCCAGAGCCCTTGAATCAGCTGCTCCTTTAACCCCCTCCTGTCTGGACAGGGAACAGATGCCCTCGAATCATCCCAAAATTGAGGTGGTAGACTTTGGGAGCAACTGTAGACTTGGGGTTTGCCTTCTGCATCTAATTTGTTTCTGGTTTTCTGTTTATCTTAGTTTAGTATTTAGAGTTTATTATCATTTGTAGATTTGTTTATTGATTTGGTTGCTCTCTTCCTTGGTTTTTTTATACATAGATTTTTTTTCCTTTTTCTCTTTTTGTGAGTGTGTATGTGTATGCTTCGTTGTGTGATTTTGTCTGTATAGCTTAGATTTACCGTTTGTCCTAGGGTTCTATCTGTCCTTTTTTTTTTTTAGTATAGTTTTTAGCACTTATTATCATTGGTGGATTTGTTTTTTGGTTTCGTCGCTCTCTTCTTTCTTTTTCTTACTATTTTTTATTTTTTTATTTTTAATAATTATCTTTTATTTTAATAACTTTCTTTTCTTTCCTTTTCTTTCTTTCTTTCTTCCTTTCTTCCTCTTTCTTTCTTTCTTTATTCCTTCCTTCCTTCCTTCCTTTCTTTCCTTCTTCCTTTCTTTCTTTCTTCTTACTCCCTTTTCTTCTGAGCCATGTGGCTGACAGGATCTTGGTGTTCCGGCCGAGTATCAGGCCTGTGCCTCTGAGGTGGGAGAGCCGAGTTCAGGACATTGATGCACCAGAGAACTCCTGACCCCACATAATATAAAACAGTGAAAGCTCTTCCAGAGATCTCCATCTCAATGCTAAGACCCAGCTCCACTAAACGAACAGCAAGTTACAGTGCTGGACAACCTATGCCAAACAACTAGCAAGACAGGAACACAACCCCACCCATTAGCAGAGAGGCTGCCTAATATCATAACAAGGTCACAGACACTCCAAAACACACCACTGGATGCGGTCCTGCCCACCGGAAAGAAAAGATCCAGCCTCATCAACCAGAACACAGGCACAGGTCCCCTCCACCAGGAAGCCTACACAACCCACTGAACCAACCTTAGCCACTGGGGGCAGACACCACAAACAATAGGAATTATGAACCTGCAGCTTGCAAAAAGGAGACCCCAAATACAGTAAGTTAGGCAAAATAAGAAGACAGAAAAACACACAGCAGATGAAGGAGCAAGGCAAAACCCATCAGACCAAACAAATGAAGAGGAAATAGGCAGTCTACCTAAAAAAGAACTCAGAGTAATGAAACTAAAGATGATCCAAAATCTTGGAAATAGAATGGAGAAAATATAAGAAAGGTTTAACAAGGACCTAGAAGAACTAAAGAGCAAACAAACAATGATGAACAACAAAATAAATGAAACTAAAAATACTCTAGAAGGAATCAATAGCAGAATAACTGAGGCAGAAGAACAGATAACTGACCTGGAAGATAAAACAGTAGAAATAACTACCACAGAGCAGAATGAAGAAAAAAGAATGAAAAGAATTGAGGACAGTCTCACAGACTGCTCGGACAACATTAAATGCACCAACATTCGAATTATAGGGGTCCCAGAAGAAGAAGAGAAAAAGAAAGTGTCTGAGAAAATATTTGTAGAAATAATAGTTGAAAACTTCCATAATATGTGAAAGGAAATAGTCAATCAACACCAGGAAGTGCTGAGAGTCCCACACAGGATAAATCCAAGGAGAAACAGACCACGACACATATTAATCAAAAAATCAAAAATTAAATACAAAGAATAAATATTAAAAGCAGCAAGGGAAAAACAACAAATAACACACAAGGGAATCCCCATAAGTTAACAGCTGATCTTTCAGCAGAAATTTCTGCAAGCCAGAAGGGAGCGGCAGGACATATTTAAAGTGATGAAGGAGGAAAACCTACAACCAAGATTACTCGACCCAGCAGGGATCTTATTCAGATTTGATGGAGAAATTGAAACCTTAACAGACAAGCAAAAGTTAAGAGAATTCAGCACCACCAAATCAGCTTTACAACAAATGCTAAAGGAACTTCTCTAGGCAGGAAACACAAGAGAAGGAAAAGACCTACAATAACAAACCCAAAACAATTAAGAAAATGGTATTAGGAACATATATATCAATAATTACCTTAAATGTAAATGGATTAAATGCTCCAACCAAAAGACACAGACTGGCTGAATAGATACAAAAACAAGACCCGTACATATGCTATCTACAAGAGACCCACTTCAGACCTAGGGACACATACAGACTGAAAATGAGGGGATGGAAAAAGATATTCCATGCAAATGGAAATCAAAAGAAAGTTTGAGTAGCAATTTTCATATCAGACAAAATAGACTTTAACATAAAGACTATTACAAGAGACAAAGAAGGACACTACATAATAATCAAGGGATCAATCCAAGAAGAAGATATAACGATTGTAAATATTTGTACACCAAATACAGGAGTACCTCAAACCTAAGGCAAATGCTAACAGTCATGAAAGGAGAAATTGACAGTAACACAAGCATAGTAGGGGAGTTTAACACCCCATATTCACCAATGGACAGATCACCCAAAATGAAAATAAATATGGAAACACAAGCTTCAAATGATACATTAAACAAGATGGACTTAATTGATATTTATAAGACATTCCATCCAAAAACAACACAATACATTTTCTTCTCAAGTGCTTATGGAACATTCTCCAGGACAGATCATATCCTGAGTCACAAATCAAGACTTGGTAAACTTAAGAAAATGGAAATCATATCAAGTATCTCTTCCGACAACAACACTATGAGACTAGATGTCAATTACAGGAAAAAGTCTGTAAAAAATACAAAGACATGGAGGCTAAACAATACACTACTTAATAACCAAGAGATCACTGAAGAAATCAAAGGGGAAATTAAAAAATACCTGGAAACAAATGACAATGAAAACACGACAACTCAAAACCTATGGGATGCAGCAAAAGCAGTTCTAAGAGGAAAGTTTATGGCAATACAATCCTACCTCAAGAAACAAGAAACATCTTAAATAACCAACCTAACCTTACACCTAAAGCAATTAGAGAAAGAACAAAAAAAACCCAAAGGTAGCAGAAGGAAAGAAATCATAAACAACAGATCAGAAATAAATGAAAAAGAATTGAAGGAAACAATAGCAAACATCAATCAAACTAAAAGACGGTCCTTTGAGAAGATAAGCAAAATTGATAAACCATTAGCCAGACTCATCAAGAAAAAAAGGGAGAAGACTCAAATCTGCAGAATTATAAATGAAAAAGGAGAAGTAATGACTGACACTGCAGAAATACAAAGGATCATGAGAGATTACTACAAGCAACTCTATGCCAATAAAATGGACAACCTGGAAGAAATGGACAAATTCTTAGAAAAGCACACCCTTCTGAGACTGAACCAGGAAGAAATAGAAAATATGAATAGACCAATCACAAGCACTGAAATTGAGACTGTGATTAAAAATCTTCCGACAAACAAAAGCCCCAGATCAGATGGCTTCACAGGTGAATTCTGTCAAACATTTAGAGAAGAGCTAACACCCATCGTTCTCAAACTCTTCCAAAATATAGAAGAGAGAGGAACACTCCAAAATAATTCTATGAGGCCATGATAACCCTGTTACCAAAACCACACAAAGATGTCACAAAGAAAGAAAGCTACAGGCCAATATCACTGATGAACAAAAATCCTCAACAAAATACTAGCAAACAGAATGCAACAGAACATTAAAAGGATCATGCACCATGATCAAGTGGGGTTTATTCCAGGAATGCAAGGATTCTTCAATATATGCAAGTTAATCAATGTGATAAACCATATTAACAAATTAAAGGATAAAAACCATATGATCATCTCAATAAAGGCAGAAAGAGCTTTTGACAAAATTCAATATCCATTTATGATAAAAACGTTCCAGAAAGTAGGCATAGAGGGAACTTACCTCTACATAATAAAGGCCATATATGACAAACCCACAGTCCATATTGTTCCCAATGGTGAAATACTGAAACCATTACCACTAAGATCAGGAGCAAGACAAAGTTGCCCACTCTCACCACTATTATTCAACATAGATTTGGACGTTTTAGCCACGGCAATCCGAGAAGAAAAAGAAATAAAAGGAATCCAAATCAGAAAAGATGAACTAAAGCTGTCACTGTTTGCAGATGACATGATACTATACACAGAGAATCCTAACGACTCTACCAGAAAACTACTAGAGCTACTCAAGGAATTTGGTAAGTTGCAGGATACAAAATTAATGCACAGAAGTCTCTTGCATTCCTATATACTAAGGATGAAAAATCTGAAAGAGAAATTAGGGAAACACTGATTTACCATTGCAGCAAAAAGAATAAAATACCTAGGAATAAACCTACCTAAGGAGACAAAAGACCTGTATGCAGAAAATTATGAGACACTGATGAAAGAAATTAAAGATGATACAAATAGATGGAGAGATATACCATGTTCTTGGACTGGAAGAATCAACACTGTGAAAATGACTCTACTACCCAAAGCAATCTACAGATTCAATGCAATCCCTATCAAACTACCACTGGCATTTTTCACAGAACTAGAACAAAAAATTTCACAATTTGTATGGAAACACAAAAGACACCAAACAGCCAAAGCAATCTTGAGAATAAAAACAGAGCTAGAGGAATCAGGCTCTCACACTTCAGACTAAACTACAAAGCTACAGTAATCAAGAGAGTATGGTCCTGGCACAAAGCCAGAAATATATATCAATGGAACAGGACAGAAAGCCCAGAGATAAACCCATGCACATATGGTCACCTTATCTTTGATAAAGGAGGCAAGAATATACAATGGAGAAAAGACTGCCTCTTCACCAAGTGGTACTGGGAAAACTGGAGAGCTACATGTAAAAGAATGAAATTAGAACACTCCCTAACACCATACACAAAAATAAACTCAAAATGGATTAAAGACCCAAATGTAAGGCCAGACACTATCAAACTCTTAGAGGAAAACATAGGCAGAACACCCTATGACATAAATCACAGCAAGATCCTTTTTGACCCACCTCCTAGAGAAAGGGAAATAAAAACAAAAATTAACAAATGGGACCTAATGAAAGTTAAAAGCTTTTGCACAACAAAGGAAACCATAAACAAGATGAAAAGACAACCCTAAGAATGGGAGAAAATATCTGCAAATAAAGCAAGTGACAATGGATTAATCTGCAATATTTACAAGCAGCTCATGAAGCTCAATATCAAAAAAACAAACAAGCCAATCCAAAAATGGGCAGAAGACCTAAATAGACATTTCTCCAAGGAAGATATACAGATTGCCATAAAACACATGAAAGGATGCTCAACATCATTAATCATTAGAGAAATGCAAATCAAAACTACAATGAGATATCATCTCACACCAGTCAGAATGGTCATCATCAAAAAATCTACAAACAATAAATGCTGGAGAGGCTGTGGAGAAAAGGGAACCCTCTTGCACTGTTGGTGGGAATATAAATTGATACAGCCACTATGGAGAACAGTATGGAAGTTCCTTAAAAAACTAAAAATAGAACTACTATATGACCCAGCAATCCCACTACTGGCCATATACCCTCAGAACCATAATTCAAAAAAAGTCAGGTACCACAATGTTCACTGCAGCTCTGTCTACAATAGCCAGGACGTGGAAGCAACCTAAGTGTCCACTGACAGATGAATGGATAAAGAAGATGTGGTGCATATATACAATGGAATATTACTCAGTTACATAAAGAAACAAAATTGAGTTATTTGTAGTGAGGTGGATGGACGTAGAGTCTGTCATACAGAGTGAAGTAAGTCAGAAAGAGAAAAGCAAATACCATACGCTAGCACATATATATGGAATATATATATTTAAAAAAAGGTTCTGAAGAACATAGGGGCAGGACAGGAATAAAGCCACAGACATAGAGAATGGACTTGAGGACATGGGGAGGGGGAAGGGTAAGCTGGGACAAAGTGAGAGAGTGGCATGGACATATATACACTACCAAATATAAAATAGATAGCTAGTGGGAAGCAGCCACATAGCACAAGATCAGCACTGTGCTTTGTGACCACCTAGAGGGGTGGGATAGGGAGGGTGGGCAGGAAACACAAGAGGGAGAAGATATGGGGATATATGTATATGTACAGCTGATTCACTTTGTTATAAAGCAGAAACTAACACACCATTGTAAAGCAATTATGCTCCAATAAAGATGTTAAGAAAAAAAGGGTTAATACATTGTTCTATAAAGTTCTTGGTGAAAATGAAAAATGTGTCTTTTATTTTTACTTAAAACCTAAGTCACTTTTTGGCCAACCCTATATTAACAAGAGTACAAATGGATAGTCACTGGACAGCCTCACATGTGGAATAAGAAAGAATACATTTCAGTTGTAAAACATGTGAAGTACTATGAAAGATAAAGAAGAGATATAAAATATTGAAATAATTTCCTCAGTAGACAAGTCAGGTGGAAGCAGACTACTATGAACAAAACCTTCTCACTATTCAGGAAGAATGTGCAATCCCTTTCTGATGACATCATGCAATTAGTTTCAGAAAATCCAAATATAATAAACTCCAAAAGTAATATAGTTATAGATATTGTAATACTATCTTCTACAAGACAAGAAAGTAAATTAATAAAACACGGAACTTCTCTGTCTAATAAAATATTAAGCTATACCAAAAGCCAAAAACAAAACAAAGAAAAAAGTATAAAGTAGAAACAGGAAAAAAATTCTGCAAAACTAAGAACATGGCCACATAAAAATAAATAAATAAATAACAAAAACAAAAAAATTAACACTTTAGGAGCCTATTAAGGTAATCAAAAACAATAGATCTTCTTTTCTTTCCATCACCCTCCATACACATCATATTGAGTCTGTCTCTAGACTAAATATTATATCTTTCTACTTTTTATCTCTTCTTTTTTACCTGAGTCCAAGACTTGACCAGTGCTCACTTGGATTGCAGCAACAGCTTTCTAACCATCTCTGTCCTTCTGCTGTTTCTGTTCCCTCACATTTCATTTCAGCAGTTGCAAGAGATACCTTCTTAAAATGTAATTCAGATCATATAGATCCTCTGCTTTAAATTTTTCTATGGCCTTGTATTTCAGACTTTTTCCAAGGCTCTGTATCACCTGGCTCATGCCTATGGCTCCAATCTCATCTTTTGTCCATCTTGCCCTTGCTTACCTTGCTCACCAGACTCCAACTCTGCAACTCTGCTGGCCTTTTTTCAACACTTCAACACCTCCCACCTCGAGTTTTTAGCATATTCTGTTCCTTCAGCCTGTAGTGCTTGCCTCTCCCCCAACCCCTTTCCTATGATTGCATCTTGTAGATCTCACTTCCTCAGAGAGGCCTTTCCAAAATACTCTGACGTGGCACCTGAATACTCAATTATTTTTAATATTAGCACGATGTTGCTCTCCTTCTTGACATTTATCCCAGTTTGCACTTATTCTTATTCACTTGATTGTTAATTTATTTATCATATGGAATATTCTACTAGACTATATGATCCATAACACTACATCTTTATCATTTACCATTGGATTCCCAGAGCCTAGCAAAATGCTGGCATATAAGAAACATGCAACAATTACTTATTAAATGAATATTTGATGGTGACTATGATATCTAGGTTTACCTACAATCAATATTGTACAGATTATACATTTCAATTACCTATATAGGTCAATACTATAACCAAAGTTTTCATGATGTCTGAATCAGATAGTGTGTTGTTCTAACACATTTATATTGAATAATCCAGATAAAACCAACACATTTGGAGAATCTGTGTCTTTGTTGACAACCAAATTATTTGTGTTTCATAAGGTCTTTACTTCCTATTATTCTGTACTTGAATGCATATGGCTGAATATTTATTTGTCCCAAGAATTTAAACTCAATAACATAAAACTATGGAATATTAGAGTTAGCTGAAAGACATTAAGTCATCTGGTCAAGTTTGTTGCTCAGTATTGGCATCTCTACATCTCTGGCAAAAATCATCAAGCTTGAACATTTGCTGGATTAAAGAGTTCATTAACATACAAGGCAGCCCAAGGTCTAACTCCTAGAAAATTTTTCATTTACTCGGTGACAATTGGCACCATTTTTCCATCTTCTGACTTATCACAGTAGATTCCCTGTTTGACATCATGACAGCTTGGTTATTTGAACACAGCTTTTATTTAAATAATGATAGCACTAAGATCACATTTACCTGGATTTCCAAAGAAATGTCACTTTTAGAACTTGTGACACAAACGCAGCACATCTTAGAGGTACTGGTCCAAAAGAGCGGAGTAAGATTTAGCATAAGTCTCCACACAAAGCAATCTCTGTTTCTTCTGCTGCATATCTACCTTCCAGTTTTCCATCTCAGTTAACCCTTTGAAGAACTAATCAAGTTCATGGTACTACCTGAAATTAAGAAAAATATATTGGATAATTGAGAAATGTTGACTTTTCAGAACTCAGTAAGGTGATATAATAAAGCATGGACAGAAGAAGTAGCTAGTTACTGACTCCAGAAAGAGACGGACTTTTCTATACTGCAAGGGTTTTAATCAATGAATTCATTCTTTTTTTTTCCTAACTCTTTTTCTGTGAATGACTTACCAGCCTACTAAGAGGTGTTCATTAGCTTAATTCACTTTATAATTCTATTTGTAATAAAAATTGAAAATCTACAAAAATAAACTCAACTAGTGAATTTGTAATTCTTGTCAAAAATAACTTTTCCTCTTAAAGTATTATGCTAAAAATATTTTAGGAGCTAACCAAGGTGTGTGTGTGTGTTTGTGTGTATATGTGTGTGGGTATATATCTATATCTATATCTATATCTATCTTATGTACACAAACAGATATATACTATACATTTCACTGTCAGTAAGGGACAGTGAAAAAAGCTACAAAAGGAATCGTGCAATACAAATTTCTCCAAATTTCAATATTTTCCCAAAGCTAGGCATATTTCATTAAACACATGGCTCCAGGATTTTCACATATATCTCAACTTGTCATCATTGGCAATTGAGATTTTTACCCTACTACCAGTGAAACCTTCATTTCCTTGGAATTGAAGGAATTATAGAGTGGAATTATAGTGGAATCATAGAGTGACTTCATCCTGTGCAATTATAGAGTGACTTCCAGATATAAAAGATGGAGAAGAGAAGTTCATTTTTTTGTTAAAACAAAAAACAGTAAACTTACTGATGCAGAGTGTCTGGAGGAAGGAGAACATTAATTAACATACATTTGTGGATTATAACATAAAAGAAACTAAGTTTTACTGCTTTTACTTGTCCAGAATAGCTCAAATTTGAGAACATATTGCCAAGTACTAGCCCTACTGAAATAAATTAAGACTAAAGAATGATTTATTATTAATATAGCAAATGACAGCAGAGCAGTGTTGGTTCTCTTTATGTCACAGTTATACCTGTCTATATGTTGGCTGCTTCCTCAGTTCTCATAAATAGGCAAATCATTCCCTCAGTTAGCTGTTTACTCTTTTCACTTTACTTACCAGCGTAACCTCCTCACAAAGAACAAAGCAAAATTTTCTAGCTGCACTTCTGTTAGTAGGGAGTTGGAGTTAGTGTTTTCTAAGATTCCTCCTAATGCTGAGACATTTTAGGTATGGAGTGACACAGCATAAATAAATTTATTTCTACTAAGAACCTGAATTAAAACATTCTTCTATATTTTCTATGACTCAAAATTATTTAGTACTTCTTTGTACCCTTTAGAGCAGGGACTGGCTTTTTTTTTTTTTTTTTTTAAATAAAGGGCCAGAGAGTAAATATTTCAGGCTTTGTGGGCCAAACAGTCTCTGCCCAACTACTCAACTCAGCTGGTGTGGTAGGAAAGCAGCTGTAGAAAAGACATAAAGAAATGTTGTTTCTGTGTTCCAATAAAACTTTATTTACAGCACTCCCTCTTGTGATAACACCAGAATCACAACTAGCTGCTGGACAATGATCGACAGGAAGACACTGGAACTCACCAAAAAAGATACCCCACATCCAAAGACAAAGGAGAAGCCACAAGAGATGGTAGGAGAGGCGCAATCACAGTAAAATCAAATCCCATAACTGCTGCGTGGGTGACTCACAGACTGGGGAACACTTAGACCACAGAAGTCCACCAACTGGAGTGAAGGTTCTGAGCCCCATGTCAGGCTTCCCAACCTCGGGGTCCGGCAACAGGAGGAGGAATTACTAGAGAATCAGACTTTGAAGGCTATGGGGATTTGATTGCAGGACTTCGACAGAACTGGAGGAAAATAGAGACTCCACTCTCAGAGGGCACACAAAGTAGTGTGCGTATTGGGACCCAGGGGAAGAAGCAGTAACCCCAGGGGAGACTGAACCAGACCTACCTACTAGTGTTGGGGGGTCTCCTGCAGAGGTGGGGGGTGGCTGTGGCTCACCATGGGGACAAGGACACTGGCAGCAGAAATTCTGGGAAGTACTCCTTGGTGTGAGCCCTCCCAGAGTCTGACATTAGCCCCACCAAAGAGCCCAGGTAGGCTCCAGTGTTGGGTTGCCTCAGGCCAAACAACCAACAGGGAGGGAACCCAGCCCCACCCATCAGGAGTCAAGCAGATTAGAGTTTTACTGAGCTCTGCCCACCAGAGCAACAGTCAGCTCTACCTACCACCAGTCCCTCCCAACAGGAAACTTGCATAGGCCTTTTAGATAGCCTCCTCCACCAGAGGGCAGACAGCAGAAACAAGAAGAAGTACAATCCTGCAGCCTGTGGAACAAAAGACATATTCACAGAAAGATAGACAAGATTGTAAAAGAATGAAATTAGAACACTCTCTAACACCATACACAAAAATAAACTCAAAATGGATTAGAGACCTAAATGTAAGACCAGACACTATAAATGTCTTAGAGGAAAACATAGGAAGGGCACTCTTTAACATAAATCACAGCAAGATCTTTTTTGATCCACCTCCTAGAGTAATGGAAATAAAAACAAAAATAAACAAATGGGACCTAAAGAAACTTAAAAGCTTTTGCACAGCAAAGGAAACCATAAACAAGACGAAAAGGCAACCCTCAGAATGGGAGAAAGTATTTACAAATGAATCAATGGACAAAGGGTTAATCTTCAAAATATATAAACAGCTCATGCAACTCAATATTAAATGGAGAAAAGGGAACCCTCTTGCACTGTTGGTGGAATGTAAATTAATACAGCCACTATGGAGGTTCCTTAAAAAACTAAAAATAGAACTACCATATGATCCAGCAATCCCACTCCTGGGCATATACACAGAGAAAACCATAATTCAAAAAGACACATGCACCCCAAAGTTCATTGCAGCATTATATACAATAGCCAGGTTATGGAAGGAACCTAAGTGCCCATTGACATACGAATGGATAAAGAAGATGTGGTACATATATACAATGGAATATTACTCAGCCATAAAAAGGAACGAAATTGGGTTATTTGTAGAGAGGTGGATGAATCTAGAGACTGTCATACAGAGTGAAGTAAGTCAGAAAGAGAAAAACAAATATCGTATATTAACGCATATATGTGGAACCTAGAAAAATGGTACAGATGAACCGGTTTGCAGGGCAGAAATTGAGACACAGATGTAGAGAACAAACGTATGGACACCAAGAGGGGAAAGCAGCGGGGGGATGGTGGTGGTAGTGTGATTAATTGGGAGATTAGGATTGACATGTATACAGTGATGTGTATAAAATTGATGACTAATAAGAACCTGCTGTATAAAAAATAAATTAAATTAAATTCAAAAATTAAAAAGAAAAAGGATCCAGTTACATTTTAAAGATTTATATTAGTTGTGACTTTACAATGTAATAGTAGAATTTTGAGACATTTTATAATTAGCTTGCTTTTGAATGCTACTTATGCATGTAAGTGCTTCATGTATTTGATTTTGTCCTAGTTTTACTGTTTTTTTATTGCATCTTTTCCTACTGGGTCAAAAGTTAATTGGTGCCTCAGTTAACACCATTTGGATTAAATTTTCTGAATAGTAATAAAAATCAAAACAAAAAACAAACAAAAAAAACCCCTTTATTGACAAAAATATGTGGCAGACTGGATTTGCCTGGCAGGTCATAGTTTGCCAATTTCTACATTAAAGGTATAATCTATGTAGGATGGAGAATGCTTTTTTGGAAATGCAAGGGCTAACTTAGTCGGCACTAACCTAAGCAGAGTTAGAGTACATCATTATAACTTAGTCCCTGTGGAGATATGGTCTTTTCATCTTTCAGTGGAAACTGCTCCTGAAGTCACTTCAGGCCTATACAATGTTTCTTCTGATCACCTTACCTATAAATATGTGTCAATATGTGTAGCCTGCAAGACTACAGAGATGTTTATGAGCCCTTCGTAATGTCAAAGTTCTCCTAACAATTCCTAAATGCTTGCTGTCCTTTACCCTTTGTTTTTGATCATTTCCTTGAAGGTGACAACTACAACCTCTGTAAAACCCATATGCTACAATTCAGTTAAATGGCATTAGAGTTGTCACAAAGGAAGACCATCGAGTCAAAGGTTTCATCAGCTATAAGAGTCTAAACTACTCCCCAGAAAGCAAAATAATGGCAGAGGGAGAGGCCACAGTTGAGAAACGGCCATATTTAAAAAAAAATTCACCTTATGGGAGTTCCCTGGCAGTCCAGTGGTTAGGATTCCATGCTTCCACTGCAGGCGGCATGGGTTCGATCCCCTGGTTGGAGATCTCACATGCCTGACACTTGGTACAGCCAAAAAACAAAAAATTCACTTTAAGATAATATGGAAGAGCCCTCATATATTGAGAATATTTGCAAAACAATGTGCTACTTTAGTAGCCAAGAGTTCACAGTTCAAGGCTGCTGTGGTAGCTCTTAGTGGTCATGAAGAAGTCAACCATAAAAGCCTATATGTATATATAAATACATGCAATGTACTGAATGCACTGTTACATATGCATCCAATTTTTAAGGAAGTCATTTCAGAGACCTTTAGCGTTATATCAATTCAGTACTGTGCAGAGATAAAAGCAACACATATTTATCACACCTTGGGGAATTTGTCTAGTAGAAACCAAAATCCTTATAGTTGTGGAACTTGTAATACAGTAACTTTAAAAGGGGGAGAATATACTTAAATATATATTAAAATGTATTTAATATCTCAGAAGTTTGTGGTCAGCCTGAATGAAACCGTTTTAGAAAGAACCAGGTAAAATGTACATTGGTTTTCAGTAACTGGGCTAGAGTTGACAGGTGATGTGAAGCACATTGATGGATTTTGTCCAAGTTTCATATGAGGTTACTTAGGTGAGGTCTTTTGAATGCTACTTATGCATGTAAGTGCTTCATGTATTTGATTTTGTCCTAGTTTTACTGTTTTTTTATTGCATCTTTTCCTACTGGGTCAAAAGTTAATTGGTGCCTCAGTTAACACCATTTGGATTAAATTTTCTGAATAGTAATAAAAATCAAAACAAAAAACAAACAAAAAAAACCCCTTTATTGACAAAAATATGTGGCAGACTGGATTTGCCTGGCAGGTCATAGTTTGCCAATTTCTACATTAAAGGTATAATCTATGTAGGATGGAGAATGCTTTTTTGGAAATGCAAGGGCTAACTTAGTCGGCACTAACCTAAGCAGAGTTAGAGTACATCATTATAACTTAGTCCCTGTGGAGATATGGTCTTTTCATCTTTCAGTGGAAACTGCTCCTGAAGTCACTTCAGGCCTATACAATGTTTCTTCTGATCACCTTACCTATAAATATGTGTCAATATGTGTAGCCTGCAAGACTACAGAGATGTTTATGAGCCCTTCGTAATGTCAAAGTTCTCCTAACAATTCCTAAATGCTTGCTGTCCTTTACCCTTTGTTTTTGATCATTTCCTTGAAGGTGACAACTACAACCTCTGTAAAACCCATATGCTACAATTCAGTTAAATGGCATTAGAGTTGTCACAAAGGAAGACCATCGAGTCAAAGGTTTCATCAGCTATAAGAGTCTAAACTACTCCCCAGAAAGCAAAATAATGGCAGAGGGAGAGGCCACAGTTGAGAAACGGCCATATTTAAAAAAAAATTCACCTTATGGGAGTTCCCTGGCAGTCCAGTGGTTAGGATTCCATGCTTCCACTGCAGGCGGCATGGGTTCGATCCCCTGGTTGGAGATCTCACATGCCTGACACTTGGTACAGCCAAAAAACAAAAAATTCACTTTAAGATAATATGGAAGAGCCCTCATATATTGAGAATATTTGCAAAACAATGTGCTACTTTAGTAGCCAAGAGTTCACAGTTCAAGGCTGCTGTGGTAGCTCTTAGTGGTCATGAAGAAGTCAACCATAAAAGCCTATATGTATATATAAATACATGCAATGTACTGAATGCACTGTTACATATGCATCCAATTTTTAAGGAAGTCATTTCAGAGACCTTTAGCGTTATATCAATTCAGTACTGTGCAGAGATAAAAGCAACACATATTTATCACACCTTGGGGAATTTGTCTAGTAGAAACCAAAATCCTTATAGTTGTGGAACTTGTAATACAGTAACTTTAAAAGGGGGAGAATATACTTAAATATATATTAAAATGTATTTAATATCTCAGAAGTTTGTGGTCAGCCTGAATGAAACCGTTTTAGAAAGAACCAGGTAAAATGTACATTGGTTTTCAGTAACTGGGCTAGAGTTGACAGGTGATGTGAAGCACATTGATGGATTTTGTCCAAGTTTCATATGAGGTTACTTAGGTGAGGCAGGTCAGAGATCAATATGCTTCCCCTGGAATCCTGAGACACTGTTCAAGAGAAGCAATTAAAGAGCTATGAACTATAGTGGGCATTTCTGAAGGTAGAAAGGAGGGAGAAAGGAATGGATGGAGGGATGGATCCAGTGAGTTATTTCTCACTGAGACATACCAAAAGCACAAAAAGAGTGGGGTGACTTGAATGTACAAGGAGCCGGAAGAGCTCACCATAATAAAATAATAGCTGATTCCAAAAATAAACCATCAGAGGTGTTAAAATGCAATATCTTGCATTTTGAATGTCAAACGGCTTCCTCCTGCAGCACCTTGTGCAACGACACACTGAGGTTCCAAAGTTGGCCTCTAAAATGCAGTCATTCCTTCACAGATTAAGAAGAAACCTCAAAGATCCCAAAGGAAACTAAAACTTTATTTCAAAAATTTGCTTTGAACTTTGAAAATAAAATAAGATGTATTATTGCAAACTCTGAAAGAACTGATCTAAACTGCTAGAAATCTAGTCCTGATTTTAAAGGATGGTGCCAAGCAGGCACACCTATTTTGGTGCACCTAACCAGGCAAAGAACAGTGGATGAGTAAAAAGGGCAACAGATTACCAACCAGCACAATCATCTCGGAATGTAGAGATGATTCGTCAGGCCTTCTTTTCCATTGCTCTGCCATCCTCCCTCTCTCTTAGCTCTTTATGCGGTTCTGGGAATACAGGAAGTGCTCAATGAATACATACCCCTTTCTTCCTCTCCCTTTCTCTCTCACCCTCATTTTCCTTAAGTTTCTTCTTTATATCCCCTTCACTCCATTTTTATCGCTTTCTTCTCTCTTTTTCCGCCTCCCTTGCCCTTCTCTGTATGTCTCTCTTTTTTCCTAACTTTGTTACACCACAAAACTGAAATATATTTCTAATTATTCCTTGCAATCACTGAATTAATTGTCTGAACTCTAACCTTAATGTAAATGATAATGTTGTGTATGTGTATACACACATACACTATGTTACATTGTTCTTTAGGAACAAAAACAATAAAATGTAGTTGATTTTATGTGGGGCATTCTTCCGTGGGTTTTTTTCCCTTGTTTCATCCTGTGGTTACTTAGCATTTTGGCTATTCAGAAGTAGTACCTTGAACTATGAATCTGCTGCTGACCTTTCAAAAGATCAATATATCTCCACATCAGACTTTTTGTAATCCTTTGAAATGAATGGAAACTGATGCCAAACTTTCCCCTTGCAAGCGTAAGCATTTTTGGAAGGTGAGAGGAAAGGACCTGTTCAGTTTTATATTTTACACAATTAAACAACGTGCCATCTTGGCACAGCACTCAGGGAAAATACATCATGCCTCTGAAAGATTGGAAAGATTCTTTTCTAAGGTCATTATCTACTCCAGCCATACAGCATCTACCTTCCCCCTCCATCAGGAGAGTCCAGGCCCCCTTGCAGAGTAGCGCTCTATTACATTATACCACTTCTTATCTCACAACCTACTTCAGAACTCATTTATATGCATGCAAAAGTGGGTTTCTGTCCCCTGGAGAGCTGGCGGGCACCCTGCGGTCTGATTCCTCTTGTCCTTGAACATTAGACACTCTGTTGCCAATGAAAAGTCAGGAGAGAAATCATGTACATCGACAGTCTTGAAAATTTCACTTTTATCTCAGTAGATTAGCATGTTTTTTTTTTTTTTTCTCCTACTGCCAGCACAGAAGATGACAAGTTAAGGAAAATGTAAAGTTAATGCTGATGGAAAGGCAACATAGAAATAGAGAATTGTGTTTTTCACTATTCATTATTAAAAAGACAAATTTCTACCACTGTCTTTCCTGCCACAAGAAAACAATAGAGGCTCCAGCAAATGCAGCTAGCAAGTGAAGTTCTCTTAGATGAATCTCACTTTTCTATTGTCTTTTATTATGAAATCAAGGGTGTGTTATGCTGGAATAGTTCAATTTCTCTCTTTTTTAGTGCCAAAGTTCTCAAGCTAGGACTCATGTTAATTGCCTTCACTCACATACCTGCCTAAGTATTCCCTGAAATCTGTTCCTACCTTTTCTACCTTATTGAATTCTTTCTCAAGTGTCACCATTGATCTCCAATCTCTCCTCAGGTTTCATCCTCCTGAATGTTTTTATCAGCCTCTTTATGACTTTTGACACTGTCCAGTACCTGCTCCTTCATTCCTGGCCTTCTCTTGGTTTCCAGGACATTGTACCCTTTTGTTCTCCAACCTTAATGAATGATTCTTCTTTGTTTCCTTTGTTGGCTTTTCTCCCTCCTCCCATGACCAAACTGTGGGTTTCCATCAAAGCTATTATCTTGGCCGTCTGCTCTTCTTCACTGACACTTATTCCATCTTCTCCTCTTCAATGAACATCCCTATATATAGACTGCAATTGCCAATCCCAATGCTGCTCAGTGAAAAAACAATATCTTAATTCAAACTGTCTATGGAGCATATTTACTTGGATAACCAGCCAATGACATCTTAAATTTACTTTAATTTCAATACACTTAAAGTTGACCTACTCATTTTCCCTTCTCTCCTCCCACTAGGATGTACTTTCTATCTCCGCCAAACACCATGCCTCAGAACCAAACTACAGAGCAATTTTAGTCAACTCCAATGCATCCTGTAAGCTACTGCATTAGTTTAAGAACTTCCATAACACTACATTGTCTGCTGCATTAAATTCAAACTCCTGCAAATGGCTTTCAAGATTTTTCACATATGGCATTGATCTACCTGATTTTGGTTTCCATGACTCCAATGTGGAGTCACTGCTGGCCGAGAAAGTCTCTTCATTGTGAACATGCTACTCTACCAACACCCATACCAGTTCTACCTCTCCAGGCTTTGCTCTTTCCTTCTAGGTGGAATTACTTTGCCTAGTCAGTGTATCTATTGGCTGATTCTAACCTTCTTATAAGACAGACAGTTGTATGATAACCAATTATTATCTGGCAATAATCGGTGGTTTATAGAAAGATGTTATATCTCAGTATTTAAGAACTCAGACTTGAGAGAGTCAAGAGTTGTGTTGAAACACAGCTCACTTATGATGTGACCTCGGGCAAGTTACTTAACTTCTCTAAGCTGCTGTTTCTTCATTTATAAAATAGAAAAATATACTACCTACCACATAAAGTTGTTGAGAGGAATATATGAAATAATGCAGGCGAACTTAGCACTTAGCATAGGGCCTGCCCCTTAATAAGTGCTCTTTAAAGTTAGTTGTTATTATTATAAAAGGTATCTGTCTTCACTCTGATGAACCCAATTTCATAATTTCTTAATTTATTAGATCAATCCTAGGTGGGAATGAAGATAACAATAAGCATGCATTAAAGACTGAACACATACTAATGCTGGATATTAATGAGTTACGGGAGACTGGAGGGTCACGCGCACATTAGATGGCAGGTAGATGATGGTACCATGAGGGTAAGCTCTCTCCCATTTTGCTTGCCATTTTATCTAAACTAGAGCACAGTGAAGACAAAATAGTTGGTTCTTCATACATATGTATTGAACGTACTACAGAGAATCCCCAAATTTGGAACTTGAATCTAAGACAATGAATTTCTCAAGTAATTCCAATTAATAAGTTTCACTAAGCTGAGGAGAGCACTTTGAGAAACTCATCTAGATCTCCTCCTTGTGGTGGATCACAAGGAACTCCTCCCTATGGGTGGCTGAGAGGACAGGAGTCAGTGGGCTTATGGTTTATCTTAATTCACCAGCTTGGCCTCCATCTTCATTCATATTGCTAAGAGATTCTCCTTGAAAATAGTGCCACAGTATTGCTTTATAAATGATTATTAGTCTCAAGTAATCCCTTAGGAAAGGACATGATGCAATCACAGAAAAAGTATTAGGAAATATCTGTATATGATAAAACTTAAATGATTCCACATACAACTTGCCTATTAAAGTATCTTCAACATCAAAATTAATGTAATAATATCTCCCTACTGATTTCCTAATTATATGCAGGCCCCATAACATAGGTACATAAGGAGATCTGGTCCTTAGATAAAATTGTGAAATGAAACAAGTTTCCTTGGTGTCCTCCACATCTTCTCCCACACTTTCTCCCACATCTTCAAGTTAACTATTTTTCCTCTTTCTTACTCTTAGGGGACAGTTCTCAGGCTGACAAAAGTAAAAATTCACCCAATGGAGTGGCACACACAGTGTCACCCTCTTCCAAAGTTTTTCAGGATCCAAGATCACATTTTCTTTTTTTACCATCTATTCTTCCTTTGCTTATACCAGCCATTCCCTGCAACAGCTAAACAAAAAGCAATCTGATTATCATGGTGAAAACCATGCATATTGGGCATGAATGACTGAGAAACTTAGTATTCTCAGAGATGTACCTGCTTTTTAAAATATGAGCTAATTAACACACTTGAACCTCTGATTTTTGAGCTGTCAGTATCTTAGATTTGGATACCTCATATAAATCCTCAATTGACTCTTCAAAACCTAATCACAGGGGCAAAGCGGAGAGATTTCCCCACAGAGGATCAGGGCCGACCGGCACTCACCAGCCCGAGAGGCTTGTCTGCTCACCCGCCGGGGCGGGCGGGGCTGGGAGTTGAGGCTCCGGCTTGGGTCGGAGCGCCGGGAGAGGACGGGGGATGGCGGCGTAAACACAGCCTGCAGGGGGTTAGTGCGCCACGGCTAGCCAGGAGGGAGTCCGGGGAAAAGTCTGGACCTGCCGAAGAGGCAAGAGACTTTTTCTTACCTCTTTGTTTCCTGTCGCGCGAGAAGAGGGGATTAAGAGCGCTGCTTAAAGGAGCTCCAGAGACGGGCGCGAGCCGCGGCTAAAAGCACGGACCCCAGAGACAGGCATGAGACGCTAAGGCTGCTGCTGCCGCCACCAAGAAGCCTGTGTGCGAGCACAGGTCACTATCCACACTCCCCTTCCGGGGAGCCTGTGCAGCCCGCCATTGCCAGGTTCCCGGGATCCAGGAACAACTTCCCCGGGAGAACGCACGGCGCGCCTCAGGCTGGTGCAACGTCACGCCGGCCTCTGCCGCCGCAGGCCCGCCCCGCACGCCGTGCCCCTCCCTCCCCCCCTGGCCTGAGTGAGCCAGAGCCCCCGAATCAGCGGCTCCTTTAACCCCGTCCTGTCTGAGCAAAAAACAGACACCCTCCGGCGACCTACACGCAGAGGCGGGGCCAAATCCAAAGCTGAGCCCCTGTGAGCTGTGAGAACAAAGAAGAGAAAGGGAAATCTCTCCCAGAAGCCTCAGATGCAGCAGATTAAAGCTCCACAATCAACTTGATGTACCCTGCATCTGTGGAATACCTGAATAGA
>NW_020175123.1:0-4914 GCF_003031525.2 Neophocaena asiaeorientalis asiaeorientalis | reverse complement strand
CCCAAATTAAGGAGGTGGACTTTGAGAGCAAGATTTATGATTTTTTCCCCTTTTCCTCTTTTTGGGAGTGTGTATTTGTATGCTTCTGTGTGAGATTTTGTCTGTATAACTTTGCTTCCACCATTTGTCCTAGGGTTCTATCCGTCCGTTTTTTTGTTTGTTTGCTTTTTACATTTTTTCTCTTAATAATTATTTTTTTATTTTAATAACTTTATTATATTTTATCTTTATTTTATTTTACTTTATCTCTTTCTTTTTTTCCTTCCTTCCCTCCTTCCTACCTTGCTCCCTCCCTCCCTCCCTCCTTTCTTTCTTTCTCTTTCTCTCTTTCTACTTCTACCAATTCTTTCTTTCTACTTTTTCTCCCTTTTATTCTAAGCCATGTGGATTAAAGGCTCTTGGTGCAGCAGCCAGGAGTCAGTGCTCTGCCTCTGAGGAGGGAGAGGCAACTTCAGGACACTGGTCCACAAGAGACCTCCCAGCTCCACATAATATCAAACAGTGAAAATCTCCCAGAGATCTCCACTTCAACACCGGCACCCAGCTTCACAAAACGACCAGCAAGCTACAGTGCTGGCATTCTATGCCAAACAACTAGCAAGACAGGAACACAGCCACACCCATTAGCAAAGAGGCTGCCTAAAATCATAATAAGTCCACAGACACTCCAAAATATACCACCAGACGTTACCCAATCAAAAATGGGCAGAAGACCTAAGTAGACATTTCTCCAAAGAAGATATACAGACTGCCGACAAACACATGGAAGAATGCTCAACATCATTAATCATTAGAGAAATGCAAATCAATACTACAATGAGATATCATCTTACACCAGTCAGCATGACCATCATCAAAAAATCTAGAAACAATAAATGCTGGAGAGGGTGTGGAGAAAAGGAACCCTCTGTTGGTGGGAATGTAAATTGATACAGCCACTGTGGAGAACAGTATGGAGGTTCCTTAAAAAACTACAAATAGAGCTACCATATGACCCAGCAATCCCACTACTGGGCATATCCCCTGAGAAAACCATAATTCAAAAAGAGTCATGTACCAAAATGTTCATTGCAGCTCTATTTACAGTAGCCCAGAGATAGAGGCACATGTATACAGTGGAGTATTACTCAGCCATGGAGGGAAACGAAATTGGGCTGTTTGTGGTGAGGTGGATGGACTTGGAGTCTGTCGTGCAGGGTGAAGTGGGTCAGAGGGAGAAAGACGGGTACCGTGTGCTAGCACATGTGTATGGAAGTTAAGGGAAAAAAATGTCATGAGGAGCCTGCGGGTAGGACGGGAATAGAGACGCAGACCTACTGGAGAATGGACTTGCGGATATGGGGAGGGGGAGGGGTGGGCTGTGACGGCGAGGGGGAGGGGCATGGACATGTATACACTACTGGGCATGGGGTAGGTGGCTGGTGAGAGGCAGCCGCGTAGCACAGGGGGATCGGCTTGGTGCTTTGTGGCAGCCTGGAGGGGTAGGGTGGGGAGGGGGGGAGGGAGGAAGACGCAGGATGGAGGAGATATGGGAACGTGTGTGTATGTGTAGCTGATTCGCTTTGTTGTAAAGCAGAAACTAACACACCATTGTGGGGCAATTGTACTCCAGTAAAGATGTAAAAAAAAAAAACTAATCACAAGGAAGAGGTTCATCAATTCCCCTTCACCTTACTATGCCTTGAAGGGCAATCAGATAGCAGTGTTAATTGTCTTCAGTCACTGTAGTCATCATTTAGTGATGGTTGGTCACTATCATTAAGCTACTCCTCCATCTGCCATTATTAGGGTAGGATATCAATGCCTTCCATGTTTCTACTTTCAGAGAATTTTTCTAAGTACTATTATACATGATTATTAAAAAATATATAATAACAAATGGTCCCTTCCCCAAAGAAGGGTTAGTCAGTTTTCCTCTTCCATTGTTCTCAGATGGGGATTAACAAACATTTTTGAAAAGGTCCAGATAATAAATATTTCAGGCTTTGTTGACCAAGAGGCAAAATCAAGACTATTATGTAGGTACTCATATGACATGAAAGAGAACAAATTTCCACACATATTTTATTCATGAAATTAAAGACATTATTTATAAACACTGAAAGCTGAATTACATATGATTTTTATGTATCACAAAATATTCTTTTAATTTTTTCCCTCAACCATTTAAAAATGTAAAAACCGTTCTTTCTTGTGGTCCTACAAAAACAGACTAGGAGCGGTGCTTGAGAGAAGGGGGGCAGGAGTGGTAGATTTGGCTGTAGTTTGTCAAAATCTGTTTTAGTAAATACCTAACATGGAATCCACTAATCGAAGTTCCTAACTTTAAAAGGAAATAAATGGGCTTCCCTGGTGGCGCAGTGGTTGAGAGTCCTCCTGCCGATGCAGGGCACATGGGTTCGTGCCCGGGTCCGGGAAGATCCCACATGCCGTGGAGCGGCTGGGCCCGTGAGCCATGGCCGCTGGGCCTGCGCGTCCAGAGCCTGTGCTCTTCAATGGGAGAGGCCACAGCAGTGAGAGGCCCGCGTACCGCAAAAAAAAAAAAAAAAAAAAGGAAATAAAGTTTACTATCAAATATCTCTGAATCGGGTATCCATGATCTGCGAGATGCAATAGATAATGTACAGAGTATTTTTAACAGGACTCTCTGGAATGGTTGCAAGGTATAAAAGGCTAAATTAAGGAGATGTGCTACAGGCTAAGATAAGAGAATCCATGGTAGAGGGTTGAAGCGATGAGAGAAATAGGTGAAGGAGATTAAGAGGTAGAAACCTCCAGTTATAAAATAAATAAGTCACGAGGACATAATGTACAGCATAGGGAATATTGTGAATAGTACTGTAATAACTTTGTATGGTGACAGATGGTAACTAGACTTACATGGTGTCATTTTGTAATGTATAGCAATATCAAATCACTATGTTTGTGCATCAGGAACTAGCACAGTGTTGTAGGTCAATTATGCTTCAAAAACAAACTCATAGAAAAAGAGATCAGATTCGTGGTTACCAGAGGTTGGGAGTTGCGGGGAGGGGGGAATGGTTCCAAATAAATAAGTACTAAAGATGTAATGTACAACATGATAATACAATTATATCTGCTGTTGTTTTAAGACAGTTGTTCAGAGTAAATCCTAAGAGTTCTCATCACAAGGAAAACAGGTTGTTTTTCTTTTTCTTTTATTTTGTATCTATATGAGATGGTGGATGTTCACTAAATATCGTGTTAATCATTTCATGATATATGTAAGTCAAATCATTATGCTGTACCCCTCAAACACTGTTCCAGTCAATAAAACTGGAAGGAAAAAAAAGAGGACCCCTAGTAGGACTGATATTAGAGACAGTTTTAAGTAGAACTTGAAACACTATTAGGATTTTCTATACTCATCTTCTCTCTGCTTTCCTGTAAGTGCAGAGTCCATTCTCAGCTACTGCGGAAGGGTCTTCTCCAGCAGGTGGAGAACATACCTACAGGCAGCATTAGGCTCATGTGCCAGCTTGCCTATCTCAAAGGATGATTTCTCTATCACTGGTTCAGTATATTCAATCCCAGGAAGGACCCCTGTAACAGATGCTGTCAGAACTTCACCCATATCCTCTCAGGGTCAGGACTATTTTTTATGCACATGTCTCCCAGTGGGCTGTCACTCTCAACAGCCAACACCTGCATCTCTTTGTTGGAGGACTTGCCCTCAGACAGCTGGAACCAGCTTGGCCTGCCCACACAGATTGCTAGAAGTGTCTGGAAATTTATGTCTTTAGTTCCTTTACCCAAAAGTCAGGTGTAGCCTACACAGTTTTCAGAGCTTTCCTATGGGATTGAACCAAAGGTATCTGTGTAGGAAAGCGTTAACATATCAAGGACTGAAATTGCTAACCTTAAAAAGTCCACTTGCAAGGTTGGCCCTTGGTTGGCATCTGGGAACTTGGATTTCAGAAGGGTTTCCACCATTCTCTGATAAGAGTCACTGTACCTAAGCTGTACAAACAATATGGTTCATGCTGAACACCAGCTTTCCTTCTGGGAGTTTGGAACTTTGATAAGTGCCAGGCTGAGGATGCCTATGTGACCAGACCCCAACAAAAGCCTTGGGCACTGAGCCTCTAATGAACTTCCCTGGTTAGCAACATTTCATATGTGTTGTCACAACTCATTTACGGGGGAAATTGAGTGTCTTGTGTGACTCCAGTAGAAGAGGATTCAAGAAAGCTTATGCCTGGTTTCCTCTGAGCCTCACCCTACACACCATTTTTCTTTGCTCATTTTGCTTTGTATCCTTTCACTGTAATAAATCATAGACATGAGCGCGATTATATGCTGAGCTCTGTGAATCCTCCTAGTGAATCATCAAACCTGGGAGTGGTCTTGGGGACCCCTGACACAATATCCTTCATAGGACCTTGCTTGACATCACAGCCTTGCTTGGTGTTCTTCCTTTCCAATATCACTTCCTTCCTC
Source organism: Neophocaena asiaeorientalis asiaeorientalis (assembly GCF_003031525.2). Taxonomy (NCBI): domain Eukaryota; kingdom Metazoa; phylum Chordata; class Mammalia; order Artiodactyla; family Phocoenidae; genus Neophocaena; species Neophocaena asiaeorientalis. The sequence goes on along the minus strand of NW_020175123.1, from coordinate 453 downwards.
TCTAACTTTTCTCTAGATGTCTCTTAGACTATTTCCTAATAAATCATTTCATAGCACTCCTCGTCTCAGGGTCTACTCCTGGGGGACCCAATCTAAGACAGATTCTGACTGTTTCAAGCCTTAAGTAATGACTGTGATCAGGAAAGAAAAAGGTGTTCTGATCAACTGTCCAAATCTTGAGCACGTGCTCACACGTACTGTTAGGGAGAAAAGGACCTTTCACTGGAAGTAGGTGGAAGGGAAGGGAGGTGCTACACAAACACAGATAATATGGCCTTTTCCTGTATCTAAAGGCTTGTACACTAACATAACATGAGGTTCTTGAGTGAATACCCACATCTAAAATTGCCTTTCTTTTCCTTTACTGGTCACTTTCTCACAAAGGGAGATTTTATTACTTTACAGGTAAGTGGTACAGTATAGCTGCAGGATATGCAATTAGAAAAAAAAAAA
>NW_020175122.1:0-2698 GCF_003031525.2 Neophocaena asiaeorientalis asiaeorientalis | reverse complement strand
TGTGACCCAATGCCAGCTGCTGCTATGTGACGGGGGTGTGTAGTGGGGAGTCTGATAGGAAGACTTTTGGGAGAAATTTCCCCTCTTTTTAACCGAGAGTCATAGGACAATATTATTTATCTCTTCCTCTTGACATTGACAAGTTTGGATGAGATACTGCTGCAAATGTCTTGCTTCAAAAGTGTTGATGAAACTAGTACAAAGGATGGTAGAAAAGAGAAATGTGGAAGTCCAGGCATAGTGACATCATGAAGATGATGATTCAGCCAACCTTGAGGACAGCTACATCTGGACTTTCTATTAAAAGAGATCGAAGTTTCCACTTTCCTTATTGTTTGATCCACATGGGTCACGGTTTCTGACACTTGCAGCCCTAAATATTCTCATAGAAACGCTCGCCCTCTGGCCTGTGGTTACTGTCGAGGACTGTGGTTGCGTTTCTGTTTTCTTTTTAAACCAACCCCACCCCGACATTGCTCCAATGACTCACTATTATTGTCGCTGTTTCTCTTGAGCTAATGGACGTTCGTAGAAGCCAGCACACAACAACCAGTCAATACACACGTGGAGCACTTATTAATACAAATACGGCCCGGGTAAAAGGACCCAAAGCAAGTCTGAACACATAGCAAAAAATCAATATCAGACAGACCATGCTTATGGAGGGAAAGGCAAACCATATTCCAAGAGAAGTTTGCGGAGCACAAAACCATTCTCAATGCCGGACGCCTAACATCCCCGCTGCTTTCCCGGTGGGGGCTTCACGGGGAGGGGAGAAGGCAGGCGGTGTGGACTGACCCCCTGGCTCCCGCCCTGCGGAGGGAGCTGGCCCCGTCCCTCCACCAGGGCTCAGCTCCTAGGCTTACAGCTCAGGTCCTGGGCTCTGCTCGTCCCCGACAAGTCAGAAAGTGCGAAGGCGCTGTGATTTTACCCTCCTGCAAGCTCACGAGTCAGCCTGCCTGGCTTTCAGCCATGTTCAGAGACACGGACTTCATTACAGCAAAAGGCAGCGGCCCCAGCAGTGTCTTGACGTGACACCCAGCTCCCCGGTTCCCACGGGGCGACGGAACAAGAGCGCCGTCACCTGCCCGTGGTGGGGACGCGGCAGAGCGCAGGAGCCCTGAGTCAGGAGCCGAGCTGTCAGCAGGGCTGCTGCTGGCCCGCCCTCCTCTCCTCCGGAGAGATGACTCTCCCTGGGATGCAAGCCAAACTCCCAGGGCCTGAGCCGGAGACTCTGCAGCTTTGTTGCCCTGGAAGGCGAGCAGGGTTCTCCCGGCTGAGAAGGAGAAGGCCGAGGGACCCGGATGGCTCCGGGAGTGCCACGTTCTTAGTCTGTCGTATCTACTCTCTCCAGCTCTCTGGGCTGGCTGCTGTCCTCCCGTCCACACGGAAACGCCCAGAAAGCTAGGGAGAGTGGTCGCCCACACTGGCCCTGGCACTTGAGGTGGGAAGTGGTGAGCACCACCTACTGTTGCCCGGCTCGGGTGCTGCACTGTCCTTCGGTGCTTGTCCCCAACCCGTCGGTGCGTTTGTCCACAGTCCCTGTATTAAGCCCTCCTTATTTGATTTTATTTATTTTTGGCTGCGTTCGGTCTTCGTTGTGGCGAGCGGCGGCTACTCTTCGTTGCGATGCGCAGGCTTCTCATTGTGGTGGCTTCTCTTGTTGTGGAGCACGGGCTCTAGGCGCGTGGGTTTCAGTAGTTGTGGCACGCGGGCTCAGTAGTTGTGGCTCACGGGCTCTAGAGCGCAGCCTCAGTAGTTGTGGCGCACGGGCTTAGTTGCTCCATGGCATGTGGGATCTTCCAGAACCAGGGCTCGAACCCGTGTCCCCTGCACTGCCAGGCAGATTCTTAACCACTGCACCACCAGGGAAGCCCAAGCTCTCCTTCAATTACCCGGTTTGTGCATGCCACGTGCTTTCTCTAGACACCCAGTCTGAATCAGACATAGATACACAATTTGTACAAATCGATAAGAAAAAGGTAAAGAACCCAAGCAGGTAATAAGCAAAGGCAATGGATTCACAAAAGACAAAACCTTGTTGCCAGTGACCGCGAAGGGATGCTTACCCTCCGAGATGCTTAAAGCCCTGCCTCCTACCACAAAGAGGAAGTGAGGAAATGGGACTAATTCACGACCCGCTGAATTGAAAATTGGTAATCCAGGAGTGTGATTCAGCAGTAGCCAGTAGAGCTGAAGGGGATGACCCTTTCGAACCCGCCATTCCTCTGCTGGAATCCCAAACTTAATTCTTCTCTAGGTATAACAGCTAGAGAAGGTGTGCGCAGCACCTGCCCCATCAAAAGGGCAGTGATACTCAATGATTAGAAACCACCTAAATGCTTATCAATAGGGAATGTGTTAATAAATTCTATTTATGAATTATAATACCTTAAAGCAGTTAAAATTAACTAGGTCTAAATCAACAGGGGGTAAATCATAATGTTAAGCAAATATAGGACATGCCTTGGTGATTACATTTATGTGTAGAATTTAAAAGCTCTGGACAATACTATATTGTTTACAGAACATACTTTTGTAATTGAAGCCTGAGATGAAGGATAGGAAAATAAGGACCAGCTTCAGATCAGAGGTGACTTTGGGGATGGAAGGAGAGAAATTAATTGGACATGGGGACCTGCAACCCTACCTGTAAACTTTTCTTTCTTCAAAATATCTGAAGTAAAAATGGCAACAA
>NW_020175121.1:0-313 GCF_003031525.2 Neophocaena asiaeorientalis asiaeorientalis | reverse complement strand
GCCACTCTCTCACTTCATCCCAGCTTATACTTCCCCCTCCCCGTGTCCTCAAGTCATTTCTGTACATCTGCATCTTTATTTCTGTCCTGCCCATAGGTTCTTGCTGCTTGTAAATTTTTGAGATTAATCCTTTGTCAGTAGCTTCATTTGCAAATATTTTCTCCCTTTCCGAAGGTTGTCTTTTCGTCTTGTTCATGCTTTCCTTTGCTGTGCAAAAGCTTTTAAGTTTCATTAGGTCCCATTTGTTTACTCTTGTTTTTATTTCCATTTTCTTAGGAGGTGGGTCAAGAAGGATCTTGCTGTGATTTATGTC
>NW_020175120.1:0-1072 GCF_003031525.2 Neophocaena asiaeorientalis asiaeorientalis | reverse complement strand
TTAATAACTTTATTTTATTTTACCTTACATTATTTTATTTTATTTTATCCTCCTTCTTTCTTTCTACCTTTTCTCCCTTTTATTCTGAGTCATGTGGATGAAAGGCTCTTGGTGCTGTAGCCAGGAGTCAGTGCTCTGCCTTTGAGGTGGGAGAGCAAACTTCAGGACACTGGTCCATAGACGTGGACCTGCCCACTAGAAAGACAAGATCCAGCCTCATTCGCCAAAACACAGGCACTAGTCCCCTCCACCAGGAAGCCTACACAACCCACTGAACCAAACTTAGCCACTGGGGACAGACACCAAATCAACGGAAATACAAACCTGCAGCCTGCAAAACGGAGACCACAAACACAGCAAGATAACCAAAATGAGAAGACAGAAGAACACACATCAGATGAAGGAGCAAGATAAAAACTCACCAGACCTAAAAAATCAAGAGAAAATAGGCAGTCTACCTGAAACAGAATTCAGAATAATGATAGTTAACATGATCCAAAATCTTGGAACTAGAATAGACAAAATGCAAGAAACATTTAACAAGGACATAGAAGAACTAACTATGAAACAAGCAATGATGAACAACAAAATAAATGAAATTAAAAATGCTCTAGAAGGGATCAATAGCAGAATAACTGAGGCAGAAGAACGGATAAGTGACCTGGAAGATAAAATAGTGGAAATAACTACTGCAGAGCAGAATACAGAAAAAAGAATGAAAAGAACTGAGGACAGTCTCAGAAACCTCTGGGACAATATTAAACGCAACAACATTAGAATTATGGGGGTTCCAGAAGAAGAAGAGAAAAAGAAAGGCACTGAGAAAATATGTGAAGAGATTATAGTTGAAAACTTCCCTAATATGGGAAAAGAAATAGTTAATCAAGTCCAGGAAACACAGAGAGTCCCATATAGATAAAATAGTGGAAATAACTACTGCAGAGCAGAATACAGAAAAAAGAATGAAAAGAACTGAGGACAGTCTCAGAAACCTCTGGGACAATATTAAACGCAACAACATTAGAATTATGGGGGTTCCAGAAGAAGAAGAGAAAAAGAAAGGCACTGAGAA
>NW_020175119.1:526-673 GCF_003031525.2 Neophocaena asiaeorientalis asiaeorientalis | reverse complement strand
CATCACCCTGATACCAAAACTAGACAAAGATATGACAAAAACAGAAAATTACAGACCAATATAACCGATGAATATAGATGCAAAAATCCTCAACAAAATGCTAGCAAACAGAATCCAACAACACATTAAAAGACTCATACACAATGA
>NW_020175119.1:0-161 GCF_003031525.2 Neophocaena asiaeorientalis asiaeorientalis | reverse complement strand
AGAAAAGGAAATAAAAGGAATCCAAATTGGAAAAGAAGTAAAGCTGTCACTGTTTGCAGATGACATGATACTATACATAGAGAATCCTAAAGATGCCTAAAGATGATTAGCTCTTGAAATCTACAAGAGCTAATCAATGAATTTGGTAAAGTTGCAGGATA
>NW_020175118.1:202-930 GCF_003031525.2 Neophocaena asiaeorientalis asiaeorientalis | reverse complement strand
CTTGTTCCTGATCTTAGTGGAAATGCTTTCCGTTTTTCAACATTGTTGCTATATTTTGGAAGAGTTTGAGAAAGATAGGTGTTAGCTCTTCTCTAAATGTTTGATAGAATTTGCCTGTGAAGCCATCTGGTCCTGGGCTTTTGTTTGTTGGAAGATTTTTAATCACAGTTTCAATTTCAGTGCTTGTGATTGGTCTGTTCATATTTTCTATTTCTTCCTGATTCAGTCTTGGCAGGTTGTGCATTTCTAAGAATTTGTGCATTTCTTCCAGGATGTCCATTCTATTGGCATAGAGTTGCTTGTAGTAATTTCTCATGATCTTTTGTATTTCTGCAGTGTCAGTTGTTACTTCTCCTTTTTCATTTCTAATTCTATTGATTTGAGTCTTCTCCCTTTTTTTCTTGATGAGTCTGGCTAATGGCTTATCAATTTTGTTTATCTTCTCAAAGAACCAGCTTTTAGTTTTATTGATCTTTGCTGTCGTTTCCTTCATTTCTTTTTTATTTATTTCTGATCAGATTTTTATGATTTCTGCTAACTTTGGGGTTTTTTTGTTCTTCTTTCTCTAATTGCTTTAGGTGCAAGGTTAGGTTGTTTATTCGAGATGTTTCCTGTTTCTTAAGGTAGGATTGAATTGCTCTAAACTTCCCTCTTAGAACTGCTTTTGCTGCATCCCATAGATTTTGGTTCGTCATGTTTCCATTGTCATTTGTTTCTAGGTATTTTTT
>NW_020175118.1:0-187 GCF_003031525.2 Neophocaena asiaeorientalis asiaeorientalis | reverse complement strand
TCTTCAGTGATCACTTCGTTATTAAGTAGTGTATTGTTTAGCCTCCATGTGTTTGTATTTTTTTCAGATCTTTGCCTGTAATTGATATCTAGTCTCATAGCATTGTGGTTGGAAAAGATACCTGAAACAATTTCAATTTTCTTAAGTTTACCAAGGCTTAACTTGTGACCCAAGATATGATCTATCC
>NW_020175117.1:2511-2961 GCF_003031525.2 Neophocaena asiaeorientalis asiaeorientalis | reverse complement strand
AGGGTTCGGGTTAGGGGACAGGGACGGTTTAGGAGACAGGTTAGAGTATGACAACGCTATATGTTGAGCGTACGTGGTAGGGTACGTGTTAGTGTTAGCGTACGGCTTAGGATTAGGGGACGGGTTAGCGTAAGGCTTCGAGTAAGGTTTAGTGTTAGGGTTAGGTTTAGGGTTAGGGTTAGGTGACGGGGACAGTTTAGGGGACAGGTTAGGGTACGACAACTGTTTAGCGTGAGCGTACGTGTTAGGGAAATGGTTAGTGTTACCGTATGGGTTAGGATTAGGGGACGGGTAGGGTAAGCCTTCGGGTAAGGTTTAGCGTTAGGGTTAGGGTTAGGGTTAGGGGACGGGGACGGTTTAGGGGACACCTTAGGTTATGACAACGGTTTAGGGTGAGCGTACGTGTTAGGGTACGGGTTAGTGTTAGCGTACGGGTTAGGATTAGGGGAC
>NW_020175117.1:2212-2381 GCF_003031525.2 Neophocaena asiaeorientalis asiaeorientalis | reverse complement strand
GGTGAGTGTACGTGTTAGGGTACGGGTTAGTGTTAGCGTACGCGTTAGGATTAGGGGACGGGTTAGTGTAAGGCTTCGGGTAAGTGTTAGGGTTAGGGTTAGGGTTAGGGGACGGGGATGGTTTAGGGGACAGGTCAGGATACGACAACGGTTTAGGGTGAGCGTACGT
>NW_020175117.1:1931-2134 GCF_003031525.2 Neophocaena asiaeorientalis asiaeorientalis | reverse complement strand
GGGACGTTTTAGGGTAAAGGTTAGGGTACGACAACGGTTTAGGGTGAGCGTACGTGTTAGGGTACAGGTTGTGTTAGCGCACGGTTTAGGAATAGGGGACGGGTTAGTGTAAGGCTTCGGGTAAGTTTTAGGTTTAGGGTTAGGTTTAGGGTTAGGGTTAGGGTTAGGGTTAGGGGACGGGGACAGTTTAGGGGACAGGTTAG
>NW_020175117.1:998-1363 GCF_003031525.2 Neophocaena asiaeorientalis asiaeorientalis | reverse complement strand
GTTAGGATTAGGGGACGGGTTAGGGTAAGGCTTCGGGTAAGGGTTAGGGTTAGGGTTCGGGTTAGGGGACAGGGACGGTTTAGGAGACAGGTTAGAGTATGACAACGCTATATGTTGAGCGTACGTGGTAGGGTACGTGTTAGTGTTAGCGTACGGCTTAGGATTAGGGGACGGGTTAGCGTAAGGCTTCGAGTAAGGTTTAGTGTTAGGGTTAGGTTTAGGGTTAGGGTTAGGTGACGGGGACAGTTTAGGGGACAGGTTAGGGTACGACAACTGTTTAGCGTGAGCGTACGTGTTAGGGCAATGGTTAGTGTTAGCGTATGGGTTAGGATTAGGGGACGGGTAGGGTAAGCCTTCGGGTAAGG
>NW_020175117.1:0-856 GCF_003031525.2 Neophocaena asiaeorientalis asiaeorientalis | reverse complement strand
GTTAGGGTTAGGGTTAGGGTTAGGGGACGGGGACGGTTTAGGGGACGTGTTAGGGTACGACAATGGTTTAGGGTGAGCGTACGTGTTAGGGTATGGGTTAGTGTTAGCGTACGGGTTAGGATTTGGGGACGGGTTAGGTTAAGGCTTCGGGTAATGGTTAGAGTTAGGGTTAGGGTTCGGGTTATTGTTAGCGAACGGGAATGGTTTAGGGGACAGGTTAGTGTATGACAACTGTTTAGGGTGAGTGTACGTGTTAGGGTACGGGATAGTGTTAGCGTACGGGTTAGGATTTGGGGTGGGGTTAGGGTAAGGATTCGGGTAAGGGTTATGTTTAGGGTTAGGCTTAGGGGACTGGGACGTTTTAGGGTAAAGGTTAGGGTACGACAACGGTTTAGGGTGAGCGTACGTGTTAGGGTACAGGTTGTGTTAGCGCACGGTTTAGGAATAGGGGACGGGTTAGTGTAAGGCTTCGGGTAAGTTTTAGGTTTAGGGTTAGTGTTTAGGGGACAGGTTAGTGTAAGACAACGGTTTAGGTTGAGCGTACACGGTAGGGTACGGGTTAGTGTTAGCGTACGGTTTGGATTAGGAGACGGTTTAGAGTTACGCTTTGGGTAAGGGTTAGGGTTTGGGTTAGGGTTAGGAATAGGGTTAGGTGACGGGGATGGTTTAGGGGACCGGTTAGGTTATGACAACGATTTAGGGTGAGCGTACGTGTTAGGGTATGGGTTAGTGTTAGCGTACGGGTTAGGATTAGGCGACGGGTTAGGGTAAGGGTTTGGGTAAGGGTTAGGGTTTGTGTTAGGGTTAGGGGACGAGGACAGTTTAGGGGACAGGTAAGGGTACGACAACGGTTTAG
>NW_020175116.1:0-477 GCF_003031525.2 Neophocaena asiaeorientalis asiaeorientalis | reverse complement strand
TGGGGTGAGCCTGTGGCAGCAGAGGCTGGCATGATATTGCAACAGCCTGAGGCATGCCATGTGTTCTCTTAGGGAAGTTGTTGCTGGATCATGGGACCCTGGCAGTGGCAAGCTGCACAGGCTCCAGGGAAGGGAGGTATGGATAGTGACCTGTGCTTGCACACAGGCTTCTTGGTGGCTGCAGCAGCAGCCTTAGCATTTCATGCCAGTCTCTGGGGTCTGCACTGACAGCTGTCACTCTGGCCCATCTCTGGAGCTCATTTAGGCGGTGCTCTGAATCTCCTTTCCTCATGCATCCGAAACAATGATCTCATGCATCTTAGGCAGGTCCAGACTTTTTCCCAGACTCCCTCCTGGCTAGCTGTGGTGCACTAGCCCCCTTCAGGCTGTGTTCATGCAGCCAGTCCTCTCCCTGACATCTGACCTCTGAAGTCCTAGCCTCAGCTCCCACCCCCACCTGCCCTGGTGGGTGAGCAG
>NW_020175115.1:303-504 GCF_003031525.2 Neophocaena asiaeorientalis asiaeorientalis | reverse complement strand
TAAGGCTTCAGGTAAGGGTTACGTTTAGGGTTAGGGTTAGGTTTAGCGGACAGGGACCGTTTACGGGACATGTTAGGGAATGACAACAGTTTAGGGTGAGCGTACGTGTTAAGGCATGGGTTAGTGTTAGCATACGGGTAAGGATTAGGCGACGGGTTAGTGTAAGGCTTCGGGTAAGGGTTAGGGTTAGGGTTAGGGTTA
>NW_020175115.1:0-161 GCF_003031525.2 Neophocaena asiaeorientalis asiaeorientalis | reverse complement strand
TTAGGTTTAGGGTTAGGGTTAGGTTTAGGGTTAGAGTTAGGGGACGGGGACAGTTTAGGGGACAGGTTAGGGTACGACAACGTTTTAGGGTGAGTGTACCTGTTAGGGTACAGTTTAGTATTAGCATATGGGTTAGGATTAGGGTACGGGTTAGGGTAAGG
>NW_020175114.1:0-1239 GCF_003031525.2 Neophocaena asiaeorientalis asiaeorientalis | reverse complement strand
TAACCCATACCCTAACACGTACGCTCACCCTAAATCGTAATCGTACCATAACCTTTCCCCTAAACCGTCCTCATCCCCTAATCCTAACCCTAACCCTAACACTAACCCTAACCCTAATCCTTACCCGAAGCCTTACCCTAACCCGTCCCCTAATCCTAACACGTACGCTAACACTACCCCGTACCCTAACACGTACGCTCACCCTAAATCTTTGTCGTACACTAACCTGTCCCTTAACCCGTCCCCATCCGGTAACCCTAACACTCTCCCTAACCCTAATCCTTACCCGAAGCCTTACCCTAACCCGTCCCCTAATCCTAACACGTACGCTAACACTACCCCGTACCCTAACACGTACGCTCACCCTAAATCTTTGTCGTACACTAACCTGTCCCTTAACCCGTCCCCATCCGGTAACCCTAACACTCTCCCTAACCCTAATCCTTACCCGAAGCCTTACCCTAACCCGTCCCCTAATCCTAACACGTACGCTAACACTACCCCGTACCCTAACACGTACGCTCACCCTAAATCTTTGTCGTACACTAACCTGTCCCTTAAACCGTCCCCATCCGGTAACCCTAACACTCACCCTAACCCTAATCCTTACCCGAAGCCTTACCCTAACCAGTCCCCTAATCCTAACAGGTTCGCTAACACTAACCCGTAACCTAACACGTACGCACACCCTAAACCGTTGCGGTACCCTAACCAGTCCCCTAATCCTAACACGTACGCTAACACTACCCCGTACCCTAACACGTACGCTCACCCTAAATCTTTGTCGTACACTAACCTGTCCCTTAACCCGTCCCCATCCGGTAACCCTAACCCTCACCCTAACCCTAATCCTTACCCGAAGCCTTACCCTAACCCGTCCCCTAATCCTAACACGTACGCTAACACTACCCCGTACCCTAACACGTACGCTCACCCTAAATCTTTGTCGTACACTAACCTGTCCCTTAACCCGTCCCCATCCGGTAACCCTAACCCTCACCCTAACCCTAATCCTTACCCGAAGCCTTACCCTAACCCGTCCCCTAATCCTAACACGTACGCTAACACTACCCCGTACCCTAACACGTACGCTCAACCTAAACCGTTTTCGTATCCCAACCTGTCTCCTTAACCGTCCCCGTCCCCTAACCCTAACCCTAACCCTAACCGGTCCCCTTAACCGTCCCCGTCCCCGTCGCCTGACCCTAACCCTAACGCTAACCCTTACACGAAGCCTTA
>NW_020175113.1:27437-32394 GCF_003031525.2 Neophocaena asiaeorientalis asiaeorientalis | reverse complement strand
TCTCCACGTCTTACTCTTCCGCCATCTTCCCCCGTCTTTCTGATTTTATTTTTATTTTTTTTATTTTTTTACGGTATGTGGGCCTCTCACTGTTGTGGCCTCTGCCGTTGCGGAGCACAGGCTCCGGACGCGCAGGCTCAGCGGCCATGGCTCAACGGGCCCAGCCGCTCCGCGGCATGTGGGATCTTCCCAGATCGGGGCACGAACCCGTGTCCCCTGCATCGGCAGGCGGACTCTCAACCACTGCGCCACCAGGGAAACCCCTGATTTTATTTTTTACTGAAGTATAGTCAATTAACAATGTTGTGCTAGTTTCAGGTATACAGGAGAGTGATTCAGTTTTATATATACATATATTAAGTTTTATATATATTATATAATATGTTCTTTTTGTGATTCTTTTCCATTATAGGTTATTATAAGATATTGAGTATAGTTCCCTGTGCTATACAGTAGTTATCTTTTCATGTTCTTATTAGGTTTCATCTTCCTGCATTTTACTTTTTAAGATGCTTTTTTTTAAACGGGAAACTTTTTTCTGATTATGTTAGTCTATGGACTATCATGGTTCTCTAAATTCAGAAATATATATTAGTAAATGTTCCCTTGCGCATCCCTACATTCATGGGTAATCTCCTGCTAATTATTAGCATGGTGAAGTAAATTAAGGAAGCTACTATTGGGTGTATATGTTAATAGAGCGATAATTGGATACTAGTGGGTAAGAATTAAGTAGGAAATTTCAAGGTGAGTTCAGAGACATTTCATTAAAGAAAAAAATAGGAAAATGCTGAGAAGCTTACAATCAATTGCTTATTTTACACCAAATGGCTTTTTAAAATTAATCTCATCTGGTCACAAAAAGTGGATAAGCAGTAAAATCTACATTTGAGCTGATACAAATTGTCAGAAGAGAAATAAATATCGACACGTTTCACATTTGAGGTAGATTAGATAAATGTTTGATTTTTGAACATTCATTTCAGACAACAAAATTGAAATAATCTAAAATTTTCATGAAAGCTGTGCTGACATTCTAAATCAGTTATGCCATCATTTTGAAAATGGTCAAGATGGGAAGGGGAGGTAGGAAGATGGGATTCCACGTAAAATTCCTCTGAAATATTTTTCTAAGAGGATTTGAACAACACACTTAGGATTTCAGGGATACCCATTCTGTGTATAACATATCTATCTGCAAACATGTTACGGCAAGCATCTCTTGGCTGACACACCTGCCCACTGTCCTACCTACAGTGAGCTGTCTGAGATGTCGTGGGAGTTGCCTCTAACTGGGACCTGATACCCAATGCCCCGACAACGCTGCCTTTTCAAAGCTTGAACTGCGGCTCTTCACTTGGCTCCACAGGCCCAGGGCAACTTGAACACCTGGCAAGACAGTAAGTTGGCAGATTCCTGCCTCTGAAAGATTTGCAATTTTCAAGTGAGAGTTGCGTTTCTCAATTTTACTTTTCTGTTTAGGAATTGGTTTGCTTATTTGTTCACTTATTCATTCACACATTTACATTTATCGGCCAATATTTGTACAATTACATTTTGTTTCCTTACTTGAATAAATAATTATTTTCTCCGTGATGACTAAGGAACAAGCTGGTAAATGGTTGTTTTCTCTACAGTCATTTTGCCACAAGGTGGTGGTATAACTCTTTGAAGTTAAAAAAAACTTGCAAAAAGTGTAATTTCAAGATTTATAAAAACAAATACAACTCATGAGAACGGCTTAGTTTTGTTTCATAGTTTAATTTCTCTACAGTTTTAATAACTGTAGAAATTAGATTTCTATTGCAAATGAATTTTTCTTAAATGATATATAAATTATAAGAGTTGAAGTCACTCTGATAATGATGATGATATGCAGTTATCACAGCTAACTTTATCTAAGGCCTTATTTAGATAAGGCACCAGGCACTGTGCAAGGTGTTTTACGTACAGTGAGTCAGTGCTCGCTGTCCTATCATTACTTTTACTTAAATACAATCACTGGTACCCTCTTTGCAGATAAGAAAACCAACACTTATATTGACAGGGATTCTTATTTATTTGATCTTTTAATACTGTGTCTTATGTTAGGTTTTATAGTTGAATTAGAGCTATGTTTCCTGAGTTAGCAGGACAGTAATCTCCAGGGGGTACATTTTTCCATAAATAATTTTTACAGAGTCCTAACCTGAAGATTCTAATTCTGAGGGTCTGGAATTGGGACCTAGTAAACTGTACTTTGAACAAATGTCCCTTATGATTCTTACTGTTAAACAAGTTTAAAAACTATTGCTGGTTGTCTTTGAATTTAACTGTTCTGCTTAAAAGATGCTTAAAGTCACCGATTTCCAGCACTGCATCCTTTATCTCAAGATTTAAAAATCAAGATTATAAAATTACAATAATGTTTTATTCAGGCTCTTCAATATTACTTTCACCCTGATTTTGAGGATTTGGGCAAGCGATGTATTATAAAGAGGTGAATGCTTTTGTATTTTATTGTAAAAAAAAAAAGTGATATGTAAAGAAAGTATTTTGTGCTCTGTTACAGAAATATCCTGGTGAAATTCATACTATACAATGTAGTAAAAACAGATATAAAATGCTTTATCAGTTTAAAAGTACTGAAAATTCGAATTTGTATTTTAGGGATTCATATAAACTATTAACAATTCAAATATTATATGGCAATATTGAGTTAGTAAAATCTCTTATAACGTAACTGATCCCAACTTTTTAAAAAGCATGTAATATTTCGCCTCACCAGCTTTACACTGCTGAAGTTTAAAAAGGAACAGAGTACTGAAATCCAGTGACAACAGCTAGCAGAACATTTCCTTTACATCTGAAATAGTTATAGTGTTCTGTGTATTTAGATCTCTCTTCTTCTAGGTATTAGGTATCCGTATTAGATATCAGTATTTTCATTTTTGCATTTTTTCAGAACAATTTAATTGTTTGCTCTACAGTAATTTTACCACAAGGTGGTGGTATAACCTTCTGTGTTAGATTCCTTGACACTCCCAAAACCTTCTAACTGGATTAAAATTGTTTAGAGAAAAATATCCCATTACTTTGTAACTATTTTAACAAATGTTAAGAGGTTTAATTAATTATTATGTGCTGCCAATGCACCTGTAGTTTATACCAATTTGACAAGTGATATTTTCTTAAAATGATAAAGAAAACCTAATGTTTTAAAACTCTTGTGTGCTATACCAAGAGATGACACTAATCACCAGAAAACTTAAGCTAATTCTGGGGCTAGCCAACATTAATTGAGATACTATAATGGGAGTAGTAGGATGAGGTCTCTGAATGTTTTTCATTGCCTTGAACTTTACTTTTAGAACTTGGTAGTTTATTTAATGTTTATTCTAAAACTGGATTTTTCAAAAGTATTATTATTTTTTTGGTATTACTCGTAGCAGCCTTAATCCAAAGTGTCCCATACTGAAATATTTATATAAGTTACTGTGGTAGATATGTGAATGTACCTTTCACATGTGGTCCACAGACAGCCTCTAGCTATCAGCTCCTTCTGTCTCAGCTGCAGAGAACCACCTATGTGGAGGTTAGGCCCTTCCCAGGGCAGCCCACTTCTACTGACTGAGCAAGATGGCAGTATAACGACCTGGCCATTTGGGCTCTACGCAGAATTTTTTTTTATTGACATATAAATGACATATAACATTGTATTAGTTTTAATCATACAATATAATTATCTGATACCTGTTTATATCGCAAAATGATTACCATGAGTTTAGTTAACATCCATTACAACACATAGTATATGGCTCACGGGCCCAGCCGCTCTGCGGCATGTGGGATCCTCCCGGACCGGGGCACGAACCCGTGTCCCCTGCATCGGCAGGCAGACTCTCAACCACTGCCCCACCAGGGAAGCCCCAGAATTTTTTTTATTGAGATATAAATGACATATAACATTGTATTCATTTTAGTCATACAATATAATTATATGATACATGTTTATATTGTGAAATGATTACCATGAGTTTAGTTAACATCCATTAGAACACATAGTAACAATTTTTTCCTTGTGATGAGAACTTTTAAGGTCTACTCTCTTAGTAACTTTTAAATATACAATACTGTATTATTAACTGTAGTCACTATGCTGTATATTACATTCCCAGGACTTACCTTACAGCTGGAAGTTTGTACTTTTGCACCACCTTGACTCATTTCTCCCATTTTCCCACACACCCCCCTACCCCCACACACACCTGCTTCTGGTACTCACGAATCTGTTCTCTGTATCCATGAGTTTGTTTTTTTAATTTTATTTTTCAAGATTCCACATATAAGTGATATTATATGTACTTGTCTTTCTCTGTCTTATTTCACTTACCCTCAGATCCATCCACGTTGCCACAAATGGCAGGATTTCCTTCATTTTTATGGCCGAATAATATCTCATTGTGTATATACACTATATTTTCTTTATCCATTCATTCATCCATGGACACTTTGTTTCCATGTCTTGGCTATTGGAAATAATGCTGCAATCTATATGGGGATGCAGACATCTTTTGGAGAGAGTGATTCTGTTTCTGTTAGATAAATACCCAGAAATGGAATTGCTAGACCGTATGGCAGTTCTAATGCGGGCGGGGCTGCGAGCTGAGGCTCGGGCTTCGGTCGGAGCGCCGGGAGAGGACTGCGGTTGGCGGCTTGAACATAGCCTGAAGGGGTTAGTGTACCACGGCTAGCCGGCAGGGAGTCCGGGGAAAAGTCTGCACTTGCCGAAGAGGCAAGAGACCTTTTACCTCCCTGTTTCTTGCTGTGCGAGGAGAGGGGATTAAGAGCGCTGCTTAAAGGAACTCCAGAGACGGGCGCGAGCCGCGGCTAAAAGCACTGACCCCAGGGACGGGCGGGAGACGCTAAGGCTGCTGCTGCCGCCACCAAGGGGCCTGTGTGCGAGCACAGGTCACTA
>NW_020175113.1:26358-27043 GCF_003031525.2 Neophocaena asiaeorientalis asiaeorientalis | reverse complement strand
TTTAGACAACGAATCATCCCAAATTGAGGAGGTGGTCTCTGAGAGCAAGATTTATGGTTTTTTCCACTTTACCTCTTTTTGTGAGGGTGTATGTGTATGCTTCTGTGGAAGATTTTGCCTGTATAGCTTTGCTTCTAACATTTGCCCTAAGGTTCTATCTGTCCCTTTTTTTTCTCTAAATAATTCTTTTTTAATTCAATAACTTTATTATACTTTATTTCATTTTACTGTATCTTCTTTCTTTCTGTCTTTTTTCCTTCCTTCTCAGACTGAAAGTAAGGGGATGGAAAAAGATATTCCATGCAAATGGAAACCAAAAGAAAGCTGGAGTAGTAATTCTCATATAAGACAGAATAGACTTTAAAATAAAGACTATTACAAGAGACAAAGAAGGACACTACATAAGGACCAAGGGATCAATCCCAGAAGACGTAACAATTGTAAACATTTATGTACCCAACATAGGACCTCCTCAATACGTAAGGCAAATGCTAAGAGCCGTAAAAGGGGAAATCAACAGTAACACATTCATAGTAGGGGACTTTAACACCCCACTTTCACCAATGGACAGATCATCCAAAATGAAAATAAATAAGCAAACCCAAGATTTAAATGATACGTTAAACAAGATGGACTTAATTGATATTTATAGGACATTCCATCAAAAAACAACAGAATAAAAAAA
>NW_020175113.1:0-26246 GCF_003031525.2 Neophocaena asiaeorientalis asiaeorientalis | reverse complement strand
ATCAGATCAGAAATAAATGAAAAAGAAATGAAGGAAACGATAGCAAAGATCAATAAAACTAAAAGCTGGTTCTTTGAGAAGATAAACTAAATTGATAAGCCATTAACCAGACTCATCAAGAAAAAAAGGAAGACTCAGTTCAATAGAATTAGAAATGAAAAAGGAGAAGTAACAACTGACACTGCAGAAATACAAAAGATCATGAGAGATTACTACAAGCAACTCTATGCCAATAAAATGTACAACCTGGAAAAAATGGACAAATTCTTAGAAAGGCACAAACTGCCAAGACTGAATCAGGAAGAAATACAAAATTTTCATTTTGTTGTAAAGCAGAAACTAACACACCATTGTAAAGCAATTATACTCCAATAAAGATGTAAAGAAGAAATAAAAAATGGACTCTACTCTGCCAACACTTTGATTTTAGCCCAGTGAATCATATCTCAGACTTATGAAATCCAGAATTTTAATAGTAATAATTTGTGCTGTTTAAAACAAACAAACAAACAAAATATTGACTAATTCTGTTCTCTTTTTTCCTTCTGAGATTGAGTAAACTTGTACTTTCTCACTGTATGTTCTATATCACTTCCCTGCTCTTTTGTATTTTTATTTTTGTGTCTGTATTACACTCTGAATATTTAACTCTGACATAAATTTTAGTTCACTAATTTTCTCTTTAGCTATGACTAATCTGCTATTAAACTGATGTATTAAATTCTATTTATTTATTTAATTGAAGTATAGTTGGTTTACAATATGGTATTATTTTCAGGTGTACAACATAGAGACTCAATATTTTTATAGATTATACACCATTTAAAGTTATTACAAAACAATTGACATGTTTCCCTGTGCTGGACAATATGTTCTTTTTGCTTATTTATTTTACACATAGTAGTTTTTATCTTTAATCTCCTATACTTATCTTGCCTCTCCCCTCTTCCCTCTCCCCACTGGTACCCACTAGTTTCTTTTCTATAGATGTGAGTCCATTTGTTTTGTTATATACATTCACTTATTTTATTTTTTACATTCCACATATAAGTGATAACATAGAGTATTTGTCCCTCTGCCTGACTTCTTTCACTTAGGGTAATATCCTCTAGGACAGGAGTCCATGGCCTGTTAGGAACTGGGCCGCACAGCACAAGGTGAGCGGTGAGCGGTGGGCAAGTGAGCGAAGTTTCATCTGTATTTACAGCTGCTCCCCATCACTCACATTATCAACTGAGCTCCACCTGCTGTCAGATCAGCAGCAGCATTACATTCTCATAGAAGCACGAACCCTACTGTGAACTGCATATGTGAGCGATCTAGGTTGTGCACTCCCTATGAGAATCGAATGCCTGATGATCTGAGGTGGAGCTGAGGCGGTGATGCTAGGGCTGGGGAGCGGCTGCAAATACAGATTATCACTAGCAGAGAGGTTTGACTGCACAGAAACCGTAATAAATCAATTGCTTGCAGACTCCTATCAAAACCCTATCAGTGAGCGGCAAGTGACAACAAGCTCAGGGCTCCCACTGATTCTGCATTATGGTGAGTTGTGTAATTATTTCCTTAAATATTATAATGTAATAATAATAGAAATAAAGTGCACGATAAATGTGATGCTCTTGAATCATTCCAGAATAATCTCCGCCACACCCCAGGCATGAAAAAGTCTTCCTTGAAACCAGTCCCTGGTGACAAAAAGATTGGGGACCACTGCTCTAGTACCACCCACATTGTTAAAGATGGCACAATTTCATCTCTTTTATGGCTGAATAATATTGCATTGTACACATGTACCGCATCTTCTTTATCCATTCATATGTCGATGGACATTATGGTTGCTTCCATGTCTTGGCCATGGTAAATAATGCTGCAATGAACGTTGAGGTCCATTTGTCTTTTCCAATTATGGTTTTCTCCAGATATATGCCCAGGAGTGGGATTGCTGGATCATATAGGACCTCTGTCTTGAGGTTTCAAGGAACCTCCATGCCGTTCCCCACAGTGGCTGTTACCAATTTACATTCTCATTAGCGGCATAGAATGGTTCCCTTTATCCATGCCCTCTCCAGCATTTATTGCTTGTAGGCTTTTTGATGATGGACATTCTGAATGGTGGGAGGTGTTACCTCATTGTAGTTTTGATTTGCTTTTCTCTAATAATGAGCGATGTTGATGATCATTTCATTTGCTTTTTTTTCATAAACAGTGTAAAATTTACCTGTGGAAATTGGCTTCTTGAAAGCCTGCCCTGTTATGAATTCTTATTTGATTACCTACCCGATGCCATTTCTTGAGGGCAGGTGTCATTTACAGCCCCTCCGGCCTTGTGAGTATGAAGTTCCCATAAGCACTGGTTTTAAAGTTGTAATGAGAAATGGCCACACAGCGACAGGATTTCTCCATTCACAAATCTGGTTATTCAAGCACGAGAGCCTTAGTGAAAGTCCAATTTCTGGGTTGTAAAGAAGACTGGAATGTGCCACAACAAACACCCAAGGGCTTGTGTATCCTTACTTCTTCCCCATTACCCATCAACCCCCACCCCCAGACAAATCCCAACCCATGGAAATCTGCTCTGTTGAGGGTGGTAGCATCCATAGGTGGAAAAACTCTAAGTAAGGAGGCTGGAGCTGGGAACCACGCTGCCAGGAGAATTGGAGGTCAGGTGACATTTAAAGTTCTTCAGGCCTAGAGGGTCTATGATCCTTTGGGTGCACTTGGTTTGGTTTACCTATCAGAGGTCCCGCCTGGTACTGGATATTATCACCTATCCAGAGGGACCAGGCAGTACAGAGCCAAGGGGAGCTCATTTGCTGGCACATCCTTCCCAGCTCCCTCAGGCCCATCACAGTCCACCTTTGGGAACCAAGACTACTCAGGCTAGAGGGACATGAAGCAGCCTAGGTTTCCAAGTCCTGAGGGAAATATAGTATTCATACCCTTTTTTCCCCTCTTTTTTTAATTTTTAGGATATATTAGAGTAGAGATGATTTACAATTCTGAGGTTTTTTTAGGTGTAAAATAGCTTGATTTAGTTATACATAAACACGCATCTAGAATTATTCAGATTTTTTTTGCACATCGGTTACTATTATGTTGAGTAGATTTTCCACCCCTTTACAGTAGGTCCCTGTTGATTATCTCTTTTATATATAGATCAGTGTGTATATGTTAATCCCAACCTCCTAATTTCTGCCGGCACCCACCATTCTCCTCTGGTCACCATAACTGTGTATGCTAAACCTGTGAGTCTGTTTCTGTTTGGAAAAGTAGTGCATTTGTACCACGTTTTACTTTCCATGTAATCAGTCATATCATATGGCATTTGTCTTTCTCTACCTGACTTACTTCAATTCGTATGAACATCTCCAAGTATATTCATGTTGCTGCAAATGGCATTATTTCATTTGTTTTTATGGCTGTGTAATATTCCCGTCTATACCTGTACCACATATTCTGTATTCACCGTCCATGGACATTTTGGTGGCTTGCAGGTCCCGGTTATTGTAAATAGTGCTTCAGTGAAGGTTGGAGGGCAAGTGTGCTTTTAAATTCTGGTTTTCTTCGGATAGAGGCCAGGAGTGGGATATCGGGATCATAAGGTAGCTCTATTTTTCATTTCTAAAGGAACCTCCATATTGTTCTCCGTAGTGGCTGATACAAACTTACAGCCCCACCAGAAGCATGGGAAGGTTCCCTTTTGTCCACGTCCGCTCCAGCAATTTTCAATTGTAGACCATTTAATGATGGCCATTCTGCCTGGTGCCAAGTAGTACCTCACTGTTTTGATTTGCATTTCTCCGCTATTCAGCGACATTGAGCAGCTTTCCACGTCTTCTTTTTAAAATTCAGTGTAAGTGAAATTTACCTTTTCAAGTTGGCCTCTAGAAAGTAAGCTCTTTTATGAATTCTCTTTCGATTACCTACCCCCAGGACTTTTGTTGAGGGCTGGTATCACTTGGAGCCCCAGCAGCCCTGTGAATGTGCAGTGTCCATAAGCTCAGGTTTTAAAGTTGTAGTTCCAGGAAACGGCCACAAGGTGACAGTATTTCTTCATGGCCAACTCGGGTTCTGGGGTAAACAGAGGCTTGGTGAAAGTCCTATTCCGGGGCTGGTAATGAGATTGGAGCGCGGTGGAACAGACAACTAGAAGCTTGTGTCTCTTTACTTCTTTCCCCTTACACTACACCCCGTGGACAAATCCCAAGTGCTGGGAAAGATATGCAGAGGCCGCTATCGTCTATGGGCACCGCACCAGGAGCCTTGGAGACCAGGAGACTTTTCAAAGCTCTTCTGGCCCAGAGGGTCCACAAAGCTTTGCGTGCACTAGGCTTGGTTTGGCTGTCAGAAGTCCCACCTGGTGCTGGAGACTGTCGGCCATCTGGAGGGAACCAGGCACTTCAGGTCCAAGGGCAGGTCATATGCTGGCACTCATTCCAAGCTCCCTCAGCCCCATGACAGTCCAGCCTTGGAAACCAAGGCTGCTCAGGCTTGAGAGATGTGAAACAAGCAGGCTGGGTTTCCGAGACCCGAGGGGAATATAGTATACATTCTTGTTTGGTTTTTATTTTCTCTTAATCTGATTTTTTCGATACTTTGGAGTAGAGATGATTTACAGTGTTAGGTTTGTTTTATTTATACAGCAGCTTGATTCAGTATTATGTAGACATACATCTAGTATTTTTCAGATATTTTCTCACATCGGTTACTACTATGTTTAGAAGATTTTCTGCTGCTTAACAATCAACAAGTAGGTCCTTGTTGATTATATCTTTTATATATAGATCAGTATGTATATGTTAATCCCAACCACCTAAAATATGCCAGCACCCACCATTCTCCTCTGGTCACCATAAGTTTATTTTCTAATACTGTGAGTCAGTTTCAAAAGGTAAATTCCACTCACACTGTTTATGAAGAAAAACAGCCCATAAAAACATGCTCAACATGGCAATTAGCAGAGATATTTAATCAAAACTACAACGAGGGTTCACCCTGCTCCGGTCTGAAAGGCCATCATTAAAAATCAACAATGAATAAATATTGTAGATGGAATAGAGAAAAGGAAACCCTTTTATGGTGCTGGTGGGATGTAAATGGTAAGAACCACGAGAGAGTACTTATGGAAGAGCCTTTAAATCATAAAATAGAGCTACCATATTATATGGCATTGCTACCCCTAAGAATATGTGTGGAGAAAACCGGAATTTGAAAAGACACATGCACCCAAGCGAGCACTGCAGCAGCGTTTACAAGAGCCAAGACATGGTGGCAAACAAAATGTCCACAGCCAGATGAACAGATAAAGAAGAAGTGATATATGTAGGCAATGGAATATTGTTCAGCCATGTAAATGAATGAAATAATGCAATTTGCAGGCACTTAGATAAACCTAGAGATAATCATACTGTATAAAGTAAGTCAGAATGAGAAAGACTAATATCATTCAATATCACTTATGGTTGTAATCTAAAAATACACACCACTGATTAAATGTAGAACACATAAACCGAGTCAGGGACTAAGAAAATAAACATACGGTTAACAAAAGTGACAGGAGAGTTCAAAGGATAAATTAGGAGTTTGAGATTAACCAATACAAATTATTTCATTTAAAATAAAAAATCAACATGGCCTATGTAACCAGGGAGGTCTATCAACACTATCTAATAACCTACATGGGAAAAGAAGCTGAAGATGCATAGATAGACATACATGCATAATGGAAAAAGATTCTCTAAACCTACAACATACACAACATTGTATATCAATGTTACTCCAATAAAAAATGAAAATTAATCTAAATAAAAAGTTGTAATGAGACACAAGATTTGGGTGTTTGTTCTGGCACATTCCACTCTAATTTACAAGCCCCAAACAGGTTTTCCCCTAAGGCTCTGGCTTCTGGGGGAACCAGAGTCAGGCCTAAGGAAATCCTGCTGCCCCGTGGCAATTTCCCACAAAAGCAACCTCAGAACGATTGCTTATGGACACTTAATATTCACAAGGACTGCTGGGCTCTAAATCATACTTTCCCTAAAAAAAAGTGCAGGCCTAGATGTTCGAAAATAATTGAAAACAGGACAGACTGTCAAGAAGGCAATTTCAACAGTTAGAGAGATCACCTTGCACCGGTCTAAAACACCATCCTCAAAATTTTAAATGAATAAATGGTGGAGAGATCATGGAGAAAAGGAAATACTTTTATGGTGCTGGTGGGATGTAAATGGTAACTTCCACTATAGAGAACATTATGGAAGTGCCTTTTAAAGGTAAGACTAGAACTACCACATGTTCCGGCAGTGCTACTCTTAAGAGCACAGGCAGAAAGAACCACAATTCAAAAAGACACATGCACCGAAGGGTGCACTGCAGTACCTTTTACAATACCCAAGATGTGGAGACATACAAAATGTCCATAGACAGGTGAACAGATGAAAAGTGATATATGTACACAGTGGATTATGATTCTGCTGTGTAAAAGCATGAAATAATGCCATTTGCAGGAACATAGATAAACCTAGAGGTAATCATACTGAGTAACATAAGTCAGAATCAGAAAGACAAATATTATATGATATCACTTACAGGAGGAATCTAAAAATACACACTATTGAAATCATTGAGAAAAGATAGACTCAGGGACTTAAAAAAACAACATACGTTTACCAAAGGGGACAGAAGGGGTCAAGGAATAAATTAGGAGAATGGGATTAACAAATACAAACCATTTCATATAAAATAGATATTAAACAAGGATCTATGTATACCAAGGAAGGGCGATCAACACTGTCTAATAACCCATAAGGGAAAAGAAGCCGAACATATATACATATATGTATATGTATAACTGAAAATGATTCTCTATACCTACCACATACACACATTGTATATCAATGTTACTCCAATATAAAGTAAAAATTAATCTAATTAAGAATATGGTAACGAGACTCAAGATTTGGGTGTTTGTTCTGGCACATTCCACTCTAATTCACAAGCCCCAAACAAGATTTCCCCTAAGGCTTTGGTTGCCAGGGGAACCAGAGTTGGGCCCAAGGAAATCCTACCGCAGACACCTTGACCTCACACAGAACCCAGGGCTAGGAGATTGGTCCGTTGTTTAAGCTGCCCTGTCTGTGTTGTTATGGCAGCCACAGGCAGACTCACACACAGGGTACCTCAGGGCTCATACTGGACAGAACCCACTCCCTATTCCCCTGTATGTGAGTTACAGGAGCCTCAGGAACTGAGGAGGGAGTCCCTGAGGAGAGGCACAAGATAGAAGATGCTAGGAATTAACGTGACTGCATTCACTTTAAACATGCCTGAACTACATTCACACGAGATGTTTTTGACCTGTATGTACGTCGGCACCTTCAGTCTGAACAGCAGACCTTTGGCTTGACCACCTCCATGGAGAGCATTAGATTCACCTGCTGTGAACCACCTCCTATAGGATTTCCAGAACCACAAAGCACTGAAGAGCTCATGCTGCCGTGTCATCACATTTCACAGGACCCAGGACTGCGTGCTGGTGTATGGGCAACCCTCACAGCCGAGCCTCCCAGATGCCTACAAGAACCCATTTTCCTTTTCCCTGTTCATGGCTATCCTGCACCTCCCAGCCTTCCCATCCCTTGCAGCCGGTGTGCAATGTCTCCTGTTACCAAGGGGAAGTGGTGGAGAGTGTAAGGGCCTTGGCCAGTCTGCATCCTAGGACAGAGGGCTTGGTGCCCACGTGGTCACCCCACCCTGCTGTTTGGAGCTCTCCACCCAGAAGCAGGGAGGAGAAACAAGATGGACAGAGCCTGGACCCTGACACCCACCTGCCCTGGACTCCTCATGAAGGGGACAGGGACATCTTGAGCCTCAGCCCATTGTGGGAGATACTTTGTTGCAGCAAGGAACCTTTGCCCTAAAATCCAAGGTGCTTTAAAACCCCTCCCCAGCTGTTACAGAAAGTAAGACTTAATCTCATCACACTTTTCTCAAACCCCAGCTCACGCTGAGACCACCACTCAGGTGATGGTGCTTCAAAGCAGTTTCCTTGACAACCTTGGCAAAGCTGCTTTGTTTCTTTGACACCCAAGGAAGGTTGGTTCACAACCTCCAAAGAAGATTCCTCCACAATCTCCCAAACTCTTCTCCTTCAGACATTCCTATTCTAGGTCTGATGAGCCTAAAGTGACAGTGCCGTCATCACACGCCAGAAAGCGATTCCTCCAAGCCCATAGTTATTGGTTACATGATGCTATTGGTGATGAAGTCCCAGAAGAGCCAGCTTTGCAAGGTAACCACTTTTGGACTTGGCACTGGGCCCCTTTCCACAGACAGAGTGGAGTGGCTGTTTTCACGGCCCCATGGTGGAAGACTCACCAGGCCTTGATCCTTTCCAGGTGCTTCCTGGGTCCTCATTCTCCCCAGATCCACACCCACATGGCTGCTGTGTCAGTCTATATGGGACCTTGGTAACCTCCTAAAATGAGAGCGTTATTTCATACACAGATAATGGGTTGAATGGTGACCCCAAAAGATGTGTCCCCCAGAACACGTGAACAGAACCATATTTGGGAAAAGCGTCTTTGCAGATGTAGTTAAGGACCTCGAGATGAGGTCCTCTTGGGTTAGAGTGGCCCTAACGCCAGTGACAGTGTTCTGGTAAAAGACAAAAGAGGAGAGACACAGACACAGAGAAGCCACGTGAGATGGAGGCAGAGACAGGAGGGATGCAGCCAAAAGCTTGGGGATGCTTGGAGCCCCCAGAAGCTGGAAAAGGCAGGAAGAACCCTATCCCAGAGCCTCTGGAGGGACTTTAGTCCTGCAACACCTTGATCTGAGATGTCTGGTCTCCAGGACTGGGGGAGGATGATTTCCTGTTGTTTTAAACCACCCAGCTTGTGACCATTTTTTAGAGAAGCTACAGAACAGTCACACAGACCCTGCTCTGTAGGATCCTGGAAGTGCGGGTCTCACTAAAGGCAGAGAGATGATGGATTGCGAGAACCTTAGTCAGCATTAGGCCCCAGAAATTCTAAAGCAGTGGCTGGACACCAGAATGTTGAGGGGTCAAGTCGGAAGCCCTAAGGGTGCTGTGTGCACACGGCCTTCCCAGGTTCTTACACCTGTACATGTGGGGGGTTATTTCAATCCTGATTCAGGACCTTTGATGTCACCATTCACACTGCGAATTAAGAATCCACCAGTTACACAGGTGAAAACTTTCTCAGGACACTTGCTACACTGATGAGCAATTCTGAAGTTGATCAGAAGTGGGGAATTTTCTCACAGGCAGCCAGCAGCTCCCACCCGCTACCCCGTACCCCCGCAAGGAGCGTCCTCATTGAAAAGCTGGAGCGGACGCGTCTCTGAGTAAACCTTAGCTGACCCCCAGGCCAGCTGCTCCTGAACTTTATCCACCCTTCCCAGGGAAGCAAATCTAAATATGTGCAAGGGCCTTAAAGCCTGGAGGAAGGGGCTTGCAGCATGCCAGTAACAGCACACTTGCTGAGTTGGCTCACGCAGGCCATGTGGGATGGTCCTGGCCCCGGGTGCTCTTCTCGAAGCTTTCCATTTACCTACCTGAGCTACCCCTCCTCTCCTGGCCCCCACTGCCTTTTATCTTGCTTCCTCACCTCTGCCTGGGGAGAACTTCCAAAGGCAGGTACGGGTGACACATCCTCTTCCTTAGCAGGTAGCAGCCTGGCAGCTCCTGTGGAAGGTCCAGCAGAGCCCCACTCACACCGGGCCACCCACAAAGCCATGATCCCTCACTCCCTCCCACAAGCTCAGCTCCGTGGCAGCTGATGGGGCAGAGACTATGGCCTCAGGTACAGCTGCAGGTACTTTTGCTGCGTGAAGGGGATTTCTATACAGAGCTCAACCCAGGCACACCTGGGGAGGGCTGGCTGGCTGTGTCAGGCTGTCCAAGTCAGCCAATCCTCACCTGTCAGGGGCTCATAGTTGCAGAAAAGGGCCCTTGCTGCACTGGCCAGGTCCAAGGAACAGGTGTGGGGTCCTGATAATCAGGATAGACAAGGGGCTGCAGCTCTGGCTTGTATTCTAATCATTTTATCTGGCCCACAAGTGGGAGAAAATTTCAAGAAAACCCTCTCCTAATGAGAAGAACCAGGAGTCAGGGACAGGAGGGGTGGTGGGTGGAGACAGAAGCCTTGTGCCCCAGCTGCAGAGGAAGCCTTTGGAAGACTTGGTGGAGGGAGGCCACACAGAGTGAAGCCCAGGGTCACTGACCTGTCCGGGAGCTGCTGTTTGTTAGTTCAGGTCCTGCTCTGCGGTGCTCTGTGTCAGCTCTGACCAACATGTGGGCTGGGGGTGCTCTGCAATGAGGGCTACATGCACGGTTCCTGTGTGCCCAGCCCTGCTGGGTGCCTGTCCAGGGGAGCTCCGTATCCTGGGCGGGACCTGACCACGAGAGCCCCGTAGGCTGCTGGTTTGCCTATCCAGGTGAGTTCCATATCCTGGGCGGGGCCTGACCACGAGAGCCCTGTAGGCTTCTGGGTTGCCTACCCCGGTGAGCTCTGTAGCCTGGGAGGGACCTGACCACGAGAGCCCCGTGGGCTGGGAGGGGGGCGTGTGTATGGGCGTCCTCTCTGTGCAGCCTGCACAGAGTTGCTTAGCGACTTCTCTGTTGGCAGCGCTGGGATGAGATGAGAACCCGGAGATGCTGCGGGCTCCATGAACCCCTGTCCATCCAGAGTGATGAGGTCAATAGGTGGGTACTGGCCACTGTGCTGCGTGAGGGAGGCCCCATGGGTACCTCTTGTTTCTTCCACCTGACACCATGGAGGACTCTGCCAGGCAGAGCAGACAGCCTGCCTGGGACGGGTGGGAGCTCCCGGTGACCCTGCAGGGGACATGAGAGGGACGGACCAGGCAGGAGGGTGTGGAAGCCCAGGCAGAGCCATGGGGCTTGAGCTGAGGGGGCCTCTCTGGGTCTGAGCTGGGAGTGGACGAGCAGGTGGTGAGTGTGATCCAGGAAAGCTGCCTGGTGATGTGAGGCTGAACCTGCTTTAGAGTGACAAGCTTCCAGATGATTCCAAAATAGGATAGTGAGATGGATCATGTTAGAAGAAGGTAAGTGAAGCCCCCCAAGAGGAGGCTCTGTGAGCTGGCCCTGGGAGGGGGGTGAAGGGAACAGGTGTGGAACCTGCTGGGGCTGGGCAGTCCCGCTGGGCGGGCAGCGGGTGCAGACCCCACTCCGTGGCCGCACATCTGTGCTTCTGGCTGGATTACTTGGCTTCTCAGAGTCTCAGCTTCCTGGTCTGGTTGTGGGGTGATTGTAGCATGGATTGGCTAGTAATTTCCTCAGAACAGGGTAGAAAGGGGTCTAGTGGAAATTCCATGGAACACCATCAGTATGGGAATTGTGGGCCCTGTTTTCTGCAGGTCTGTCTTCAGGGTCAGGAGAGCAAATCCAAGCAGACTTGCAGCAGAGCCTGGGGATGGGCTCCGTTTGGTGTGTCCCCCTGTTTCCTGAATCTCGGAAGGAGCAGGCTCCAGTGGGCAGTGGCAGCTTCATCCCACACCTGGAAGCATCCAGACCTCAAGGCCCAGCAGCCCCCGAGCCCTGTGTCTGGGCCCCCAGGAGGTAGGTGGGACAGGCCGGCCTCCTCCTCGGCCCTCTTCCTGCCCAGAACATTCGAGGTCCAGGCCGTCATTAGGGAGAAACAGGGATGGGGTGTCCCAAGTGGGAAGAGGACACAGAGCAGCTTATGTACGTGGAAGTCCACACCTGTGTAGGTTGTCGTCCACAGCAGGAATGTGGGTCAGTGGGACGCGGGCACTGGGAGGGGCAGATGGTGGGCCTGAGTAAGCAGGGCGGGGCCGGGGGTCCTGAGGAGGGGCTGCGACAAACTTTGCCTGTGCCAGGCCTCAGACTCCCCTGGGATTCCCTGTCCTGGTCACTGGGGAGGAGCAGCTGAGCGCGTTGGTGGAGGGACCCCTCGCGTCCCCAGGCCCTGGCAGCATCAGCCCTTCAGGCTCTGGGTCAGGGAGCCTGAGGAGTCTAGGTCCAGCTGTGCCCACAGGGAGACCTGGAGGGGTCGAGCAGGAAGCACTGGTGTGGTCTCACCTGTGCAGAAGCTTCCGAGCCAGTGTCCAGTGGGAGCTCTCACATTGCATGTGGGTTTCAAGTCCAGAGCTCAGATCACCTTCTAGCCGCTTGGTTTGTTTTCTAGACACAAAGTCCTAATGTCTCCTATGTCCACTGCCCTTGAAAAGGCACGTCTGATCTGGCACCAGGTGCTGCCTCTGGTCCCTCCTGACTGGACGCCCAGCAGCCAGTGTCACCACATCATGACGGTCAGGGGGTGTCAGGCATGGCAGAATGAGAGCACACAGTCCAGGCCTAAGAGGGGCCATGCCGTCCACGGAGCCGGTGCTGTGGCTGTACGTGTTCCCTCCCCCCACCCCACGGGCAGAGACCACCATCCCCTTACAGACTGTTACCAGGTTAATTCATATGGACCCTGCTCGGACCCTAGCCTGGCAAGGCTCTCTGCCTCAGCAGGGAAGGTTTCCTTTGTCCATTTGTGTTCAAGTAGGCAAATAAGAAAACCAAAGCTGAGACCACCACAGCACAGGCTCCATTCAGTGGCCAAAGAATGGAGAAGCGGGAACTAAGTTCACAGATCAACTTCTCGCCCTCCTGGTGAGAGTGGTTTAATTTTAAAGAGTAAAGATAAAGGGAGGAGGAGTGAGGCTAATGATGGGGATGAAGAGGGCTTCCGGGGAAGGGGCAGGGCTTCTTGCAAGGGACTGGGGTACCACCTCCTTTTACCCGTTTTTGGTCCTTCATGTTCAGTCACGGCCACCGGTAGGTGTGTCACTTAATAAGCTGATATGGTAAATTCAACCTGTGATGAGACTCAGGGTCTGTTGGAGGTCATATTCGTTGCCATCTTGGTCCCAGCTGGTTCCATCTGTTTTATTGTTTGTAGCTTCCTTTCTTATCTCTGGACCCTTTAACTTAAATACATAGGTGAACTCCTGCTGAGGGTGGGGTGGAGGACAGCCCTGTTCAAGGTGGGTCCATGGGTTTTGAGCAAGGGCCTGGAGCAGCTCTGACAACAAGAGGGGGAGGCTGAGACAGGCGGTTAGTCTGACTCCCGCACTGGGGCCTGAGGTCGGCATGCGGAGGTGGTCACTAGGGGGCATGTGTCAGGGAAGGCTTTCCGTGTTTACACAGAAGATGTGAACGTGGGTCCAGATGCACAGCTGCCTGCAGACGCTGCTACAGAAACCCCTGATTTTTTCCTAAGAAAACTGGTGGGGGGGCATTCAGGCAACAGGGCAAACTGCTTGCTCTGGATGTTCTTGTGGGGAAGTGGGTGCATAGAAACAGGGGCTCCGCCCACAAAACCCCAGAAACCCTCCCAGGACAGCTCCAGAACCGCTTCTGGAATGGCAAGGAGAAGGGAGTCTTCCACCTACTAGACGTGGAGGAAAGGGGTGGGGTCTGCAGGGTCACCCTCACCTTCAGGTACTGGCTGGGAGGCTCACAGAACCCAGCACACGCTTGTGGCCTGTGTGCTCAGAGCTGAGATGGGTCACAGCATGCAGTAGGGATGCACAGGAGGGAGGGTCCCTGTTCCAGTCAGCTCATGACCCTTCATGCCCCCTCCTTCCCTCGAGGGTCTTTAGGGTTTCTCCTCCCCCAGCGACGAAGGGCAGAACCATGACAGTTACCCCCACGCCCGTCCCCCCAGGGAAGCTCACTAGAGAATTGGCACCTGGCTGAAGACTGGTCATTTGATGTTCTCTGCCCTAAACCTCCAAAATGCCAGTGCCCAGAAGGGGAGCCGGGGTTCAGCATGAACCACATGGTTTGTGCAAACAGTACAGGTGCGGGGGGCTGCCCCTAACGGGAGGATGGAGGGTTTAGATCAGGGCAGGGAGCTGCTCACCAGCTGCATTAGCTTCCCGGGGCAGCTGTGGCAAACGACCACAAACAGAGGCCCAGAACAACAGAAACCTGTCCTCTCTCAGTCCTGGAGATCAGACGTCTGAGGTCAAGGTGTCCCAGGGCTGCGCTCCCTCTGGAGGCTCTAGGGGAGGGCCCTGCTTTTCTCTTCCAGCTTCTGGGGGCTCCAGATGTCCCTGGGATTGTGACCACATCTCTCCCGTCTCTGCCTCCATCTTCAAATGGTGTCTCCTGTGTGTCTGTCTCTCTCCTGTGGTCTGTTAGAAGGACACTGTCACTGAATTAGGGCCAGCCTGATCCCAGATGACCTCATCTCTAGATCCATAACTAATTATGCCTGCAAAGACCCTACTGCCAAAAACGGTTCCATTCTCAGATTTTGGGGGGCATGACGTGGACATAGCTTTTGGGGGGACACCCCCATTCAACCCATTATAGCACCCAGTCCCCAGATGCCAGCCGACCTTCCTCAGGACAGCATCAGGCTGGTGATGTTCTGTCTATCTGCACGGAGTTGTCTTTTGTTTCTTGTGGTAACAGTGAGGTTGGTTCGGGGGCATTGCTGGCCGACCTCCTAGTCATTCCAGGGACTATGCTGAAGTGTCCTTCCCGGAAGGGTGGGAGCACGGCTAGGGCTCCATGTGAATACCCTACACTGACCGCTCAGTGGTCAGACACTGCATGAGCTGGACTGGTCTCCGGCACCTTCTACCACATCCACAGCCTGGTGGACTCTGTGCGGGCCTATGACCAGGAGGTGTGGACTGGTAAGATCGGTGGGAGCCATCCTGCCTGCCACATGGCCTCCAGCCCACCACAGACCCTCTAGTCCTGCCATGGACATCCCCATCTCATTAACCCCCAAGAGGCCTTCTGGGAGGGGTGAGAACTTGGCCATGAAGAAGACAGGGCAGACCCTAACTGCAGCAGGTGAAGGCAAGTACTAGGGGTGCTTGGCTATTTGTCCCCCGAAGACCCAGAATGTGGGCTCTGACTTGAGGGGTCCACCTCCACCTGGGCTTACCTAGGGGGTCGCTGCAGGGAGAGTGCCTCCTTGGGTGATTTTCCAACTCTCCCCACCCCCAGCTTCACGCCCTGGGCCTCCCTGGCCCCATTAATAGTCTTTAAATAGTGTCTCTCACCCAACAGGCCTGCGTGGGAGATTTTATTATTGTGTGGGAGTCCAGTGGCCAGCGCCTATGTGTCCTGTGTGTCTTGGGAGGGGAAGGAGCTTCGCTCTCACATTCCTGCCCCAGTGAACCTTGGTTCAGGGGCAGCAGGCCAAAGCTTTGTTCTGGCAAAAGCTCCCTTTCTGTGAACAAGTCTTCCCCCACTCCTGTTATCCTCACTGGAGGCTCAGAAGGCAACAGCATTGGGGCACCTCCAGCACCAGGACCCCACCCTGGGGAATTTCTCAAGAGCAGAGACCAGGCCTGGGATCTGAGGGGAGGAAGGAGCCGGCCACTTCGGGATCCATGGGGGCCAGGATGCCTCCTACCCAGGAGGGCCTTCGACTCAGCTTAACTCACCAGATTCTCCTACCCCTCCCCTGGTAGAAGGGCACTTCAGATTCCAGGGCCCAAGACCTCCCCTGACTTCTGACACTGACTGCAGAGTCGGGGACCCAGAGAACCCCTCCCTGGCTTCTTTCTCCTTGGAGGCTCCCAGAATTCCCTGAAGCTGTTATACTCAGGGTATATTATGGTGAAGGATGCAAGTTAAAATCAGTGAGGACAGAGGGGACGAACAAGGTCCACTATCCTCGACTATGGCAGCCCAGGGAAGCCCACCTGAGTCCTGAAGTGCAGGGTTTATTGGGGTCTGTCACATCAAAGTGGAGATCACCATGTGTCTGACCTTGGCCTTGAGTCCCCGGGGGGACTCAGGAAGCCCAACCGTGCATAATGCCATCAGCACACATCAGCCTGGAGCTAGGTCCATGGAACACGGACACTCCCATCAGACTCAAGGTGACCTCTGGAGCCAGGAGCAGAGGCCCGGCCTCTCTGTGGGCAGGTGAACCCACAGCGCATGGGCCCTGGTGCAGTCCCCATTCCGTGTGGTCAGCATGGGTGCACGCGGGTTAGTCGTCTGTGTGTCTCAGCCTGTGACCACTGACCACACTGTCCTGCTTTGCTCACAAGAGTGAGGCCAATGGAGGGACAACGGGGGTGGGAAAAAAGCCAGGTCTGGTCAGGTTGGATGAGAAAGGGTCCAAGGAGCAAGAACCCGGCTGCCCTTGCCTGGTGAGCTGAGAGCTGACGTCTGCCCTGTGGTCAGTCCATCTCCCCACATCCCGAGGTAGAGCTGCATTTCCTGCATCCTGGGGCAGGGTCATGTCTGTGTATACAGCAGGACGCACAGCAGTGCACGCAACAGGCTTGATGCCTGCCCGTGGCATGTACTTGGGGGCTTGGTGAGGGTGGAACATCCCAACAGGACATGGGCCGACCCCGGGGAGGATGTAGGGGTGAAGTGTTTGGGAGCCTCTGGAGGGGATCTTCACCTGTCTGCACAGGTGGACTGAGGACACAGACCAAGGGTGGGCAGGCGGGGGATCCCAGTCCTGGGTCATCCCTGAGGCTGGAGGAAGGGTGTGGAGCTGGGGGTGATGGCGGTGGCGAGGAGGGGCTGATCGCCAGGCAGTGTGGAGAGGGATCATGTAAGGCAGCGGGGAAGGTGAAAACTGTGCCTGACGAGAGGACAGAGAGACCAGCAGGCGGCGCTGTAGGCGCGGGGATCAGGGTTGCTCCCTGCAGGGGGCGCCTAGCCCCGCACCGCTGGAATCCACCTGGTGTCCGGCCAGACCCCTGCCAGGAAGAGAAAGGAAGCCCCGTGTACACTGCTGAAAACATCAGTGTGGGACGTTTGCCCTTGTCTTCACCTGGCGGGGAAACAGGCAAATTGAAGTGGAGAGTGATGGGGTTGAGGTGGGAAATGTGGGTGCTGGGAGCCTGGAGAGGAGGGTTTCTGGAGGGGGTGAGACCACAGGGCACAGGAGAAGGACAGGGGGTGGGCAGGGGGACGGGCAGTGAGTGTCCGGCGCTGGAGCACGTGCATCCTCCCTCAGGCCGGCCCCGCCTCCCCAGAAGGCTGGGTCTATTAACACAGGGGACCCTGGAAGGGGGTTTTCTGTCTGTCTGGTTCACCAAAGCTGGGTGTTTGTGGGGACATGAGCGAGTCTGGCAGCCCTGGTGAAGACATTGTTCACTCTGAGGGAATGAGGTGGACACTCAGTCCCCGATCTGTGGATGGTCTAGTCCTCTGGTTGTCATGTCTGTTCTTGGGTGTCACTGGGGCTTTATCCTCACTCCGTGGGGTACAGGCAGGGAGGGATGGATTTGGCCTGGCTTAGATGTGCCTGGGCTCCTGGGGAGGACCTCTCTGGCCCACATGTTCACAGGCCTCAGTCACCCCTGCTCGACACCCCCCTCCAGGAACTCGGCACAAAGACCTTCCCTGTGAAACGGGGCGCCTGGGTCGGGGGGCTGGTGGGTCTCTTCCCAGATGGCCACACTCACGTCTGGGGATGTGTGTGGTGACCTGTGGCCACTCACCATGATCACCACGCCGCTGCCGCTCCTTTCTGGGGTCTGAGATGCCCCAGGGGTGGCTGGGTGAGGGGGAAGGTAGCCGTGACAAGGATGTGTGGGATGCCGTTCTGGGGCCCTGGGGCCCTCTCTGAGGAGGAGTGGGGGTCATTCCCAGAGGGGAGGCGGCTGTCCTGCGTGTCAACAAGCACAGTGCCGCCCCCTGCAGGCCGAGTGTGGGATTCCTGTGGCCCCGGCACAGAACACTGAGGGAGGTGGGTTGGAACAGGGGGCGCATACTCTCAGGCCTGGAGCCCGAGCTCAAGGTATTGGGGGCCCACTCCTCTCGCAGGTTCTGGGGCCAGTCGGTCCCAGGCCACTCCCAGCCCCAGCTCTGTCTCTGCCATGACATCGCCTTCTCCCCTGTGTGTCTGGGTCCAAGTTCCCCCCCTATGAGGACCCCCCACACACAGGTCAGTGACCTCGTCTCAACCCAGGCACCTCTGCGGTGGCCCATCTGCACACAAAGTCCCATTCTGACGTCCCAGGGAGTCCGTCTTCCGGGGCCTCTTGAGGTGACCAATCCTGGTGGTCGACACAGCTCGTGGGGGTGTGTGGGGGTTGGGGCCCCAGGCCGGAATCCAGGAGCCTCACGGAGGAAGTGGTGTCCTGACTTAGGATGGATGGACAGGCAGCAGTGAGAGGGAGGCCGAGGGGTGGTCAGCCCTGCCCTCCGGGGAGTGGGGAGTCTCTAGAGGGCCAGGCCGGGGCTGGCGGGTGGGATGCGGAGGTCAGAGGCGGGAGGCCTGGTCTGCGCCGTGTGGGGTCACCTAGGGGAAGATGCACGGGGACCTCAGGGATGCCCTCTGTCTGCTCCTATGAAGGCGGCCGGCCGTGGGCTCCCAGCCAGGTTGGGCCAAACTTGGAGGGGTTAGAAGACACATCCCAGGGCCGCCTTCGAGAAGTGCCTTGTGCCTGGGGACACGGAGCCTCCAGCCTGCCGGGGAGTGTGTGGGCTGGTGGCACGTGGGGTTGCATCAGGGCCCTGAAGAGCTTGATGTGCCTGCTCCAGGTCTCACCTGATCTGGGACGCAGGGCGGCTGCCCAGGGCCTTCTGCTTCAGGCACCGCCCCTGGGCTGGGAGGGGCCAGCAAGTCCCCTGACCTGTCATTGCAGCCAAGCTGAAGCTGCTGAGCGGCCAGGGCCGGAGCACGGCCTGTGGGTGGGAGGTGCGTGGGGAGGTCGCAGGACAGCGGTTAGGCACCTGCATCAACAGAGGCTGGTCATCCACTGGGCATATGACAAGAGTGAGCCGGACAGCAAGGCCAGCCCGAGGTACAGCTCAGGTGGGGAAGTGTCTGCGTGTCTTCCATCTTCAGGACCCAGATGTGTTTGTAGAGATACTCGTCCAGATACCGAGGGGCTCTTTCCTCAGATGCCTCGTGTCTCATCATCTGGCTGGTGTGGGGATCCTGGGGCGACCGTGACAACGTGCCACAAGCTGCGGGAGTCACAACAGCAGAGATTTTTCTCTCGCAGCTCTGGACACTGGAAATACAAAATGAAGGTATGGTTGGTTCCTGCTGGAACTTCAGGGAATATGCCCTGGCGTCTCCCGGCTTCTTTGGTTTCCAGAAATCCTTGGCGCCCCTGGACTTGGGGCTGCATCAACCCCACCTTTGCCTCTATCATCACGTGGTTTTTCCTCTGTGTCTGCGTCCAGATTTCCCTCTTCTTATAAGGACAACAGCTGTTGGAATTAGGGCTCTCCCTAATACAGCATGACCTCATCTTAACCACATCTGCAGACACACTGTTTCAGGAATAAGGCCTGATTCTGGGGTCAGAATGGATATAAATTTGCGGGAGGGGACACTATTGAACCCACAGTAGTAGGTGAGGTGTTAGAGGATGGAGGGAACGAGAAGTGCACACCGAACTGACAGGGCATCGTGAGACTGAAAAGCGAGGCAGGCAGCTCCAGGTAATTAATGGATCAGTTTATTATTGGTTAGTTTCCTCACAGGGTGGGATTGGGATTTGTTGGACAACCATCAGAAGCACGTTCAGCTGTGCTCTGCATGGCCAAGGGGTCACCGGGACAACTTACGGTTAACTTGTGAGTGGGGTGTGCTTGGAAATAGGATTATACAGCATGACCTCATCTTAACCACATCTGCAGACACACTGTTTCAGGAATAAGGCCTGATTCTGGGGTCAGAATGGATATAAATTTGCGGGAGGGGACACTATTGAACCCACAGTAGTAGGTGAGGTGTTAGAGGATGGAGGGAACGAGAAGTGCACACCGAACTGACAGGGCATCGTGAGACTGAAAAGCGAGGCAGGCAGCTCCAGGTAATTAATGGATCAGTTTATTATTGGTTAGTTTCCTCACAGGGTGGGATTGGGATTTGTTGGACAACCATCAGAAGCACGTTCAGCTGTGCTCTGCATGGCCAAGGGGTCACCGGGACAACTTATGGCTAACTTGTGAGTGGGGTGTGCTTGGAAATAGGACGTACATTCCTAAGTCAAGGTTCATGAATGGGTAACTGGCCTCATGGGCACTGGGAGCACGTCAGCGAAGGTCTTCCTTGTTTGGGGACTAACAAAGCATAGAGGCCACCTGGTCCTGATAATTATTAAACAGCCTCTATTAACTAGAAGCGTCTTGAGGACAGAGAAGTCCTGGGTAAGGTCAGCGGAAGGACGAGCCCGGACTCGCATCAGTTATGCTGACAGCCTTACATGGCGGGGAGGCTGGGCTGGGGAAGGTGCGGGCTTGAGTCCCGCAGGTGCCCCAGAGAAAGGGACGTGGGCCTGCAGTGGGGTGGGCCTTGCACCTCGAGCAGACAGGGGCGTGGCCCTAAGAAGTAACCTGACACTTGTTCGTAGAGACCCAATCTGTGCAGGGTGGACATGCCTGTGTCCAGGGTCACATCCTGCTGTTTTAGGGCCCGACCTCTGCGTGACCTCTGCAGGCTGTCCTGAGTGGGAGTATATTGTGTCAGAAGCCTCAGGCAGGACACATCCTCCAGGTTTGGGGAGGACCCCCAGAAGGCCTTGGAGGTCAATTCTGGTGGGGGAAGGGTAAGGGTTCAACTCTGCCGCCGTATGGGCGGCGTCCACACATGGAGGGAGCGGTGTTATCAGTTTACCTGAGAAAACACACTTTCAGGTCCCCTGTGAGTTACGGAAAAATCATGTTTCTAATATGCGGGTTTTCAGGTAGCTGGAAGTGCTCCAGCCTTACTCTGTGGCTGGGCCCGAGCTCCTGCAGCTCCCAAGGACTGAGTGCAGTGCGGTTTACTTCAACCAGAAGGTCCCAGCCTTGGGGCGAGAGGGAGAGGGCCACGGCCCCGGTGTCCAGGGCTGCAGTCAGGCAGTACACGGCCACCGGCCCCATGGGTCTGTTCACAGTGCGATTATAATTCAAATGGATTCTGTCCTGTGCTATTGGGGACGAGCCCTGGGTCTGCCTCTGGATTGTCCCTGTGAGGGTTTTTTCATGCCCTCATTTACACTCCATGGTCCCCACGATGTCACCGGGGTCCCAGGAATCACCTGGACAAGAAGACAGGATCTCTTGGCAGAAATGGAAATTCCCTGAGGTGTCAGGTTGTTGATGTGATGAATAGTTATTTTTTTAGCTGTGATTAAAATATATGTGACATAAAATTCACCATTTACCGTCAAATTGAGCAGCTCAGTGGTATTGATCACATTCACAATGTTGAGCCAGCACCACCTCCCTCTGGTTGTAAAACATTCTCATCCCCCCAAAAGGAGACCCCCCCTCCCCGTCCCCTAGCCCTTGGCACCACTAACCCAGTTCCTGTCTCTGTGGATTTGTCTGTTCTAGACGTTTGATATAAATGGAATCAGTTTGTGGTTGTTCTTGGCTGAATGTTTGTGTTCCTCCAAAATTCACATGTTGAAATCCTTACCCCCAAGGTGATGGTATTAGGAGGTCGTGCCTTTGGGAAGTGATTAGGTCATGAGTGTGGAGCCCCTATTATGGGATTAGTGTCCTTATAAAAGAGACGTCAGAGAGCTCCCTCACATCTTCTCCAGGTGAGAACACAGGGAGAAGATGCCACATACAACCTAGAAGAGAGCCTCAGCAGGACCTGACCATAGTGGCACCCTGATCTCTGACTTCTGTCCTCCAGAAGTGTAGGAAATACATTTCTGTTGTTGAAGCCCCCAGCCTGGTAGTTTGCTATGGCAGCCCAAGCCGACTAAAAGAGTGTCCTTCTGTGTCTGGCTTCTCTCACTGAGCATTGTGTTCTCAAGGTTTGTCAACATTGTAACGAGTGTCAGTGCTTCACTCCTTTTCATGGCTGAGTAATATTCTATTGTGTGGATGGAGCACATTGCGTTTATCTGTTCTCCGTTTCCCTGTTGATGGTCATTTGGGTGGTTTCCACATTTTGGCTGTCGTGAGTCATGCTGCTATGAACATGCATGTACAAGTGTTTGTGTGGACGTGTGGTTTCCTTTCTCTTGGGTTTGTACATAGGAGTGGGATTGCTGGGCCTTGTAGCGACTCCATGTTTGACATTTTGAGGAACTGCCAGACTGTCTTCCAAAATGGTGGCACCATTTCACATTGCCACTAGTGGTGTTTGAATGTTCTAATTTCTTCCCTTTTTATTATCTGTCTTTTGGATTCTAGCACCTTAGTAGGAATGAAATGCTATGTCATGGGTGTTCTGTCAGCCCATCAGACCCTCACCCCTTTTATATCAAGTACTTTGTAACGCTCCCCTCACTTTCTGAAATCAGATGCAGAGATAAGATAAGCTCTCTACACATATAATTTAAGTATAATTATGTATATGTGTGTATGCAGCTATAGTTACAATAGAGAGGAGAATTAAAGAAAAATACATTTTAATGAAATAATACATAATTTAATAGGTGAATGCTTGGCTTCAACTACAGTAAGTAATCAGATGTTTGCTTAAATTTTTCTTCAATTTAGATTTAAGAAAAAGCAGGTAACATTCAACTCGATTCAAACTTTATATTTAATGTTTTTAAATGAGGACAAATAGGCATTGTTGTATATAATTCGAATTACTGTGGTGACAGCAATCCTGGTGCATTAACTGGCGATTCAGAAACTCTGAGCCACTTTACCAGGAGATCTGACTTTCCAAATTGTCAGAGAATCCTTGGTAAAGTTCTGAATAACTGTGAGAAAAAGCTTTCTTAGAGTCACATTGTTGTTCTATTCCTGCAAAATTCAGCCTATCTTAAATCCATATAGAAATAACTTGTGTGTAAAGTAGAAAAGACTCAGATTCTCAGCTCAGAAAATCACGAGCAGATCCCTCTCAGGAAGGGCAGGCAGGTACAGGACAGTGTCTAAAACAATTGTCAAATACATGGTTCTATAAGATCAGTGATTTTAATAGTATAACTCTAGATATGGGAAGACACTACAAGCGGGAACCATTTGCTGGACCATAACAGACTAGTACGACAGGCGACCCAGAGGCTTTGGGCTACTGTTAACAGGGCTTAGTCCAGTAACAGCACATTGAGTGGCCTATCAAGGAAATCCTCACCTGAACTGGGAATGAGTATTCCAGGCGCCGTGGGATAAATTGGTCATGAAATGCCTCCTAAACCTTGGTCAAAATTATGACCAAAAGAGGGGGTATTGTAACATAAAGATTGTTTGCCCACCATTCAGTTGTACAAGAATTAAGTCTTCAACCACCACAATTGCTGACTTACAGGACACCCTGAAAGGAATTCAGGGTGAAGATCAGGATAAGACACTTTGTACTCTGGGAAAAGTGGCAGAACTGACCCTCAGAGAGTTCTATATTTTCAGGAGAAAATTTTTATGAACCTGGATTCTTGCCTCTTCCCACATTTAGAAAAGCACTAAAACCATTAAGGTATCTGTCCCTCCTGAATAGCAGTAACCTCCTACCAAGCTGTGTGCTTGGTTGCACGTACCCCTTTGTCAAATTCATATAAATGTGTCACTTTTAAAATACAAGACGTTCTTTTCAGCTGCCACGTAGAGAAAAGCCAGTCATGAGCAGCATTTCACAGGAGTGCAAACTGAATGGTCCAATCGACAGTGGTGAGATGGTCCTTGACACGCGCCTTGTCCTACGTGGTCTGAGGTCCCACGTGGCTCTCTTTTCACCCACTGTGTTGGGGGAAGATGAACCAGAATGTCTGGCCCTGTGTGTCTGACATGTCCTCACTGCCCCCCCTGGATATGAGGCTCCTGTGGGAGAAAGTGCAGCCCCTCAAGTCCGTCTCTTTGGTCTCAGGTGCAGGGACAAGCCCGCTGTGGCCCGGATGCCTTGGTGCAAGCAGCCACTGGCAGGGGCGGCCCCTGCTGAAGCAGCAGAAGAGGAAGGTTGCCATCACCACGGAGGTGACCCTCTTCAAGAAGTACTTGCCCAGGGGAAGTACTCTGCGCAGGTGCAGACGCTGCGCAGTTGCGGACGTGGGAGCTGCTGGGGCACGTGGTGGGGGAGGGATGCTCCACACCAGGCAGGGTCGGTGGCTCGAGCCCGTGGCAGCACTGCAGCCCTGTGGTGTCCTGCCCGCTAAGACGCCATGCGAACTTGATCACGTGAGTGTGTACCGCACCTGATCTCAGACACGTGTGCTCACTGCTGACCCATCACGTGTGCCTGATGTCACACACACAGATGTGCTCACCTGCTCACTCCAGGCCCGTCACATACACTTCATCACACACCCACCCACTGCTGCCTGTCACCCCCAGTCCACCTGGGTCGAGTCCTCTAAGGAGCTCGGGGTTGCCCTGCTGGACCTCATCAGCTGGTCCACCACTGCCGC
This sequence comes from Neophocaena asiaeorientalis asiaeorientalis, assembly GCF_003031525.2. Classification (NCBI taxonomy): domain Eukaryota; kingdom Metazoa; phylum Chordata; class Mammalia; order Artiodactyla; family Phocoenidae; genus Neophocaena; species Neophocaena asiaeorientalis. The sequence continues at coordinate 1,931 of NW_020175113.1, read as the reverse complement.
TGCGAAGGGGAGCCTCACACCGATGCTTCCTGGTGTCCTTCACACTCGGGTCCTGAGCCGCACTCTCCTGCCCAGTCAGTTTCCAGGAGACCAGGCAGGCTCAGACCTCTTCGAGGGGCTGGCTTAGCTAAGGGGCTGGCTTGTTTCGTGGGCAACATTACTGTTACCTCAGACTGAAGGGGGATTGTGTATAATCCTGTGTAACTGCATGGTTATATGATGAGTGGAGACACAGACACAGAGGGGAAGCCACATGAAGATGAAGGCGGAGATGGGAGGGATGCAGCCAGAAGCCCAGGGATGCCTGGAGCCCCAAGAAGCTGGAAGAAGCAGGAAGGACCCTCCCCTGGAGCCTCAGCACTTTCCAACTAGACAGTTAGTATGAGTGGGTCTGAAATGAAGGCAGCACCGTGGTCCCTGACCAGTCTGTCTTGCCTGCTTGGCACTCTGGGGAGCAGCTCTCACAAGACACGGATGAGCGTGTTGGTTTCCCATGAGACTGTAGGACGCTGGTCCTGTAAACAGGAATGCCCATCTCACCCCTTCCTCCTGGGCTCTGGTCACACACAGCGACTGTGCACCGTGTGGGGCTGGGCTTTCAGCCTCTTCACAGGACCCCTTGGTGTTGGTTCAAAGTTCAGCTTACACCCCTAGAATGACGGAAGGTGAAATCCTCATCAGCCCTGTGCGGTGCAGGCAGGGAGACACAATTAATTATAGAGTTAAAAGCAGAGAGGGTAAGGGTGACTCAGCCATGGAAAAGGAATGAAGCACTCACACAGGCTATGATGTAGATGAACCTCGAAAACATGATGCCCAGTGAGAGAGGCCAGACACAAAAAGACAATCAGTGGATTCCACTTACACGAGACATCCAGAACAGGGAAGCCCGCAGAAACAGGAAGTGGATTGGTGATGCCGGGGCTGTGGGAAATGAGGGGTGGCCTCTAAAGAATGCAGTTCTGGGGAGATGATGGAAATGTAAAATGGATTGTGCTGATGGCACACAACCCTGTGAATATGCAAAACACCATTGAGCTTAAGACTTAAAATGGGTTAACTGTGTGGTATAGAAATCCAATCTCAATAAAGCTGTTGCCAAAAGTGAAAAACTGGAGGCTTCCAGGCCCGCCTCCAGAATCTGACAGCAGAGGTATGGGGTCAGATAGGACCTGCGTGTCTGAAAGCCCCATTGTGTCCAACCAGGTGGTCTGAGGGCACCTTGCAAAACTTTCCCTGTGGCATCAGAAGCGTGGGGCCCTTGTGTGGCTAGGCCTCAGGCAGAGAGGCTGGATTCTGTGGCCTTGCTGTCCTCTCTTAGGGACTGTGGCATCGTCTCCGTAGAAGGAGGTGGGTCAGCTTGAAGCCCGGTTCCCTCTTCTGCACGTTTCTTCTTTCTCTCCCAGCGATGGTGCTAGCCGAGCTCTGCCAGAGCAACCAAGGCCAAAGGGTCGTGCACGGAATGACTGAGACCTTTGACAAGGTGCCGTGGACTCCTCAGAGGCAATGACCCAGGAATGAGGTACCAGAGCCTCCTTCTGAGTGTCGTGGCCCTGGTGCCCCTCTCACAGGAGTTGCTGTCAGGCTTGAAAGCAGCCATGGTATCAATACCTCACTGGTAGAAACTATTCCTTTTCTTCCCTGGGAGAAGCAGGTTTCCTTCTACTTTGTTGGTGAGACCACCTTTTTAATAAAGAATAATGATAAGCTGTAAGTACATATTAAGGATTAGGTTATATAATGTAAAGAATAATAAACATCAAGAAACAGAACATGATGAGTGGACACCCAGGAGTGCACTTCCCTCGTCCCAGCCTCCTCCCCACCCTGTGGTAGCTGTTCTTCTGATTTTGTGTCAGTGACTTGTCCTCATAGCTTACACCCAAGCATGCATCCCTAAATAACGCAGCCCAGCTTTGCCTAGTTCCAAA
>NW_020175112.1:573-802 GCF_003031525.2 Neophocaena asiaeorientalis asiaeorientalis | reverse complement strand
ATCTTTAGTTCTTCTAGGTCCTTGTTAAATGTTCCTTGCATGTTGTCTATTCCATTTCCAAGATTTTGGATCATGTTTACTATCATTATTCTGAATTCTTTTTCAGGTAGACTGCCTATTTCCTCTTCATTTGTTAGGTGTGGTGTGTTTTTATCTTGCTCCTTCATCTGCTGTGTGTTTTTCTGTCTTCACATTTTGCTTATCTTACTGTGTTTGGGGTCTCCTTTTT
>NW_020175112.1:0-226 GCF_003031525.2 Neophocaena asiaeorientalis asiaeorientalis | reverse complement strand
TTTGATATTATGTGGAGCTGGGAGGTCTCTTGTTGGCCAGTGTCCTGAAGTTGGCTCTCCCACCTCAGAGGCACAGCACTGACTCCTGGCTGCAGCACCAAGAGGCTTTCATCCACAAGGCTCAGAATAAAAGGGAGAAAAATTAGAGAGAATTAGTAGAAGAAAGAAAGAAAGAAAGAAAGAAAGAAGGAAGGAAGAGAGAAAAGAAAAGGAAAGAAGGAAAGAA
>NW_020175111.1:0-465 GCF_003031525.2 Neophocaena asiaeorientalis asiaeorientalis | reverse complement strand
TGGCTCCATTTCAGTTTGGATTTCCAAACTTAGTATATACAACAGAACTGCCTTCCAGATGAGGCTTCTGGGTTTGTGAGTGCGGCACTCCCGGCACTTTTCTCACAACCCACAGGGGGTGCCGAACCCACCTGTCTGACCCTGGGGGCACAGGTGCACCCTGGCCACAGACTTTGCTCTGTGACAAGCAGATAGGAGCTTTGTCTCCTGTCAGGGCTTAGGTTTCTGGACCATGAGGCATTGTCCATCCTGACAGGAGCTGGGTTTTCTCAGGAACCACTGGTGAGGAGACTGTAGAAGAGGAAAACATGAGCAAGTGTGGAGAATCTTCCTGTGCAGCTGACTGCTGGGCGGGTGGGGTGCATCTTCAGGGCTCTCAGCAGAGCAAGGGTTTAATGTGGAAAACTGTGCGCTTCTAGTTAGCTTTATGTGCAGTGTGGATGGTGACCAGTGTCGTTCTTTGGA
>NW_020175110.1:0-1047 GCF_003031525.2 Neophocaena asiaeorientalis asiaeorientalis | reverse complement strand
TTAAGTTAATACTTTATCAAAACTTGTCCAATTGAGTAGTTGTAGCACAGATATTTTACACATTTTAGCACAGACATGCTCTTTTTAAAGGCTGACAGATCCATTAGGAATTAACTTTCTGGTACATTTTCCCTCTGACATTTTCCTCACAACTGCATTTCCTCATAACTGAGCCATCAGTTATCTCTTGCCTATAGAAAGGCAGATAAGAGAAAAGAAAGCTAAGTGAGAAAAGATATGTAAATAGACTAGCACAATATTGGACACATAATAAGTATTCAATAAATGATAGCAAGTATTCTTACCCTTATCCTCACATTAGTTTATATGTATTAAAAACTGATTACTGGACTCAACTCTTACTTCCATTGCTCATTAGATCCTCACAGAAATTTTTACTCTTATTCTCCTCTCTTTGCTTCATACTGCCATTGCCACCAACCCAGTCAAATTCACTTTTAATTTTCCAATGTTAGTGAAGGGAGTAGAAGGTGGAAATTGAGGTTAAAGGAGGAAACTTTAATGTTATTCAAGGATGACTTCATCTTAACTTTCAGCCTTTGTCTACCCTTTCTCTGCTCAAGTCACACGCAGAGTATTTGCTATCTCTTCCATAAGTCTTGACTTTTCTTGTCTTTATGCCACTTTTCTTTTCCCCATTTGCAATGAATCTCCCTTTCCCTTGGTTCTTCCCCATTTCTTACTCCATACTCTCCATTAAAATTCAAATCTACCTTTAAAGCCCAACTCATATACCAGTTCCGTCCTGCAGTCTCCTGGATCTGCCAAGTCAGAACCAACCACTTGCTCCTCCGTGCTCCTGCAATGGCAATGATGTTAGAAGGGCGAGTGATTTTACAGCTCGCTCACCACCTGCGGGAAATATGTCCTATTTGCCCTTCCACATCCTTTCTCCACCCAACTCTATATGGATGGCTTGCATGGCCTATCTTAGTAAGTGTCCTTACTCTGGCTTCTGTTTGGCTCACCAATGATGAGTACCAAGAGAAGATTGTAGGGAATGAAGGAGGGGAGTGAAGTTAGGGT
>NW_020175109.1:12097-12889 GCF_003031525.2 Neophocaena asiaeorientalis asiaeorientalis | reverse complement strand
GATTAGGGGACCGGTTGGGGTAAGGCTTCGGGTAAGGGTTATGGTTAGGTTAGGGTTAGGGTTAGGGGACAGGGACGGGGATGGGGACGGTTTAGGTGACAGTTTAGGATACGACAACGCTTTAGGGTGAGCATAGGTGTTAGATTATGGGTTAGTGTTAGCGTACGTGTTAGGATTAGGGGACGGGTTAGGGTAAGGCTTCGGGTAAGGGTTAGGGTTAGGGTTAGGGGACAGGGACGGGGATGGGGACGGTTTAGGTGACAGGTTAGGGTTAGGGTTAGGGTTAGGGTTAGGGGACCAGGACGGTTTACGGGACAGGTTATGTTACGACAACGTTTTAGTGTAAGCGTTCGTGATAGGGTACGGGTGAGTGTTAGCGTAGGGGTTAGGATTAGGTGACGTGTTAGGGTAAGGCTTTGGGTAAGGGTTAGGATTAGGGTTAGGGTTAGGGTTAGGGTTAGGGGACCAGGACGGTTTACGGGACAGGTTATGTTACGACAACGTTTTAGTGTAAGCGTTCGTGATAGGGTACGGGTGAGTGTTAGCGTAGGGGTTAGGATTAGGTGACGTGTTAGGGTAAGGCTTTGGGTAAGGGTTAGGATTAGGGTTAGGGTTAGGGTTAGGGTTAGGGGATCAGGACGGTTTACGGGACAGGTTATGTTACGACAACGTTTTAGTGTAAGCGTACGTGATAGGGTACGGGTGAGTGTTAGCGTAGGGTTTAGGATTAGGGGACGGGTTAGGGTAAGGCTTCGGGTAAGGGTTAGGGTTAGGGTTAGGGTTAGGGTTAGG
>NW_020175109.1:10722-12062 GCF_003031525.2 Neophocaena asiaeorientalis asiaeorientalis | reverse complement strand
GGGACAGGTTAGGGTACAACAACGGTTTAGGGTGAGCGTACATGTTAGGGTACGGGTTAGTGTTAGCGTACGGGTTAGGATTAGGGGACGGGTTAGCGTAAGGCTTCGGGTAAGGGTTAGGTTTAGGTTTAGGGTTAGGGTTAGGGTTAGGAGACGGGGACGGTTTAGAGGACAGGTTAGGGTACGACAACGGTTTAGGGTGAGTGTATGTGTTAGTGTACGAGTTAGTGTTAACGTACGGTTTAGGATTAGGGGACGGGTTAGGGTTAGGCTTCGGGTAAGGTGTAGGGTAAGGGTTAGGGTTAAGGTTAGGGGACGGGGATGGGAACGGTTTAGGGGACAGGGTAGGGTACGAAAACAATTTAGGGTGATCGTACGTGTTAGGGTATGGGTTAGTGTTAGCGTACTGGTTAGTGTTAACGTACGGGTTAGGATTAGGGAACGGGTTAGGGTAAGGCTTCGGGTAAGGGTTCGGGTTAGGGTTAGGGTTAGTGTTAGGGAAGGGAACGGGAACGGTTTAGGGGCAGGTTAGTGTACGGCAACGATTTAGGGTGAGCGTACGTGTTAGTGTACGGATTAGTGATAGCGTACGGGTTAGGATTAGGGGACGGGTTAGGATAAGGCTTCGGGTAAGGGTTCGGGTTAGGGTTAGGGTTAGTGTTAGGGAAGGGAACGGGAACGGTTTAGGGGCAGGGTAGTGTACGGCAACGATTTAGGGTGAGCGTACGTGTTAGTGTACGGATTAGTGATAGCGTACGGGTTAGGATTAGGGGACGGGTTAGGATAAGGCTTCGGGTAAGGGTTCGGGTTAGGGTTAGGGTTAGTGTTAGGGAAGGGAACGGGAACGGTTTAGGGGCAGGGTAGTGTACGGCAACGATTTAGGGTGAGCGTACGTGTTAGTGTACGGATTAGTGATAGCGTACGGGTTAGGATTAGGGGACGGGTTAGGATAAGGCTTCGGGTAAGGGTTCGGGTTAGGGTTAGGGTTAGTGTTAGGGAAGGGAACGGGAACGGGTTAGGGGCAGGTTAGTGTACGGCAACGGTTTAGGGTGAGCGTATGTGTTAGTGTACGTGTTAGTGTTAGCGTATGTCTTAGGATTACGGGACGGTAAGTGTTAGGCTTCGGGTAAGGTGTAGGGTAAGAGTTAGGGTTAAGGTTAGGGGACGGGGATGGGAACAGTTTAGGGGACAGGGTAGGGTACGAAAACAGTTTAGGGTGAGCGTACGAGTTAGTGTATGGGTTAGTGTTAGCGTACGGGTTAGGATTAGGGGACGGGTTAGGGTAAGGCTTCGGGTAAGGGTTAGGGTTAGGGTTAGGGGTGGGGGACGGGGTGGGGGAC
>NW_020175109.1:9921-10258 GCF_003031525.2 Neophocaena asiaeorientalis asiaeorientalis | reverse complement strand
AACGGTTTAGGGTGAGCGTACGTGTTAGGGTACGGGTTAGTGTTAGCGTACGGGTTAGGATTAGGGGACGGGTTAGGGTAAGGCTTCGGGTAAGGGTTCGGGTTAGGGTTTGTGTTGGGGTTAGGGAAGGGGAAGGGAATGGTTTAGGGGACAGGTTAGAGTATGGCAACGGTTTAGGGTGAGCGTACGGTTAGGGTACATGTTACTGTTAGCGTACGGGTTAGAATTAGGGGACGGGTTAGGGTAAGGCTTCGGGTAAGGGTTAGGTTTAGGGTTAGGGGACGGGGACGGGTTAGGGGACACGTTAGTGTACGACAACGGTTTAGGGTGAGCGTAC
>NW_020175109.1:7820-9750 GCF_003031525.2 Neophocaena asiaeorientalis asiaeorientalis | reverse complement strand
GGGGTAAGGCTTCGGGTAAGGGTTAGGGTTAGGGTTAGGGTTAGGGGACGGGGACGGTTTAGGGGACTGGTTAGGTTACGACAACATTTTATGGTGAGCTTACGTGTTAGGGTACGGGTTAGTGTTAGCGTACGGGTTAGGATTAGGGGATGGGTTAGGGTAAGGCTTCGGGTAAGGGTTAGGTTTATGCTTAAGGTTAGGGTTAGGGTTAGGGAATGGAGACGGTTTAGGGGACAGGTTTGGGTATGACAACGGTTTAGGGTGAGCATACGTGTTAGGGTTAGTGTTAGCGTATGGGTTTGGATTAGGGGACGGGTTAGCGTAAGTCTTCGGGTAAGGGTTAGGGTTAGGGTTAGGAGACGGGGATGGCGACGGTTTAGGGGACAGGTTAGGGTACAACAACGGTTTAGCGTGAGCGTACGTGTTAGGGTACGGGTTAGTGTTAGCGTACGGGTTAGGATTAGGGGACGTGTTAGGGTAAGGCTTCGGGTAAGGGTTATGGTTAGGGTAAGGGTTAGGGTGAGAGTTAGGCTTAGGTTTAGGGTTAGGGGACGTGGACGGTTTAGGGGACAGGTTAGGGTATGACAACAGTTTAGGGTGAGTGTACGTGTTTGGGTACGGGTGAGTGTTAGCGTATGTGTTAGGATTAGGGTACGGTTTAGTGTTAGGCTTCGGGTAAGGCTTAGGGTTATGGTTAGGGTTTGGGTTAGAGTTAGGGGACGGGGACGGGGATGGTATAGGGGAGAAGTTAGGTTACGACAACGCTTTAGGGTGAGCGTACGTGTTAGGTAACGGGTGAGTGTTAGCGTACGGGTTAGGATTTGGGGACGGGTTAGGGTAAGGCTTCGGGTAAGGGTTAAGGTTAGAGTTAGGGTTAGAGTTAGGGGATGGGGACGGTTTTGGGGACAGGTTAGGGTACGACAACAGTGTAGGGTGTGCGTACGTGGTAGGGTACGGGCGAGTGTTAGCGTACGGGTTAGGATTTGGGGACGGGTTAGGGTAAGGCTTCGGGTAAGGGTTAAGGTTAGAGTTAGGGTTAGAGTTAGGGGATGGGGACGGTTTTGGGGACAGGTTAGGGTACGACAACAGTTTAGGGTGTGCGTACGTGGTAGGGTACGGGCGAGTGTTAGCGTACGGGTTAGGATTAAAGGACGGGTTATGATAAGGCTTCCGGTAAGGGTTAGGGTTAGGGTTAGGGTTAGGGTTAGGGTTAGGGGATGGGGACGGTTTAGGTGACAGGCTAGGGTACGACAACGGTTAGGGTGAGCGTACGTGTTAGGTAACGGGTGAGTGTTAGCGTACGGGTTAGGATTTGGGGAAGTGTTAGGGTAACGCTTTGGGTAAGGGTTAGGGTTAGGGTAAGGGTTAGGGTTAGGGGAAGGATTAGGGTTAGGGTTAGGGGAAGGATTAGGGTTAGGGTTAGGGGACAGGGACGGTTTAGGGGACAGGCTAGGGTACGACAACGGTTAGGGAGAGCGTACGTGTTAGGTAACGGGTGAGCGTTAGCGTACGGGTTAGGATTAGGGGACGGGTTAGGATAAGGCTTCGGGTAAGGGTTAAGGTTAGAGTTAGGGTTAGGGGACCGGGACGGTTTAGGGGACAGGCTAGGGTACGACAACGGTTAGGGAGAGCGTACGTGTTAGGTAACGGGTGAGCGTTAGCGTACGGGTTAGGATTAGGGGACGGGTTAGGATAAGGCTTCGGGTAAGGCTTAGTGTTAGGGTTACAGTTAGGGTTAGGGGACAGGGACGGTTTAGGGGACAGGTTAGGGTACAACAAACCTTTAGGGTGAGCGTACGTTTTAGGGTACGGTTGAGTTTTAGCGTACGGTTTAGGATTCGGGGACGGGTTAGGGTAAGTCTTCGGGTAAGGGTAAGGGTTAGGGTTATGGTTAGGGTTAGGGTTAGGTTTAGGGGACGGGGACGGTTTA
>NW_020175109.1:1076-7507 GCF_003031525.2 Neophocaena asiaeorientalis asiaeorientalis | reverse complement strand
TAGCGTACGGGTTAGGATTAGGGGAAGGGTTAGTGTAAGGCTTTGGGTAAGGGTTAGGGGTAGGGTTAGGGTTAGGGTTAGGGGATGGGGACGGGGACAGGGATGGTATAGGGGACAATTTAGGGTACGACAACGCTTTAGGGTGAGCGTACGTGTTAGGGTACGGGTGAGTGTTAGCGTACGGGTTAGGATTATGGGACGAGTTAGGGTAAGGCTTCGGGTAAGGGTTAGGGTTAGTGTTAGGTTTAGGGTTGGGGTTAGGGGATGGGGACGGTTTAGGGGACATGTTAGGGTACGACAACGGTTTAGGGTGAGCGTACGTGTTAGGGAATGGGTGAGTGTTAGCGTATGGGTTAGGATTAAAGGACGGGTTATGGTAAGGCTTCGGGTAAGGATTAGAGTTAGGGTTAGGGTTAGGGTTAGGGGACGGGGTCGGTTTAGGGGACAGGTTAGGGTACGGCAACCATTTAGGGTGACCGTACGTGTTAGGGTACGGGTTAGTGTTAGCGTACGGGTTAGGATTAGGGTACAGGTTAGGGTAAGGCTTCGGGTAAGGGTTAGGTTTAGGGTTATTGTTAGGGTTAGGGTTAGGAGATGGAGACGATTTAGGTGACAGATTAGGGTACGCCAACGGTTTAGGGTGAGCGTACGTGTTAGGGAATGGGTGAGTGTTAGCGTATGGGTTAGGATTAAAGGACGGGTTATGGTAAGGCTTCGGGTAAGGATTAGAGTTAGGGTTAGGGTTAGGGTTAGGGGACGGGGACGGTTTAGCGGACAGGTTAGGGTACAACAAGGTTTTAGGGTAAGCATACGTATTAGGGTACGGTTTAGTGTTAGCGTACGGGTTAGGATTAGGGTACAGGTTAGGGTAAGGCTTCGGGTAAGGGTTAGGTTTAGGGTTATTGTTAGGGTTAGGGTTAGGAGATGGAGACGATTTAGGTGACAGATTAGGGTACGCCAACGGTTTAGGGTGAGCGTACGTGTTAGGGTTAGTGTTAGCGTACGGGTTAGGATTAGGGAACGGGTTAGTGTAAGGCTTCGGGTAAGGCTTACGGTTCGGTTTATGGTTAGGGTTCGGGGATGGGGACGCTTTAGGGAACAGGTTAGGGTACGACAAAGTTTTAGGGTGAGCGTATGTGTTGGGGTACGGGTTAGTGTTAGCGTATGTGTTAGGATTAGGGGACGGGTTAGGGTAAGGTTTCGGGTAAGGCTTAGGGTTAGGGTTAGGGTTAGGGGATGGGGATGGTTTAGGGGACACGTTAGGGTAGGACAAACCTTTAGGGTGAGCGTACGTGTTAGGGTACGGGTAAGTTTTAGCGTACGGGTTAGGATTAGGGGACGGTTTAGTGTAAGGCTTTGGGTAAGGCTTAGGTTTAGGGTTAGGGTTAGGGTTAGGGTTAGGGGATGGGGATGGTTTAGGGGACACGTTAGGGTAGGACAAACCTTTAGGGTGAGCGTACGTGTTAGGGTACGGGTTAGTGTTAACGTACATGTTAGCATTAGGGGACAGGTTAGTGTAAGGCTTCGGGTAAGGGTTAGGGTTAGTGTTAGGGTTAGGGTTAGGGGACGGGTTAGGATTAGGGGACGGGTTTGGGTAAGGCTTCGGGTAAGTCTTAGGGTTAGGGCTAGGGTTAGGGTTAGGGTTAGGGGACGGGGACGGTTTAGGGGACAGGTTAGGGTACGGCAATGTTTTAGGGTGAGCGGACGTGTTAGGATACGGGTTAGTGTTAGCGTACGGGTTAGGATAAGGGGAAGGTTAAGGATAAGGCTTCGGGTAAGGTTTAGGGTTAGGGAATGGGTTAGGGTTAGGGTTAGGGGACGGGGACGGTTTAGGGACAGGTTAGGTTACGACAACGGTTTAGGGTGAGCGTACGTGTTAGGGTACGGGTGAGTGTTAGGGAACGGGTTACGGTTAGGGAACGGGTTAGGGTAAGGCTTCGGGTAAAGGTTGGGATTAGGGTTAGGGTTAGGGTTAGGGGACTGGGACAGTTTAGGGGACAGGTTCGGGTACGACAACGGTTTAGGGTGAGCGTACGTGTTAGGGTACGGGTGAGTGTTAGGGAACGGGTTACGGTTAGGGAACGGGTTAGGGTAAGGCTTCGGGTAAAGGTTGGGATTAGGGTTAGGGTTAGGGTTAGGGGACTGGGACAGTTTAGGGGACAGGTTCGGGTACGACAACGGTTTAGGGTGAGCGTACGTGTTAGGGTTTTGGAGAGTGTTAGTGTACGGTTTAGGATTTGGGGACGGGTTAGGGTAAGGCTTCGGGTAAGGGTTAAGGTTAGGTTTAGGGTTAGGGTTAGGGGACGGGTAGGGTTTACGGGACAGGTTAGGGTACGACAACATTTTATGGTGAGCGTACGTGTTTCGGTAAGGGTTAGTGCTTCGGGTCGGGTTAGGATTATGGGACGGGTTAGGGTAAGGCTTCGGGTAAGGGTTAAGGTTAGGTTTAGGGTTAGGGTTAGGGGACGGGTAGGGTTTACGGGACAGGTTAGGGTACGACAACATTTTATGGTGAGCGTACGTGTTTCGGTAAGGGTTAGTGTTAGCGTACGGGTTAGGATTAGGGGACGGGTTAGGGTAAGTCTTCAGGTAAGGGTAAGGGTTAGCGTTAGGGTTAGGATTAGGTTTAGGGGACGGGGACGGTTTAGGGGACAGGTTAGGGTACGACAACAGTTTAGGGTGAGTGTACGTGTTTGGGTACGGGTGAGTGTTAGGATTAGGGGAAGGTTTAGTGTAAGGCTTCGGGTAAGGCTTAGGGTTAGGGTTAGGGTTAGGGTTACGGGATTGGGACGGGGACGGGGATGGTTTAGGGGACAATTTAGGGTACGACAGCGCTTTAGGGTGAGCGTACGTGTTAGGGTACGGTTTAGTGTTAACGTACGTGTTAGGATTAGGTGACGGGTTAGTGTAAGGCTTAGGGTAAGGGTTAGGGTTAGGGTTAGGGTTAGGGGACGGGGACGGTTTAGGGGACAGGTTAAGGTATGACAACGGTTTAGGGTGAGCGTACGTGTTAGGGTACGGGTGAGTGTTAGCGTACGGGTTAGGATTAGGGGACGGGTAAGGGTAAGGCTTCGGGTAACGGTTAGGTTTTGGGTTATGGGTAGGGTTAGGGTTAGGGGACGGAGACGGTTTAGGGGACAGATTAGTGTACGACAACGGTTTAGGGTGAGCGTACGTGTTAGGGTTAGTTTTAGCGTACGGGTTAGGATTAGGGGGCGGGTTAGGGTAACGCTTCGGGTAGGGCTTAGTGTTAAGGTTAGGGTTAGGGTTAGGGGAGGGAGACGGTATAGGGGACAGGTTAGGGTACGACAAACGTTTACGGTGAGCGTACGTGTTAGGGTACGGGTTAGTGTTAGCATACAGGTTAGGATTAGGGGACGGGTTAGGGTTAGGGGAGGGAGACGGTATAGGGGACAGGTTAGGGTACGACAAACGTTTACGGTGAGCGTACGTGTTAGGGTACGGGTTAGTGTTAGCATACAGGTTAGGATTAGGGGACGGGTTAGGGTTAGGGGACGGGGACGGTTTAGGGGACAGGTTAGGGTACGACAAACGTTTACGGTGAGTGTACATGTTTGGGTACGGGTGAGTGTTAGCGTACGGGTTAGGATTAGGGGACGGGTTAGGGTAAGGCTTCGGGTAAGGCTTAGGGTTAGGGTTAGGGTTAGGGGACGGGGACGGTTTAGGGGACAGGTTAGGGTATGACAACGGTTTAGGATTAGCGTACGTGTTAGGGAACGGTTGAGTGTTAGCGTACGGGTTAGGATTAGGGGACGGGTTAGTGTAAGGCTTCGGGTAAGGCTTAGGGTTAGGGTTAGGGTTAGGTTTAGGGTTAGAGTTAGAGTTAGGGGACGGGGACGGGTTAGGGGACAGCTTAGGGTACGACAACGGCTTAGGATGAGCGTACGTGTTAGGGTACGGGGGAGTGTTAGCGTACGGGTTAGGATTAGGGGACGGGTTAGTGTAAGGCTTCGGGTAAGGCTTAGGGTTAGGGTTAGGGTTAGGTTTAGGGTTAGAGTTAGAGTTAGGGGACGGGGACGGGTTAGGGGACAGCTTAGGGTACGACAACGGCTTAGGATGAGCGTACGTGTTAGGGTACGGGGGAGTGTTAGCGTACGGGTTAGGATTAGGGGACGGGTTAGTGTAAGGCTTCGGGTAAGGCTTAGGGTTAGGGTTAGGGTTAGGTTTAGGGTTAGAGTTAGAGTTAGGGGACGGGGACGGGTTAGGGGACAGCTTAGGGTACGACAACGGCTTAGGATGAGCGTACGTGTTAGGGTACGGGGGAGTGTTAGCGTACGGGTTAGGATTAGGGGACGGGTTAGTGTAAGGCTTCGGGTAAGGCTTAGGGTTAGGGTTAGGGTTAGGTTTAGGGTTAGAGTTAGAGTTAGGGGACGGGGACGGGTTAGGGGACAGCTTAGGGTACGACAACGGCTTAGGATGAGCGTACGTGTTAGGGTACGGGGGAGTGTTAGCGTACGGGTTAGGATAATTGGACGGGTTAGTGTAAGACGTCGGGTATGGGTTAGGGTTAGGTTTAGGGTTAGAGTTAGAGTTAGGGGACGGGGACGGTTTAGGGGACAGCTTAGGGTACGACAACGGCTGCGTTCGGGTTAGGATTAGGGGACGGGTTAGGGTAAGGCTTCGGGTAAGGGTTAGCGTTAGGGTTAGGGTTAGGGATTGGGGATGGGGACGGGGACGGTTTAGGGGACACCTTAGTGTACAAAAAGTGTTTAGGGTGAGCGTACGTTTTAGGGTACGTGTTAATGTTAGTGTACGGGTTAGGATTTAGGGTTAGGGTTAGGGTTAGGCGACGGGGACAGTTTAGGGGAAAGGTTAGGGATCGACAATGGTTTAGTGTGAGCGTACATGTTAGGGTAAGGGTAAGTGTTAGCGTACGGGTTAGGATTAGTGGAGGGGTTAGGGTAAGGCTTCGGGTAAGGGTTAGGGTTAGGGTTAGGGTTAGGGTTACGGACGGGGATGGTTTAGGGGACAGGTTATTGTACGAAAACGGTTTAGGGTGCGCGTACGTGTCAGGGTACGGTTAGTGTAAGCGTATGGGTTAGGATTAGGGGACGGGTTAGGGTAAGGCTTCGGGTAAGGGTTAGTGTAAGCGTACGGGTTAGGGGACAGTTTAGTGTACGGCAATGGTTCAGGGTGAGCGTACGGGTTAGGGGACAGTTTAGTGTACGGCAATGGTTCAGGGTGAGCGTACGTGTTAGGGTAAGGGTTAATGTAAGCGTACGGGTTCGGATTAGGGGACGGGTTAGGGTAAGGCTTTGGGTAAGGGTTAGGGTTAGGGTTAGGGTTACGGAAGGGGACAGGAACGGTTTAGGGGACAGTTTAGTGTACGGCAATGGTTCAGGGTGAGCGTACGTGTTAGGGTACGGGTTAGTGTTAGCGTACGGGTTAGGATTAGGGGACGGGTTAGGGTAAGGCTTTGGGTAAGGGTTAGGGTTAGGGTTAGGGTTACGGAAGGGGACAGGAACGGTTTAGGGGACAGGTTAGTGTACGGCAATGGTTCAGGGTGAGCGTACGTGTTAGGGTATGGGTGAGTGTTAGTGTACGGGTTAGGATTTGGGGACGGGTTAGGGTAAGGTTCGGGTAAGGGTAGGGTTAGGGTTAGTGTTAGGGTTAGGGTTAGGGGACGGGGAAGGTTTAGGGGACAGGTTAGGGTACGCAACGCTTTAGGATGAGCGTACGTGTTTGGGTACAGGTTAGTGTTAGCGTACGGGTTAGGATTATGGGACGGGTTAGTGTAAGGCTTCGGGAAAGGGTTAAGTTTAGGGCTAGGGTTAGGGTTAGGCTTAGGGGACGGGGACGGTTTAGGGGACAGGTTAGGGTACGACAACTGTTTAGGGTGAGCGTACGTGTTAGGGTACGGGTGAGTGTTAGCGTACGGGTTAGGATTAGGGGACGTGTTAGCGTAAGGCTTCAGGTAAGGGTTAGGTTTAGTGTTAGGGTTTGGTTTGGGGTTATGGGATGGGGACGGATTAGGGGACAGGTTAGGGTACAGCAACAGTTTAGGGTGAGCGTATGTGTAAGGGTATGGGTTAGAGTTATATGGGTTCGGGTTAGGTTTAGGGTTAGAGTTAGGGTTAGGGTTAGGGGACAGGGACGGTTTAGCGGACAGCTTAGGGTACGACAACGACTTAGGATGAGTGTACGTGTTAGGGTACAGTTGAGTGTTAGCGTAAGGGTTAGGATTAGGGGACGGGTTAGTGTAAGGCTTCGGGTACGTGTTAGGGTACAGTTGAGTGTTAGCGTAAGGGTTAGGATTAGGGGACGGGTTAGGGGAAGGCTTCGGGTAAGGGTTAGTGTTAGTGTTAGGGTTAGGGTTGGGGTTAGCGTATGGGGACGGTTTAGGGGACAGGTTAGGGTACGACAACGTTTTAGGGTGTGTGTACGTGTTAGGGTACGGGTGAGTGTTAGCG
>NW_020175109.1:0-226 GCF_003031525.2 Neophocaena asiaeorientalis asiaeorientalis | reverse complement strand
GGTTAGGGTTAGGGTTAGGGTTAGGGTTAGGGGACGGGGACGTTTTAGGGGACAGGTTAGGGTACGACAACGGTTTAGGGTGAGCGTACGTGATAATGTACGGGTTAGTGTTGGCGTACGTGTTAGGATTAGGGGACTGGTTATGATAAGGCTTCGATTAAGGGTTAGGGTTAGGGTTAGGGATACAGTTAGGGGAAGGGGACGTTTTAGGGGACAGGTTAGGGTA
>NW_020175108.1:628-780 GCF_003031525.2 Neophocaena asiaeorientalis asiaeorientalis | reverse complement strand
TTTGGAAGTCCTAGCCACGGCAATCAGAAAAGAAAAAGAAAAAAAAGGAATACACATTGGAAAAGAAGTAGTAAAACTGTCACTGTTTGCAGATGACATGATACTATACATAGAGAATCCTAAAAATGCCACCAGAAAACTACTAGAGCTAA
>NW_020175108.1:0-202 GCF_003031525.2 Neophocaena asiaeorientalis asiaeorientalis | reverse complement strand
AAACGGAGCTGGAGGTATCAGACTCCCTGACTTCAGACTATACTACAAAGCTACAGTAATCACGACAATATGGTACTGGCACAAAAACAGAAACACAGATCAATGGAACAAGATAGAAAGCCCAGAGAGAAACCCATGCATCTATGGTCAACTAATCAATGCAAAGGAGGCAAAGATATACAATGGAAAAAAGACAGTCTCT
>NW_020175107.1:0-448 GCF_003031525.2 Neophocaena asiaeorientalis asiaeorientalis | reverse complement strand
AAGACCAGTCAGTCCGCCCTGATTCTCTGTCTAGAAAACACACTGGGTCCAGCGTCTCTGTAGAGAGAGGAGCCTGACCTCAGAAGACACCAGCTCTGGGGGGAGGACCTCCCGCTGAGGACAGAGGAGAATCCTCCCTTGCACCACGTGGCAGACAGACCTGCCTGAGGAGAGGTCCCTGCTGCTGGGCCCTGAGGTGAACTCTGACCCAGCCCCTCCTCCCAGCCCCCTAAACCCTGGCATCTTCCCTCATTTCCATTAGGGCTCCCTCCTGGCTCTAACTCCTTTTTACATCATTCCTTTTTTCGAACGCTTTTGAGAATTCAGCTTCATCTCATGGGCCCATATTTCCCATCAGTGTACCTATGGGGTTGGAGTCATTTATCCTGTACTTCCCTTGCCCTGATCTGAGATCTCCTCAAGGTCACTGTCCCTGAGACAAGGTCAT
>NW_020175106.1:0-2659 GCF_003031525.2 Neophocaena asiaeorientalis asiaeorientalis | reverse complement strand
TGTTTAAAAATTTATATAATAAAATCACACGTTCTAAGTTAAAAAAAAAAGAAAGCAATTCTATATCTGGCAAAATTTTCCTCATATATGGGGAAAAGTTAAACCATTCGTAGATAAACAAAAGCTTAAAGAGTTTACTACTTGTAGATCTGGCAGGCAAGAAATGTTAACAGGAGTCCTTCAGGTTGAATTGAAGATTAAACAATAATGCAAGGCTGTGTGAAGAAATACAGATCTCTAGAGAGAGGATTCTTGGTAGATAGAGGAGAAAGCACCAGGAATCCATCCCTCCACCTAGACCACATTTACACAAGGAGAATTTATCTGATGTAACAATTTTGAAACTCTGGAGTCTATTGAAGGCATGCAATTTCTAGGAAAACTTTTGGATAGTAAATCTTGGTTAATTTTGGTCAATTTAATATCTTATTACAAGCAGCTGCACTCAGGTTTCAAGATAAGTTTGCAAATAGTTTGAAAGAAACAGGTGACCAAAATAGACCCTGTTCACCAAATATCAGAGATCTGTGTTCTGACTGCTGGCGGCTGCTTCTGATCCCAGAAATGCAGATAAAGAGGTGGGTAGCCATTGTTGCTTCACCTCTCCCATCACTGCAAGCCCCTCTCAATCCAGGGGAAGTGATTTCCAGAGGTCTAAAGGACCAGCACTCCTTCACTGCACACCCTTTATTTTTCTACTTTTCCCCTTCGGGAACATTGAATTAAACACTAAGAATTTCAAAAGCAGCCATGTATAGGGGAGAATTTACAAAGACATTGTGCATGCTCAGGAAAAGTCACAGGCTCATAAAAGACCTGAGAAGATATGAAATTTAACTGCAGATTGATCTTCAGCACAGAGACAACCTACAACAACAACAATAACAACAACAAAAACTAGCAAACCTTGGTGAAGTGGAACAACCTAATTTTCATATTTATCACATTATTATATTAAAACATACAGTTATCAACAACAACCAAAAAGATAATAAGGCATGTAAAAATACATAAATGTATTGTCCATTCAAAGGGAAAAATAAATCAACAGAAGTAATCACTGAAAATACGTGATAGCAGATTTTCTAGACAAAATCTTTAAAACAGCTGGCTTAAAGTTACTCATAAACTAAATAAAGACATGAAGAAAATCAAGAAAACACTGTCTGAATTAAATTGTAAGTGAAATAAAGTACCAAAAACAAAACACGAAAGAAGTTAATTAACTGAGAAATTCACTAGAGGTATTCAAAAGCATGTTTGTTCAGGCAGAATATAGAATCAGTGAATTTAAATATAGAATAATATAAATTCTTGAGTCTGAGCAACTGATGAGCAAAGAACAAAAGACTGAAGCAAAATGAACAGAGCCTAAGGGACTAGTGGAATATCAAGTGAACTAATATATACATTGTGGGTATTCCAGAAGGAGAAGAGAGGGAGAATGGGGCATTGACAATACCTGAAGAAATAATGGCTGAGAACTTTTCAAATTTGATGAAAGACACAAATACAAATATCCAAGAAGCCAAAAAATCCAAATATGATGGCCTCAGAGACCTACAACATGATATATTATAATCTAACTTTTAAAAGTCAAAAATGAAAGGAGAATCTTGAAAGAAGCTGAAGAGAAGCAAACCATCAAAAACAAGAGATTGTGAATAAATTTTATCATATTTCTCATTAGAACCTGTGGTATCCAGAAGGCAATGGGTTAATATATTTAAAGTGCTAAAAGAAAAAAAGTCAATCAGAATCCCATATCAGGCAAAACTGTCCTTCAAAAAAAAAGAGGCAGAGGGAGAAAAAGACATTCCTAGAAAACAAAAGCTAAGTGAGTTTATTTTACTAGACGTTCCTACAGTAATGCAAAAAAAGTCCTGTAGGTTTAATGAAAGAACACTAGAAAATAACTCAAAGCCGTAAGAATAAATAAACATCTCAGTAAAAGTATATAAATATATGGGCAATTATAAAAGCTAGTATCATAACTTCAGCTCATAAATCCACATTTTGTCTTCTATATAACTTAGCACACTAACATATTGAAAGAAATTATTAAGTTATGTTTTGAGGCACACATATATGAAATGTAATTTTATGGCATCAAAAACTAAAAGGGTTGGGGCTGGAGCTGTGAAGGAACATTTTTTAAAATGTTCTTTAAATTAAGCTGTTATAAATTCAAATTAGAGTGTTATAACTTTAGGATTTTGTATGTTATTCCTATTGTAATCACAAAAGGAAATGAGAAAGGAAGTTAAACACTTTACTAAAAATTCAACTAAATGCAAAAGAATATGGCAATGCAAGAAATGACAAACAGAAAAACTGTTAGATATATGAAAAACAAATAGTTAAATGACAGAAGTAAGTCTATCCTTACTAGTAATTGTGTTAGTTGTAAATGGATTAAACTTTCCAGTCAAAAGAGAAAAATTGGCAGATGAATTGAAAAGCATGATAAAACTATATACTGACTACAAGAGACGCATGTTAGAATCAGACACAAATAGGTAGAAAGTAAAAGGTTGGAAGAAGATATTCCATAAACATTGTAACCAAAAGAGAGCACAGGTGACTATACTAATATCAGACATGAGAAAGTAAAAAAAGTTTATGAGACAAAGTTGATATGTTAATAAAATGTTTAATA
>NW_020175105.1:6258649-6271189 GCF_003031525.2 Neophocaena asiaeorientalis asiaeorientalis | reverse complement strand
GCTTGATATGATTTCCATCCTCTTAAGTTTGTTGAGGCTTGATTTGTGACCTCATATGTGGTTTATCCTAGAGAATTTTTTATGTGCACTTGAAAAAAATGTGTATTTGTTTGTGGTGTCCTGTAGATATCAATTAGGTCCAACCAGTCTATAGTGTCATTTAGGACTTTCTTGCCTTATTGATTTTCTGTCTGGAAGATTTATCCATTGATGCTAGTGGAGTGTTAAAGTCTCTTACTATTATTGTACAGTTGTCCATTTCTCCCTTTCTGTCTGTTAGTATTTGTTTTATACATTTAAGTATTTCTATATTGGGTGCCCATATATTAACAAGTGTAATATCCTCTTTTTGTCTTTATCTCTTTATCATTATATAATGTCCTCATTTGTCTTTCTTTATGGATTCTCTTTCAAAGTCTATTTTGTCTGACATGAGTATTTCTACCCCCACTTTCTTGTCGTTTCCATTTGCATGAAATATCTTTTTCCATCCCCTCATTTTCAATCTCTGTGCGTGTGTCTTTTGCCCTGAAGTGAGTCTCTTGTAGGCAGCATATTGTAGGTTCTTGTTTTTTTAATCGAGTCTGCCACTCTATGTCTTTTGATCAGAGCGTTTAGTCCATTGACATTTAAAGTAATTATTGGGGATTCCCTGGTGGCGCAGTGGTTGAGAGTCCGCCTGCTGATGCAGGGGATGCGGGTTCATGCCCCGGTCCAGGAGGATCCCACGTGCCACGGAGCGGCTGGGCCCATGAGCCATGGCTGCTGGGCCTGTGCATCTGGAGCATCCGGAGCTTTACAAGATATGTTAAAGAGACTTCTCTAAACAGAAAAGCTTACAAGAAGAAATATAAAAATTACAAGAGGAAAAATCTCATTTGTAAAGGCAAACATATAGTAAAGGTAGTAGATCAGACACTTACAAAACTAGTAGGAAAGTTAAAAGAAAAAACTGGTCAAATCATCTTTATCAAGAATAAGTAGTTAAGGAATACACAAAACAAAAAGATGTAAAATATGATGTCAGAAACAGTAAACGTGGTGAGAATGGAGTAAAAATGCAGATTGTTGAACTACGTTTGAACTTAAGGGAACAGCAACTAAAAATAATCACATATATAATAAATATAATGTATATATATATATCTTTTTTGTTTTTCTATATGTGTAAATCTTATGATAACCACAAACCAAAAATCTATAATAGATAAACACAAAAAAGAGAAAGAAATTGAAACATAACACAAAAGATAATCATCAAATCACAAGTGAAGAGAGTAAAAGAAGGAACAACAAAGAACTAGAAAAATAACCTCAAAACAATTAACAAAATGTCGGAGAGACCTTCAAGATGACAGAGGAGTAAGACATGGAGATCACCTTCCTCCTCACAAATACATCAGAAATACATCTACATGTGGAACAACTCCTACAAAACACCTACTGAACGCTGGCAGAAGACCTCAGACTTCCCAAAAGGCAAGAAACTCCCCACGTACCTGGGTAGGGCAAAAAAAAAAAAAAAGAAAACACAGAGACAAAAGAATAGGGACAGGACCTGCTTCTCTGGGAGGGAGCTGTGAAGGAGGAAAAGCTTCCACACACTAGGAAGCCCCTTCACTGGCAGAGACAGGAGGTAGCAGGGAGGAAGCTTCACAGCCACGGAGGAGAGCGCAGCAACAGGGCTGCAGAGGGCAAAGCAGAGAGATTCCCGCACAGAGGATCAGTGCTGACCAGCACTCACCAGCCCGAGAGGCTTGTCTGCTCACCTGCTGGAGTGGGCGGGGGCTAGGAGCTGAGACTCGGGCTTTGGAGGTCAGATCTCAGGGAGAGGACTGGGCTTGGCTACGTGAACACAGCCTGAAGGGGGCTTGTGTACCACAGCTAGCCAGGAGGGAGTCCTGGGAAAAGTCTGGACCTGCCTAAAAGGCAAGAGGACATTGTTTCAGGGTGTGCAAGCAGAGGGGATTCTGGGAACAGCCTAAACGAGTTCCAGAGATGGTCACAAGCCGCGGCTCTCAGCGCGGACACCAGAGACAGGTATCAAATGCTAATGCTGCTGCTGCAGCCACCAACAATCCTGTGTGCAAGCACAGGTCACTATCCACACCACCCCTCCCGAGAGCCTGTGCAGCCTGCCACTGCCAGGGTCCCGTGATCCAGGGGCAACTTGCCCGGGAGAACACACGGTGCACCTCAGGCTGTTGCAGCGTCACGCCAGCTTCTGCCGCTGCAGGCTCGCCCCGCATTCCATACCTCTCCCTCCCCCCGGCCTGAGTGAGCCAGAGCCCCCTAATCAGCTGCTCCTTTAACCCCCTTCTGTCTGGGTGAAGAACAGACACCAGAGGGCGACCTACACACAGAGGCGGGGCCAAATAACAAAGCTGAACCCCAGGAGCTGTGCAAACAAAGAAGAGAAAGGGAAATCTCTCCCAGCAGCCACAGGAGCACAGATTAAATCTCCACAATCAACTTGATGTACGCTGCATCTCTGGAATACCTGAATAGACAACGAGTCATCCCAAAATTGAGGCGGTGGACTTTGGGAGTAACTGTAGAATTGGGGTTTGTTTTCTGCATCTAATTTGTTTCTGGTTTTATGTTATCTTTGTTTAGTATTTAGAGTGTATTATCATTGGGAGATTTGTTTACTGATTTGGTTGCTCTCTTCCTTTTAATTTTATATGTATATATATATATATATATATATATATTTCCTTTTTCTCTTTTTGTGAGTGTGTATGTGTATGCTTCTTTCTGTGATTTTGTCTGTATAGCTTTGCTTTTACCGTTTGTCCTAGGGTTCTGTCTGTCCGTTTCTTTTTTTTTTTTTAGTATAGTTTTTAGTGTTTGTTATCATTGTTGGATTTGTTGTTTGGTTTGGTTGCTCTCTTCTTTCTTTCTTTTTATGTTTAAATTCTTTTGATTTTTAATAATTTTTTTATAATAGTAAATTTTTAATTAAATTAAATAAATAAATTAATTTTTTCTCGTTTTTCTTCTGAGCCGTGTGGCTGACAGGGTCTTGGTGCTCTGGTCAGGTGTCAGGCCTGTGCCTCTGAGGTGGGAGAGCTGATTCCAGGACATTGGTCCACCAGAGACCTCCCAGCTTCCAGAAGAAGAAGAGAAAAAGAAAGGGACTGAGAAAATATTTGAAGAGAATATAGTTGAAAACTTCCCTAATGTGGGAAAGGAAATAGGCAATCAAGTACGGGAAGCACATAGAGTCCCATACAGGATAAATCCAAGGAGAAACACTCCAAGGCACATATTAATCAAATCAACCAAGATTACTCTACCCAGCAAGGATCTCATTCAGACTTGACAGAGAAATTTAAAACGTTACAGACAAGCAAAACTAACAGAATTCAGCACCACCAAACCAGCTTTATGACAAATGCTAAAGGAACTTCTCTAGGCAGGAAACACAAGAGAAGGAAGAGACCTACAATAACAAACCCGAAACAAATAAGAACATGGTAATAGGAACATACATATTGATAACTACCTTAAATGTAAATGGATTAAATGCTCCAACCAAAAGACATAGACTGGCTGAATGGATACAAAAACAGACCTGTATATATGCTGTCTACAAGAGGCCCACTTCAGACCTAGGGACACATATAGACTGAAAGTGAGGGGATGGAAAAAGATATTCCATGCAAATGGAAACCAAAACAAAACTGGAGTAGCAATTCTCATATCAGACAAAATAGACTTTAAAATAAAGACTATTAGAAGAGACAAAGAAGGACACTACATAATGATCAAGGGATCAATCCAAGAAGAAGATATAACAATTGTAAATCGTTATGCACCCAACATAGGAGCACCTCAATACATAAGGCAAATGCTAACAGCAATAAATAGTGAAATTGACAGTGTCACAATAATAGTAGGGGACTTTAACACCCCACTTTCACCAATGGACAGATCATCCAAAATGAAAATAAATAAGGAAACACAAGCTTTAAATGATACATTAAACAAGATGGCCTTAATTGCTATTTATAGGACATTCCATCCAAAAACAACAGAATACACTTTCTTCTCAAGTGCTCATGGAACATTCTCCAGGATAGATCATATCTTGGGTCACAAATTAAGCCTCGGTAAATTTAAGAAAATTGAAATTGTATCAAGTATCTTTTCTGATCACAATGCTATGAGACTAGATATCAATTACAGGAAAAAAATCTGTAAAAAATACGAAGACGTGGAGGCTAAACAATACACTACTAAATAGCCAAGAGATCACTGAAGAAATCAAAGAGGAAATTACAAAATACCTAGAAACAAATGACAATGGAGACACAACGACCCAAAACCTATGGGATGCAGCAAAAGCAGTTCTAAGGGGGAAGTTTATAGCAATACAAGCCCACCTTAAGAAGCAGGAAACATCTCGAATAAACAACCTAACCTTGCACCTCAAGCAATTAGAGAAAGAAGAACAAAAAAACCCCAAAGCTAGCAGAAGGAAAGAAATCATAAAAATCAGATCAGAAATAAATGAAAAAGAAATGAAGGAAACAATAGCAAAGATCAATAAAACTAAAAGCTGGTTCTTTGAGAAGATAAACAAAATTGATAAACCATTAGCCAGACTCATCAAGAAAAAAAGGGAGAAGACTCAAATCAATAGAATTAGAAATGAAAAAGGAGAAGTAACAACTGACACTGCAGAAATACAAAAAATCATGAGAGATTACTACAAGCAACTCTATGCCAATAAAATGGACAATCTGGAAGAAATGGACAAATTCTTAGAAATGCACAACCTGCCAAGACTGAATCAGGAAGAAATAGAAAATATGAACAGACCAATCACAAGCACTGAAATTGAAACTGTGATTAAAAACCTTCCAACAAACAAAAGCCCAGGACCAGATGGCTTCACAGGTGAATTCTATCAAACGTTTAGAGAAGAGCTAACACCTATCCTTCTCAAACTCTTCCAAAATATAGCAGAGGGAGGAACACTCCCAAACTAATTCTACGAGGCCACCATCACCCTGATACCAAAATCAGAGAAAGATCATAAAAGAGAAAACTACAGGCCAATATCTCTGATGAACATAGATGCAAAAATCCTCAACAAACTACTAGCAAACAGAATCCAACAGCACATTAAAAGGATCATGTACCATGATCAAGTGGGGTTTATCCCAGGAATGCAAGGATTCTTCAATACATGCAAATCAATCAATGTGATAAAGCACCCTAACACACTGAAGGAGAAAAACCATATGATCATCTCAATAGATGCAGAAAAAGCTTTCAACAAAATTGAACACCCATTTATGATAAAAACCCTCCAGAAAGTAGGCAAAGAGGGAACTTACCTCAACATAATAAAGACCATATATGACAAACCCACAGCCAACATCGTTCTCAATGGTGAAAAACTGAAACCATTTCCTCTAAGATGAGGAAAAAGACAGGGTTGTCCACTCTCCCCACTATTATTCAACATAGTTTTGTAAGTTTTAGCCACAGCAGAGAAGAAAAAGAAAAAAGGCACCCAAATCAGAAAAGAAGAAATAAAGCTGTCACTGTTTGCAGATGACATGATACTATACATAGAGAATCCTAAAGATGCTACCAGAAAACTACTAGAGCTAATCAATTAATTTGGTAAAGTATTAGGATACAAAATTAATGCACAGAAGTCTCTTGCATTCCTATACACTAATGATGAAAAATCTGAAAGAGAAATTAAGGAAACACTCCCATTCACCATTGCAACAAAAAGAATAAATACCTAGGAATAAACCTACCTAAGGAAACAAAAGACCTGTATGCAGAAAACTATAAGACACTGATGAAAGAAATTAAAGATGACACAAACAGATGGAGAGATATACCATGTTCTTGGATTGGAAGAATCAACATTGTTAAAATGACTATACTACCCAAAGCAATCTACAGATTCAATGCAATCCCTATCAAACTACCAATGGCATTTTTCACAGAACTAGAACAAAAAACTTCACAATTTGTGTGGAAACACAAAAGACCCCAAATAGCCAAAGCAATCTTTGAAAGGAAAACGGAGCTGGAGGAATCAGGCTTCTGGAATGCAGACTATACTACAAAGCTACAGTAATCAAGAGAGTATGGGGCTTCCCTGCTGGCACAGTGTTTGGGAATCCACCTGCCAATGCAGGGGACACGGGTTCGAGCCCTGGTCTGGGAGGATCCCACATGCTGTGGAGCACCTGGGCCTGTGTGCCACAACTACTGAGCCTGCACTCTAGAGCCAGCGAGCCACAACTACTGAGCCCATGAGCCACAACTACTGAGCCTGCACGTCTGGAGCCCATGCTCCGCAATGAACAGTAGCTCCCTCTCGCCACAACTAGAGAAAGCCCGTGCCCTGCAACGAAGACCCAAAGTAGCCAAAAATAAATAAAATAAATAAAATATCATTAAAAAAAAAGACAGTATGGTACTGGCACAAAAATAGAAATATAGATCAATGGAACAGGATAGAAAGCACAGAGATAAACCCACACACATATGGTCCCCTTATTTTTGATATAGGAGGTAAGAATATACAATGGAGAAAAGACAGCCTCTTCAATAAGTGGTGCTGGGAAAACTGGACAGCTACATGTAAAAGAGTGAAATTAGAACACTTCCTAACACCATACGCAAAAATCAACTCAAAATGGATTAAAGACTTAAATGTAAGGCCAGACACTAGAGGAAAACATAGGCAGAACACTCTATGACATAAATCACAGCAATATCCTTTTGACCACCTCCTAGGAAATGGAAATAAAAACAAAAATAAACAAATGGGACCTAATGAAACTTAAAAGCTTTTGCACGGCAAAGGAAAACTTAAACTAGATGAAAAGACAACCCTCAGAATGGGAGAAAGTATTTTCAAATGAAGCAACTGACAAAGGATTAATCTCCAAAATTTACAAGGAGCTCATGAAGCTCACTATCAAAAAAAAAGGAACAACCCAACCCCCAAAATGAGCAGAAGACCTAAATAGACATTTCTCCAAAGAAGATATACAGATTGCCAACAAACACATGAAAGGATGCTCAACATCACTAATCATTAGAGAAATGCAAATCAAAACTACAATGAGATATCATCTCACACCAGTCAGAATGGCCATCATCAAAAAATCTATAAACAATAGATGCTGGAGAGGGTGTGGAGAAAAGGGAACCCTCTTGCACTGTTGGTGGGAATGTAAATTGATACAGCCACTATGGAGAACAGTATGGAGGTTCCTTAAAAAACTAAAAATAGAACTACCATATGACCCAGCAATCGCACTACTGGGCATATACCCTGAGAAAACCATAATTCAAAAAGAGTCATGTACCACAATGTTCATTGCAGCTCTATTTACAATAGCCAGGACATGGAAGCAACCTAAGTGTCCACTGACAGATGAATGGATAAAGAAGATGTGGCACATATATACAATGGAATATTACTCAGCCATAAAAAGAAACAAAACTGAGTTATTTGTCATGAGGTGGATGGACCTAGAGTCTGTCATACAGAGTGAAGTCAGTCAGAAAGAGAAAAACAAATACCGTATGCTTACACATATATATGGAATCTAAAAATTAAGAAAAATGGTTCTGAAGAAACTAGAGGCAGGACAGGAATAAAGACGCAGACTAGAGAATGGACTTGAGGACATGGGGAGGGGGAAGGGTAAGCTGGGACAAAGTGAAGAGAGTGGCATGCACATATATACACTACCAAATGTGAAATAGATAGATAGTGGGAAGCAGCCGCATAGCACAGGGAGATCAGCTCGGTGCTTTGTGACCACCTAGAGGGGTGGGATAGGGAGAGTGGGAGGCAGGGAGATGCGAGAGGGAAGAGATATGGGGATATATGTATATGTATAGCTGATTCACTTTGTTATAAAGCAGAAACTAACACACCATTGTAAAGCAATTATACTCCAATAAAGATGTATATGAAAAAAGAGTTATTAAAATTCAGATTCTATGTTCCAGTTGGCTTGAAACTGAATCTTAGTTATGCACACACTATTTGAAAAAATAAAAAACACGTGGCCCTTCTTCATGTGCATTTCTAACTAAATGGACTGATGGGACCAAAGGCAATTTAGAATATCAGTGGCCACTATGGGAAACTTTTGAAATCTCAAACCTTAATTTCCTTAAAACTAAACTGGACTACAATAGACCAAAGTTTTCCAGAACTGAGTGGAATGCTCATTTTAATTGGTATTTTGAGTCTTCCCAGGGTCATCAGTGGTCTAAAATGGCCTCTCTTCAAAATAAGATTTTAAGATTAACTGGGGCAAACAAACGATTAAAGAAAGATCAAAGGGCTCCTGAAGCTGCGGGCCTTTCTTCCTGGTCTCTTTTTCTCAGGTTTTGCGTCCTGGGCTGTCCTGTCTCTCTCGACTCCTGTGCTCAGACTCCACGTTCAGCACCGTCTTCCTCCTTCTCTTCTATGCTGCCTATGCCTCCTCTACACCCTCAGCTCCCTCACACTAATTCTCTCACCAAATTTTTACTTTTCTCTGAAACTCTCTTCTCCTCTGAAACTATCAGAATCTGTCCCTTTAATACTAAGCCTTCTGAGGATCCCAAGGCTAAACTCTTAATTTCTTACATTCCCTGGACTAAAGCTGAACTGTGAGCCAGTCAAAAATTTCCCAGAGTAATGGAGATCCTCAGAAATTTACTGAGGAATTCAATACAGTCATTCAAATGTATCAGCCTGGTTTCACTGACTTACTCTTGTTCACATGCTTGTCAGCGAAGGGCAGGCCCAGCACTGGATGAAAACCGCTAACTGGGAAAATCCTGAAAGATCTCTAGAGTTACAGCTGGGAGGCCAACCCTCTTGGCTACAATAGGCTAACTTATTATACAATCAAGCTCAGGCAATCACTAGGTGACTTCACTGAGCAATGCCTAGGGCTTTTCCAAAGTCTGTTGGTTGGAACAAAATTCGGTCTTGGGCACAAAAGTCTGATGAACCTGTTCATGAATATTATAATTGAGTTCAGGTTGTTTTTAAAGAAATGTCTGTAGAGAACAAACTTATGGTTACCAGGGGGGGCAGGGACGGGGGATAGATTGGGAGTTTGGGATTGACATGTACACACTGCTATATTTAAAATGGATAACCAACAAGGACCTACTGTAGAGCACAGGGAACTCTGCTCAGTGTTATGTAACAACCTAAATGGGAAAAGAATTTGAAAAAGAATTAAACAAGAAAGAAAGAAAGAAAAGTCTGGTCTTCCAGATGTTGACTCCACTGAGTAGCTTTTAACTCTATGCTTATTAATCGGCCAAACCAGGAGCTTTCCCTTCTAGTACAAAGGACCAGGATGGAAAGGGAAACCATGTCCACTCCAGGTTTGGTTAGACCGGCAAACCAGCCCTCTCACACTCCAGATGAGTCATTGCAAAGGAAGACTGCTAAAATTCATAATCTTCAACGCCAGCAAATGAAGGCCCCTAAACAAAAACAAAACCTTCCTATTTGTTGCTGCTGTTATCGCACAGAGCCAGGACATTGGAAAAGACATTGTTACAAATTCAAACGCTTCAGGTACCTGCAGCCCTCTAACCAGCCTTTCTAATGTACTCCCAATTCTCAAAGATGGGGCTCCGTAGACGGGGCTCTTCCCAATTCTCCCTCTTAATTGGCTGGGAGAAACGTTTCTCCA
This sequence comes from Neophocaena asiaeorientalis asiaeorientalis, assembly GCF_003031525.2. Classification (NCBI taxonomy): domain Eukaryota; kingdom Metazoa; phylum Chordata; class Mammalia; order Artiodactyla; family Phocoenidae; genus Neophocaena; species Neophocaena asiaeorientalis. The sequence continues at coordinate 6,261,485 of NW_020175105.1, read as the reverse complement.
GATGGGGGATGAATCTCTTCCAGTACAAACTGACCCCAGGGCCACACTCTCAGAGCTCAGCCCCACTACTATAAAGCAGCCCCTGCATCAGAGGACTACAACTGTTCAAACAGTAGGGATCTCTAATGAACCTCAAGAGGTTCCTGTCTCTGAACGTATTCCGCTTTATTTAGGCCCTTTGAGAGAGACACACCCTTTTCTCCTGGAATTTCTCTCTCTCCAAAGGGGAAAATGATTCTAGAAATTGAGAGTGGTCATCAAAGTAACGTACCACATGAATTAAATGACCCTTTGACGTCTTTTATTTGTCCCATCTCTGATGGTACCAGAGCTGATTCTGGAAACACTAATCATTTGTCCCTGTTGAGTCAGCTACCACCCTCCTTATGGGCAAAATCTCCAGCTGACCCCTCAAATCCTCTTAACCAATGTCCTACAAGTAAAGAAGCCCTTAAAGGTATAAAGCCCATAATAGAAGATTACAAGGCTCAAGACCTCATAGTCCCTTGCACTAATCCTTGTAACACCCCCATTTTACTGGCAAGAAAATCTAAGGACCATGGGTGGAGGTCTGTCCAGAACCCCCAAGCAATAAACAACTTTAAAAAAATTTATTTGTATTTGGCTGTGTTGGGTCTTTGTTGCTGCGCGCGGGCTTTCTCTAGTTGCCGCGAGCAGGGGCTACTCTTCCCTGCGGTGCACAGGCTTCTCATTGCGGTGGCTTCTCTTATTGTGGAGCACGGGCTCTAGGCGTGGGGGCTTCAGTAGTTGTGGCACGTGGGCTCAGTAGTTGTGGCTCATGGGCTCTAGAGCGCAGGCTCAGTAGTTGTGGCGCACGGGCTTAGTTAGTCTGTGGCATGTGGGATCTTCCCCGACCAGGGCTCGGTCCCCTATCCCCTGCATCGGCAAGCGGATTCTTAACCACTGCGCCACCAGGGAAGCCCTAAACAACTTATTTTTAACACCTTGTTGTTCCTAATCCTCAGATGTTACTAACATCCATTCCCACCAGAAGCCAATTCTTTACTGTAATTGGTTTATGCTGTGCATTCTTTACAAGCTGATCATCTACCCTGCGACCCCACCCCTACCCCCTCTTGGCCTTTAAAAATGCTTTGCTGAAACCCTTCGGGGAGCTCAAGGCTTTTCAGGGAATGAGTCACCTCATCTCCTTTCATGGCCTTGCAATAAACCTTTCTCTGTTCCAAACTCCGACGTTTTAGTTTGTTTGGCCTCACTGTGCTTTGGGCACACAAACTTGTGTTAAGGATCCCAAATAAACCCATCTTTGCCGTAGAAATAACTGGCAGTCTTATTTGTTTCAGGTCAACAACCCATTAATGAGGGAACCAGAGGATGACAAGGCTGCTTCAAAGGAGAATGCAGGCAACTGACTATGTGTACATAGCCAGTGAAAAAGAGGAGAAAAGGAAACTCTTGGGATGAGATCGATAAATCAAGCAGAAACCTGGTTAATGTTCTGAGCTGGCAGAGGTCATTTGCATTTTTACCAGATAAAATCATTTACATCACCACTGGAGGAAAAAATTTGCATCTCTATTACACAACAAAGCTTGTGTTTGGTTTTCTACAAGTTAACTTCTACCCTTAAAGGAGTAATAAAATGCCCTCATTTAAAATAGTAAGTCTGGGCTTCCCTGGTGGCGCAGTGGTTGAGAGTCCGCCTGTCGATGCAGGAGACACACGGGTTCGTGCCCCGGTCCGGGAGGATCCCACATGCCGCGGAACGGCTGGGCCCGTGAGCCGTGGCCACTGAGCCTGTGCGTCCGGGGCCTGTGCTCCGAAACAGGAGAAGCCACAACAGTGAGAGGCCCGCGTACCGCAAAAAATATATAAATAAATAAATAAAATAAAATAGTAAGTCAAAGTTACTAAAATCCCAGGCAGGACCCTTGGTGGTCTTGTCTGATACTGTATTACCATGACAATGAAGGCCACCAAGCGTCTTTTCTGCTTGACTTGCAAGTTCTGGTTCCAACAGGTGTTGTCTGGTGGTGCATGTTTTAGAGTCATCAGATGAGTAAATATGTTGAAGTCTGGAAAGCGTTTGGGACATGCGTTATGTAACATCTATTTCCCCGACCCCTCCCTTCACCTCCAGTCACCGGTAGGTTCATGTCCTTTATTATCCTGTACCTCCTGGTGTGTGCACCCAGCACTTTGCATCCTATTCGTGTAAGTGACTATCTCTCCCTTTAGACACCAGACAGAGTTTTCTTGCCCCCCTCTATGTACTGGCTCTCCAGCTCAGGGTCTGGTACAACTTACAAGTTCAATAAATGCTTGTTGAATAACTGTATAAATGAGATGGAATCAGAGCCATGTTGTGAAAAAACCATGGTAGGTACGAGGTAGTGGGGGGAAGAAAGTCAGTTCAGCAGAGGCAAGGACATCGCAAACTTACTAGCGGGAGGGTGGGCTTCAATGTGGGCCAATTGTGTGGGGAGTACAGGCAGGGCCAGCACAGGAGGATGCGGGCATGAAAGCACCACATCTAAGCGAGAGGTGAAGCGCAGGGATTCTTCCATTCTCCGTCTGCCTCATCCTTTGGCCGTCCTCGCCGTCACACGTCGGGAGGGTGCACCGCCCCACGGTGTGCAGGGATGGGAGGGACGGTGTAGAACCTGGAGGCACACAACGGGTTCATGTATCTCCCTCTGGAACGAACCCCACTCCGCGGAGACTTTGCTTCTTTTTAAAACCTTAACCAGGTCTATTCAGGGGTGACTGGGCGGTCTCCTAGGAGGGAGGAAACAGCTGGCCCCTCCCCTCCCATTCGCCAGCCTCCGCGACTCATCTCCCAGCTCCTGGCGCG
>NW_020175105.1:6247430-6258609 GCF_003031525.2 Neophocaena asiaeorientalis asiaeorientalis | reverse complement strand
AGGGGACGTGCTGCTGACCCGCGCCTGCGACCAGGAGGACGCGCAGCCATGGGCCGCCTGGCCGGGAGTGCGGCGGCGCTGCTGCTCGGGCTGCTCGTGGAGGTAGGGCCGGGCCGGGCGGGGCTGAGCGGGAGCGGCACCGAGGCGCCCGGGAGACCGTGTGCGGGAGCCCTGAAGGCTGAGGGCCGAGAGCCACGGCCTCACGGACCCGCACGAGCCCCCGTACGGAAGGCGTCCTCGCCCTGGTGACGGGGTCGTCCCAGCCCTCCTCGCTCCTCCGACGGCCCTCAGTCCCCCCGCCCCGCGTTACCGATTCTCGCGCGTGGGGAGGACCCGGGAGAACCCTTTGCGCGCTGTGCGCCCGACCCCTCCCCTCCCCTCCCCCGGGGGCCCGGGTCTGGTGGGGCTGGCGGGCGGGTGGTCCCTGAAGCGGCGCAGGCGCAGAGTCAGGGCGACCAGCGGTTTGGGGCTGGGGAGGGGGCGCCGCCGGGTCGGGGCGCGACCGCGCGGAGACGTGGATGAGGGAGGTGTCACGGGTCCCCGAGTGAGATGGCGGGACTGAGTAGGAGGAAATGTCCCCGCCGGTGAGGATGAAGCGCCGTCTTCCGAAGCGAGAGAAAACCCCCGAAGAGCCGCGGTGGGTGTGGTCTTTTGGAGCCGAGACAGGGGACTTGTTGAAGCGACGGCGGAGGAATTGCTGGTGACCGCAACCTCGTGGGGAACTCGGCTGCCCCCGGCCGCCCCCGGCCGGGAAGTTGCGCCCTCGGATGGCGGCCACCCCCTTCTTGCTAAAGCGGGTTCTTTAAAATGGGAGCTAGTGGGGCCCTAGGGTGCAGTCTGGATTAAGGTTTGTTCTATTCCCTGCTCACTTCCATTATTTTGAATGAAATTTTACTAAAGTAATGAAGTCAAAGTAAATGAGTGATGAGGTTCTTACGTTTTCTCTTTTAGGTAGTAAAACTCTGGAAACGACTCCTTGGTTTTCTTCATGTATAAGGAAATCAGTGTTACAAAATGGGAGGGAGAGTCTGAGCTCTCCTGAAAAGAAGGTTGATGGAAAAGTTTCTTGCCCCCGGCCCCGCCATAGCAAAGACTTACTCTTTTTGTTCTTCTGTCTCCCTGGCTGAGTGGTTCATGTTTTTGTGGAGTGCCCTCCACTTGCGTCCTTTTTGTTGATTCATAATTTTATGACCTTAGGTATCACATGTCCTGGGTGATCACCAGACAGATAATGGAGAAGTGAATCTGAGACCACTATTCACATAAAAACGCATGCATCTGTACCTACACATGCGATCCCCCCACCTTTAAATCAGCACTTGGTGAAATTATCTAGCATTTCGTTGGTTCTGCCTCCTGCACGTCTTTAGTGTGTGTGGTGCTGTGCCCTGTACGTAGCCTAGACTGCGTCAAGGACTCAGTTCTTTTCAAAGTACTTAAGCCTGGGACCCAGCCTCTCAGATCACTCGGAGGGACTGCCCTGAAGGGTTAAGGGAGGAGCCAGGATACAGAGGAGGTTTTTTTTAATGTAAAATTATTTATTTATTTTTGGCTGCGTTGGGTCTTCGTTGCTGCCCGTGGGGTTTCTCTAGTTGTGGTGAGTGGGGGCTGCTCTTCGTTGCGGTGCATGGCTTCTCATTGCAGTGGTTTCTCTTGTTGCGGAGCATGGGTTCTAGGCACACGGGCTTCAGTAGTTATGGTGCGCGGGCTCAGTAGTTGTGGCTCGCGGGCTCTAGAGCTCAGGCTCAGTAGTTGTGGTGCACGGGCTTAGTAGTTCCGCAGCATGTGGAATCTTCCCGGACCAGGGCTCGAACTTGTGTTCCCTGTGTTGGCAGGGGAATTCTTAACCACTGTGCCACCAGGGAAGCCCCCTATAGAGGAGTTTTTGCCAAACAAAAACAAAAACCAAGCAAAAAAACCCCAGGTAGTTGGAACATCAAAAGATTACTATTAAAGAAAACCAGACATCTCAGGTTAATGGATTTAGCACTTTTCTATGTATGGGAAGTTGCAAGAGTTTGAGCATATTGAAATCATTCCTTTGATATGTACCTCAGCTATCTGGGGCCAGTATCCTGTTTTTCTTCATCCTGAATCCCCTCTGGGTGCACAGTCTGGGAGACACGACGTTCTTCAGGAATTTATCATCTTAAGAGAGAGTTCAAATCAGGCCTGAAAGGTTCAAATGATATTAAGCAGAACTGTGACAACACTAAAATTTTTTTTTTTTTTTTTTTTTTTGGTACGCGGGCCTCTCACTGCTGTGGCCTCTCCCGTTGAGGAGCACAGGCTCCGGACGCGCAGGCTCAGCGGCCATGGCTCACGGGCCCAGCCGCTCCGCGGCACGTGGGATCTTCCCGGACCGGGGCACGAACCCGCGTCCCCTGCATCGGCAGGCGGACTCCCAACCACTGCGCCGCCAGGGAAGGCCATACACTAAAATTTAAAGGAGTAAATTGATGCTTTCACAAGGTCAGATATCTAGATGATTTTGGTAATTTGTGTTTTCATGGGATGGTGTGGTGTGGCCCACTTTTGCACGACTGTCCCAAGCACCTATTTTGTTTGTGGTAGAGAGGTGTCTCTCTGAGGAATTAAGGAGATTTCTTTCTAATGTATCACATGGAATCTCACACGTGAGTTATATATCTGAGATCTTGTCATCTTGAGTGGGTTGCTCTGAATTTCATCTAATATTGGTTGTTATCAGTACGCCTCTGGTGCTTTTGAGGTCCTGAATCACATACCTAAATGTGCTATTTCCGTTGCCGAGTATGTGATGAGGCAAAGAGCTCTCTTCAATTTGAGGGCCTAAGACACCTGGGGGAGATGTTTGAAGGCTTCTGACAGCCAGCTGCAACCTGGAATACTTGTCTTTGTTCTGCTTGAGCTGGTTTCACTGTGGCTGTCGTGTAGTTGACCATAAACCACCTGGCAGCCTTTATGCCGCCCTGGCCCTCTGGCATCCCATTCCTAGGCAGCAACCGCTCAGGGTTGTGAGGGGCGGGCTATGCGGCGGGGGCGGTGTGCTCGGGAGAAGTCCTTGCGCATGGAGGGGTCTAAAAGTTGTTTAAGAAGGGCTTTGCTCCCCTGCCTCACATCCTCCTATAGAAGTTCACCTACCTGTTAGACAGCTAGACTGCGTGTTGGTTTTTCACTTAGCAGACAGAGTGCTTCCCCGGTGTTCTAAGCACTTTACAAATATTAAGTCGTTAATCTTCTTAGCAATTACTTTTAGTCCCATTTTTGTGTCAAATGGGGATGTTAAAGAGCTTGTCCACAGTCTCACTGCTGTGACGTGTGAGGGCCTGAGATGCTAACCCAGGCAGAGGGGCTCCGACCGCCGCGTCCTGTGCTTCAGCCTCTCCCGCTGCTGGACACAGAGACATGGAGAGAATCTGTACTCGGTGTGTCCCGAGGCCAGTGGTAGACTTGGACGGGTATGGTCCCACGAAAACCAGCAAAATTCCCTCTGGGAACTCAGCTCCACTTAGGGGACCATATAATTTAGCATGCAAACGACGACACTGGAGAGTGACGCTGGGGACTGTTAACAGTCGTGCCCGCACAGCACGCATCAGTAGGACTGTCCTGGAAGCCCCGGCGTGTGCTCACCCCAAAGCCCAGGCGGAGCTGTAAGTAGGAACAGGCTGGGGGGCAGCATTATCCCTTCCCCAGGGAGGCTTCTGGGGAGCTCATCACTGAAGTGACCTTTCCTTTCTGTTAACCTGGACTTGCCTGTGAATCGCATCGGAAGCCGGCGAGGACCCTTATGTCATCTTCCCTCCTCCCCAGTCGCTCCGTGCTGGCTGGGTAGATATCCCAGGCACGTGGGCCACGGGGCGGCCACAGAATAGGGGAATCCCGCGGCTCTTCTTGGGTCATGAAATTCTAAAATTGTGTGTTGTCCTCCCGTCCACTGGTCTGTGTGAGGCCCTGTGAACGGTGGCTGCAGGAACAGTGACGGTGCTGCGCCGTCTCCCAGTACCCCTGGTGAACTAGTCTGCCAGTGCGCTGGGTGGCAGCCGCAGCATAGAAACTGAAGAAGAACAGCGGTTCTAAGCCTGAGTATGGCTTAGTACAACCTGGGGAGCCGTTAGGTACTGAGCATATACGCCCCCCGTGGGCTTTTGTCAGAATACGTGGCTTTCCGGATATTGTCACAGCAGTCTCTTTCTAGAGGTCAGGCCGTTGACACTTCTGTAATATACTGAGCAGTATTTGTTACGCGTTCTGTCCTTACTGAAATGAGCCCAGAAATGTGTAGTGTGCTATTTAGTATAAATTCCCCCTGTGCCAGGGTTGGGGGTTCTGCTGCATCCATCCGTGGGGGAAAGAACTCTACTAGGTTATTTTATTCAAGAGACCGGCATCAGTATCTTTCTGCTCCTCCCCTGGAACCCAAAGCTGGAAACCTTTAAGTGAGGCCGCCATGCGTTTCAAACTTATTCCGGCCAAAGAACATCCCTTCTTGGGCTAGAAAAAGGAGTGGTCTTCTCTTCGAGAGAGAGGGTTGGAAAGGGAACATTGTCTTTTGAAACTAGGGAAATTCACAGGATTACTGAGTATTTTTCTAAAGTCCTTTGTATTTTGATGCCCAGGAGTCTTGAAATTAGAACCAAGTCATGTTTAAGGGTGTTTTTTGTCTCATGCCAAATGTTTTTTGTACCCTGGAATTGCGATGAATGTGGCAGCCCTTGGACGCCAATTTTCTGAAATAAACTACTGCCACCTTCCCACTCTTTAGAGTTTTTAGAATCTGAGCAACATGCAGTTTGAGTGAAAGAGAAGACTGTGGGGGAGTTTGTTATCTATGGAAGCTCCACGGAGGCTGGGTGCCGAGGACGAGGGGTGGCAGTGATACGTGAGCCTGGTGGCGAGGGCTCCACTCTGAACTGGGGGAAGCTGGCTCCGGGTGTGTGAGGAGGGCCTGGGGCTCTGGGCCCTGACTTGGGGCCCTCCTTGGCCCTTGCTTTCCTGTGGCTTGTGCAAACCTATAAAGACCAACGAGGGGGCCGTGACTCTAGAAGCACATGGATTAGGCTATTGGCCACTGGATTATCTAGCCATGGGATGGCAAGTCCTTTTCTTAGAACGTACATTTATCCACTCAGTGAGGCCTCAAATGTCACCCTTTTGATGAGGCCTACCTTGACCACCCTATATAAAATTCCAACCCAATTCTCCTCCCAGCACTCTGGCTCTGACCAATTCTCTCCTTTCTCTGTATCTCTTACCTTCAAAACATGATGGAATTTACCTTCCACAATCTACACATTATAGGAGCAAAGGTTTTGATCCATTTTGTTAACTGAAATATCCCCAGCTCCTGGAACAGTGCCTGGCACACAGTAAGGACTCAGTAAATATTTGAATGAGTACAAAGAACCGTGGTAATGACCCTGCGGGAGGGAGCTGACTAGGTCTACAGTAGGAGAGGGGAAGGTAGCTGATTAGCTATGACTCTGAAGGGGGCCTTGTGTGTTAGGACTTAGAGCTAATCATTATTTGAACACCTCTAGTGATGGAAACTCACTATCTCAAAGCAAGGCATCAACTTTTTGGACAATTTTAGTTGTTAAAGTTTTCTGTTATACTGAGTAGAAATGTCTGCATTGTTTCTACCTGGTTCTACTTTTGTACCCCTTGGGCTTTTCAGAATAAATATGATCACAGTGACAGTCCCTCAGTTGAACACAGCTGTGCTGGTCTCCGCGCACCCCCTGTTCCCCGCCCCGTGTTCTTCTCCAGGCATCATTTCCTTCTGTTATTTCTCACAAGATGTGGTTTTGAATCATCTCACCGTCCTCATAGCTGCCCTCTGAAAACTGCCAAACTGGATGAACAGTGGTCAGGAAATCATCACTGTCTGAAAAAAATGGTCCTAGAAAAAGGCCACTCAAAGTGAATCCACTTAAAACAGGGATCAAAATTTCGTAGTTAATAGTGAGGAAAAAGTTTCAGCTTAATTTGGAAAAACAAAGCCCAGATAATAAAAATAAGTTAATTCCATCCCAAGTACCCATTTTTAGATTGAATCAGTGTGGGTGGGGGAGATTAATTTCTCTGATAAAAGTCTGTGGTGCATAATAGCATAGCCTTCCCTTGACCTTGAAAGTGAGTGGCATGATCATAGTAAGGGACTTTTCTTTTTTTCCTAGAATTATTTGCTCGAGTGATCAAACCCCGCCGTACGTCCACCTCTAGCTTCTCTTGGTCTTTTTTATTCACATCATTCTGTTTTGGGCATCTGTTGGGTCATTATTAACGGGTACCTGCCAGAGCCTTTTGCCTCTTCCATAGACTTCATGTATCTTTGCGAGATCTGCAGGGTCACTTTGCTGTCCATCTGTGTGGTATTTGTGTTGTACTTGCCTGTGATCCTGACACCGGAGGCTGATTATGGAGCTGCTTGTGTTCAGTGGGCTGCGGTGTTGGTACACTGTTTTAGAAGGAATGAGTTCAGTGTTGGGTGCATTTTGTCATGCAGCCTTTGGCCTGCCTCCCATCTCTTCCCCATTGGGACTTGTTTGAACAATAAGGACACTCTGTTCTGTAGATGTGGTCTCACTGGCACTGTCACAGCCCTTGTTTGGACCTTTGCATTATGCAGATAAGCCAAGAGATTTACACTGAGTTTGCAGTGACACAGATGTTTTTAACGTCTGCTGGTGGTAACCCACAAATCCTCATAACAGTTGTAGAGTGTTGAGTATTATAAAACCTAAATTGAGAACTATATATTAATCCTATTTTACACTACTTCCTTCATCTCATCTTCTTAAGCCTGTCAACCTCTGTTTGAATACTATATTTTAAAATCCAGTTCCCTTTATGGTTTTGTGCCATATACAGATTTGATTATCGTCCCGTTGTCGGCTTTGCCCAATGGAGTAAAAAAAATGTTAAATCGAGCCAAGTCAAAGATGGAGACTTACATCTGGGTTGAAGTAGATGATTGAGATTTTTTTTAAGTTAATTAATTAATTAATTAATTTTTGGCTGTGTTTGGTCTTCGTTGCTGTGCACAGGCTTTCTCTAGTTGCGGCGAGCGGGGGCTACTCTTCATTGTGGTACGCGGGCTTCTCCTTGCGGTGGCTTCTCTTTGTTGTGGAGCATGCCCTCTAGGCGCACGGGCTCAGTAGTTGTGGCTTGCGGGCTCAGTAGTTGTGGCTCCCAGGCTCTAGAGCGCAGGTTCAGTAGTTGTGGCTCACAGGCTTAGTTGCTCCGTGGCGCGTGGGATCTTCCCAGACAAGGGCTCGACCCCGTGTCCCCTGCATTGGCAGATGGATTCTTAACCACCGTGCCACCAGGAAAGTCCCTGATTGAGATTTTGACTTGGAGAATACTGATGTCCTTAATTTTAAAAAGTCAGAATTTAGCTTTAAACGTGCAGTGTTCTGAAGTGTTTGATCATCTGCCCTCTGTGAGGAAAGATCCATCAAGAGTCTAGCGAGATATCTAAATTTGGGAGTTATCTGCGCCCATGCTGTAGAGCGGTTGAGAGCCTTATGCAAGGCCATTGTGTTTGGTGAGTAGGACACAGTGACCTTTGCTGGTTGGGGTTAAGGAGTCAAGTGGTCAGCGAATACAGGGAGGCAATGAATATGAATATATATATTTTCACGAAGTGTAGCTGCATACTTTGAAGCTCTTGATTAGAGCCCAACATCCTCAGACCAGAACAAAGAAGTAGTATCTTATAAATCAGGTTTGAAATCGATCGATTGTGTCCTTGAGGCACAGAAGACCCGTGATGGTAGTTAAGTTTCTTGTTTAGATAGTGTCTTAGTGCATTTGAGCTGGTATAACAAAATACAAAATACTACCTACCGGGTAGTTTATAAACAGCAGAATTTCTGGAGGCTGGGAGGTCAGTCAAGGCACCAGCAAGGTCCCGTTCGGTGAGGGCCCTCTTCCTGGTTCAAAGCTGGCACCTCTGGTTGTGTCTTCACGTGGTGGAAGGGTAAGCAGTCTCTGTGGGGCCTCTTTTATAAAAGCATCTATCCCACTCGCGAGGGCTCCACCCTTGCGATCTAATCACACCCTAAGTGCCCCTACTTCTTAATCCCACCGCATTGGCGTTAGCATTTCAGCGTGAATTTTGAGGGGACATGAACATTCAGACCATAGCAGATGGCAACATAGCGATGTTTTGTGGAATCTCAGCCCTTTGTGTATTGGCTGGGAGCCTTTTGGGTAAACTACTTAGGCTCTCATTGACTCAACTGAGTCACCTGTGAGAAGAGAAGTGCCCCAGGGTAGAGGGAAGCTCTGGAAAAATCCACCACTTGGAATTTAGCTCTGCACAGTTTGGACCAACAGATTGTGAACATTGTCAGTTGTTTCTAAGCAAGGTGCCTTGCCCAGGTTCCCTGCCAAAATGGAGAGATGGCTCCAAAAATACCTTTTTATTTAAAAATTGTGCTTTCTTCCCTTTTTAGTATATCTGTGACTAGATTGAAAAGAAACTTTGTCATTAGTGTCCAAAACAAGGGAAAGGAAGATTGTGATTACTACCGTCTTTGGCTCTCAATTTTTGCTCTGGGTAAAGCAATAAAAGGGTTCAAACTAGAATGCCCTTCCCCTTTGATGCTTTTTGGATAGCGGAGCAGAAGGCAGCATCCACAAAGGTAACACCTTGACTTTTAACCAACTGGGAGTAAAGTTGAGTGAAACCCTTTGGCTCTGTGGCTGGTCTCCGTCTCTTGGTATCTTGTGATTTATGCCCGTGTTGTCCAAAGAATCAAACTATGGCTTCCTGGAGAGGGTGGGGACAGATCTTAAACTCTTATGGGCCTGGGGCAGGGGGCTGGGGGCAGGGAGTGTGGGAGTTAGTTTGCTTGTGAGAGTTTGTGAAAGTTCCTAGTTGTGGTACTTTGTTTCCTTAGTTGTATAGAAAACAAACGGATGAGAAGGGGGTGGGGTGTGTGAGGCAAGTTCCACAGCCTCAGGGCCTCATTCTCACACTGCTGCAGGGTCTCTCCACTTGGTTAAAATCTCTGCAACCTCAGCTGCTCTCTACTGACTTCAAGGTACATTCCAAGCAGTTCAGGATTCTTTTTCCGGCACCCTGGCTTCTTTCTTTTGTTCTTTTTTACTTATTTCTTGTCACTTTCCTCCTGACCGTTTTTTCTCTAGCTCAGAGAGTGTCAAACCTTTTGTTTGTATGCTCTCTTAAGTAATTTTCAAAAACTGTATACCCCTGCACATATTTTTCGAGTTGACTTGCAATCTTTTTTATTACAGATTTTAAATGACGAATGAATTGGATCCAGTGAGATTATTGGATTTGATCTCTTGTGTGTTGTGAAAATTAACTATTTAAAATTGAACTAGAAGAGCGCTCAGTGTATACGGTGGAATTTAAATACCAGGAGCAATTTGATACTGATTATTGTAGAGGAAGGATGTCACCGGCCACATCAGTAAACAAAGGTTGTTGCGGCCATCAAGCCCTCAGCCACTGCAGCCTCCCCAGACTGTGCACGCTGAGGGGATTCAGGACAGAAAAAAAAACAGGTTACCGGCCCTAAGTAGTCAGATGCAGATCAAAGGAACGATTTCAAAGAGCCCAGACTCTTGCATCTTCCCATACATAGAAAAGTGCTAAATTCATTAATTTGAGATGCCTGGTTTTCTTTAACAGTAATCTTTTGATATTCCAACTACCTGGGAGGTTTTTGTTGTTGTTTTTAGAGAAAGAGAGAGATACAGATATCTCTCTCTCTCTTGTGTATTACATATTCGCCTTATGGAACGGTATCTGTGCTAATTTCAGTCTCTGGTTTTATACAGCACCCCAATGCACCTTTCCCCATAAGCAAGCACTAGTTGGTTTTCTGAATTTCAGACCCTGTTCTGTTTTGTAATTCAGTTCATGTGTAGTCAAGTTTACATTCCGTTTATTAGTGATATCTTATGATGTTTCTTTTTCTGTGTGACTTAGTTCACCTAGAATCACCGTACCTGAATCCACTCACTATGCCGCTATGGGCCTGATGACACAGATTTCATTGCTGAGTGATATTCCATTGTACGTACGTACCACAACTTCTTTATCCATTTTTTGCTTTCTGGGATATTTACCTGGTACTGTAGACGAGGTTCTTGGGAACACAGCCGTCCCAAACTTTGAGGTGGCTGTGTGTTTTTGATTTGAATTTCCCTAAGCTATAGGACCATAAGTGGAGGTGCCTCCTCCCCGACCTCTTCAGAATAGTCCCTCAGAGCTACCTGAGAGCCTGTCTCCAGGGCTTAAGTCCTCAGTGTATCTCCTGAATAAAACATAATTCTCAACTTTTAGGCATTCTATTCCTTTAAAAATATGCAAACAAGCTCATCTTTAACAGTTGGAAATTTTACATCACCTCCTTTTCTCTTTGATCTGCTTCCATTCTGCTTCCCACACAGAACTTTAATGAAATCTACGCTTGAAAGTCTGTTTTTGCCATCCTTTTCTTGGTCACAAAAATATATATCGAGTTAATTTTTAAAACGTTTCCTCAGATAAAGGATTAAAAGATTAAAAATTTACTAACAGAGTTATCACAGTTATTGCACATTCGATGGAAACACTAAATATATTGCCAACGGGATATTAGTAAACAGAAAAGTTCACTGGCAATAATTTTCTGAGTGCGGTGGGGGAGGATTTTATTTTTTCAGCTGGATCATGTATCACTGGTAGCAATGGAAGAAGTTTCATATTGAACTTCTTCTGAGTCATGGGCCCAAACCTCACAGTAAACTATGATCAGGTCATTTTTCAATTTAATTTAAAGCAAAGAATTTGAGAGCGCCTGAGGTGTAAAGTATGTGTTGACAAAGGTAGTCTCCTTGACGGAACTTCAGTGAGGTTCCTCTGTTCTGTCTTCTTGACTGGGCCTCTCCCTGGCCTTCTTCGTCTGTCTGCACTGACCCACGTTTAGCAAGAATCTTGCTAAATTATCCCCCTATCCTTGATATGCGATTACTTTGACCTGCCTTCAGCAAGAATTCTGTTAAATCAACTTAGCAAGAATGCCCCTCCCCTTGATATGTCCTCTTAGTGATGTTCGGTCCCTTGATTCCTTCACTCTGTTCCTTGGCTGTAAATCCCCACTTGTCCTTTTTGAGTTTGGGATTGAGCTCATCACACTCTCCCCTGGTGCCATAGTCTTTTTTTTTTTTTTTTTTT
>NW_020175105.1:6245578-6247412 GCF_003031525.2 Neophocaena asiaeorientalis asiaeorientalis | reverse complement strand
CCCGCGTCCCCTGCATCGGCAGGCGGACTCCCAGCCGCTGCGCCACCAGGGGAGCCCTGGTGCCATAGTCTTGAATAAAGTCTTCCTTACCATTTTAACAAGCGGCAGAGTAATGTCTCTTTGACAGAGTTGATACCAGTATTTGCAATGGCCTTAGAAAGATACCCTGAACAGTTTTCAGTTCTAGACCAGCACATCCTGTAAGAGTAGGAATGGGTGGGAAGTGTACTTTGTTTTGTAGAGAGATGAAGGGTGTTTGTGAAAGGGGAACTAGCATGGCCACTTGACCAGCATCTTCACCAGAGCCTGTGTTCCCAGGCAGGTCAGTTTTAGGAAAGAGGGCCTGTGGGGGTTAAGGTCTAGAAATTGCATTTTTAACAGTATGTGGAATTGAGACCACAGGTTACTTGATGTACTTGGTGCTTTTACCACTTTCTTGCAGGAAAGGAACTGGTGTTCAAAATCATGACACCTGGGCTTTGGTCAGCTGAACCGGGTGTGAGAGGCCATCACTGTGGCAGCTGGTCCGGCTGCCATGTGGTCAGCTCTGTGGGCAGTGGCAGTTCTTGGAGACCTCCTCCTGGACAGGAGTCATACTTCTCCCATAAGACTAGAGGGGTCAGCCTCTTCATTAGGCCTCCATCTGGTCCCTTTCCAAGTGTCAGCATGACCTGGTGGTGACGTATTTCGTACAGCTGCCAAGAGTAGAGGTAGGTTGATTTAGTGATGATTGTCACAACTAGAATTGAGACCTTTTCTGGATCCCTCCCTTGTGATCAGAATTGGTTGTGTGTCTAGTTCTTTTGGTAGTTGACTCAGGATCTCATTGAAATCATCATCTCAGAGAGGTGAGGGAACCAGAATAAAGGAAACCTTTACTGTCCACCTAACACCTGACATCCACCTGACCTAAGTTGTCCATGTACTTTGAGCACAGATATAATTAATACAGGTAAGTCTTCAGAAGGAAACTTAAAGTGATTTAAAGCTTTTCATCGAAGCTGGCTCCTCTCTGACCTTGAACTCTGACCTTCCCTTTGCTTTCTCCTCTGGTTTTTAGCAAGTCTGCGTTTTTATTGCTGAAACGGTCTGAGGACGCTAAAATAGTCAGCTTCACCTGTGATGCCAGGGTCTGGTGTTGTTCCTTTAGCCTGCTGTGTTTTAGGCCGTGGTCTGAAGTCCTTACTCTGCGGGGTCTTTGGCTATCACGCTACCTCTGTACAGGGAGATCACGGCTCCTGGGAGAGCCGTCTCCTGAGCAGAGATGGTTGGAATTGGTATCAGCAGAGCATTTATAGGGTGGCAGAGTCCCCCCACTGATGAAAGCAGTATCTTCCATTCAGTTGTGCACATGTAAACAAGTCAGCAGGTATGAAACATTCACATTGTTGTATGAGTTTTCATTTATTTCTCTTGGGAAAAGTTTAAAGTAAGCATGTGAAAAAATAGGATTTTCTTGTGTGCCTCTAATTATGGAGTACTCATGAGACTGTGTATCCACTAGAAGGCTTTCTGCCCTCAGTCACAGGATTCTGTCCTTGTGGTTGCATTGTGGGTCGCGACAATCCTTCATGATGTGCAAATAAATCAACCTCCACAGCATCTCTGTTAGGACATAGATGTGTTTGTTCTGTCCTGGCCTAGCAGTATGACTTGGTTCCCCTCGCTCCGACTCAATATTTCCCAATGGGAAACTCGTTTTGGAGGAGGATGGTGTTAGATGGGTCCTCAAGGACCAGCATTTTCGAATAAAAAATCAATCCAGTGTTTCAGATATAAACATATATAGAGACCTTGCTAGTATGTGGCGTTAATTACTTTTTTTTTTTTTTTT
>NW_020175105.1:6231409-6245546 GCF_003031525.2 Neophocaena asiaeorientalis asiaeorientalis | reverse complement strand
CCCCTGCATCGGCAGGCGGACTCTCAACCACTGCGCCACCAGGGAAGCCCAATTACTTTTTTGAAACATCTTAGAGTATTTTTAAAACTCTCCAACATTATTTACTTTCTCTGATTTATAAGAGATGATGATGATGTGATAACTAGCACTTACTGTGTGTTTACTATGTGCCAAAGACTATTTTTTTTTTTGATACTTTCAAATTTTCTTTTTCTCTTTTTTCCAGCTTTACTGAGGTATACTTGACAAATTAAAATTACATATATTTAAGGAGTATAATGTGCTGGTTTGATATGTGTATATATTGTGAAATGATCACCCCATTCAAGCTCATTAATACTTCACACCTCACGTCACCTTGTGTATGTGTGGTGAGAACACTTAAGATCAATTCTCTCAGAAAACTTCAAGTACAGTTTTATTAATTATATAACTGAATCTCTGTGCCCTTTGACCAACACCTTTTCATTTCCCCATCCTCTCAACTCTTGGCAACTGCCATCTACCCTCTGCTTCTATGAGTTTAACTCTTTTACATTCCACATATAAGTAAGATTATGTAGTATTTGTGAGTTGTCTTATTTCACTTACCATAATGTCCTCCAGGTTCATCTATGTTGTTAAATGGCAGGGTGTTCTTTTTTTTTAAGATTTTTTTTTTTTTGATGTGGATCATTTTTAAAGTCTTTATGGAATTTGTTACAATATTGCTTCTGTTTTATGTTTTTTGGTTTTTTGGCTGCAACTCGTGTGGGATCTTAGCTCTCTGACCAGGGATCAAACTGTACCCCTGGAATTGGAAGGCAAAGTCTTAACCACTGGACCGCCAGGGAAGTCCCAGTATATTCTTCTTTTTTAAGACTGAATCATATTCCATTATACATATAACATCATATTTTCTAAATAAATAAATTTATTTAAATAAGTTACTTTTATTTAAATACATGTATATTTATTTACTTTATTTAAATAAATACATACATATAAATATGTAAAATTTAAATCAATATATAAATAAATTAAATTTTATTTTACATAAATATGTATTATATATCAATATGTTTAATATGTTTATATATATATATATAAATGCTTTCTTTATTCATCCATTGTTGGACACCAGGGTTGTTTCCTTATCTTAGCTACTGCAAATAATGCTGCAGTGAGCATGAGGGTTCAGATATCTCTTCAAGATAATGATGTTATTTCTTTTGGATTCGTACCCAGGATCGGGATTGTTGAATCATATGGTAGCTCTATTCTTAATTTGTTGAGGAGTCTCCATACTGTTTTCCATAATGGCTGCACCAGTTTACATTCCCATTAATAGCGTGTAAGTGTTCCCTTTGCTCCACATCCTTGCCAGCACTTGTTCTCTTGTGGTTTTGATAATAGCCATTATAACAGGTGTTAGGTGATATCTCATTGTGGTTTTGATTTACATTTCCCTGATAATTAGTGATGTTGAGCTGCTTTTCAGGTACCCGTTGGCCCTCTGTACGTCTTCTCTGGGAAAATGTATTTTCAGGTACTTTGCCCAATGTTACTGGGTTATTTATTGTTTTTTTTGTTTGTTTGTTTTATTTTTTGGTTACTGAGTTGTATGAGTTTCTTGTATATTTTAGATATTAACCGCTTATCAGGTTTGGTTTACAAGTATTTTATACCCCTCTGCAGGTTGCCTTTTCATTTTGTTGTTTCCTTTGCTGTGCAGAAGTTATCTAGTTAGATATTTAGTTACTTGTTTATTTTTACTTTTGTTGCCTCTGCTTTTGGTGTCATATTCAACAAAATACTGCCAAGACCCACGTCAAGGAGCTTTTTCCCTGTGTTTTCTTCTGGGTGTTTTACAGTTTCAGGTCTTAACATTTAAGGCTTTGAACTTGAAATGCTTTGATCTGTTTGAAATTTTTACAACCTGTTTTGTGAACTGTGATGTGATCTGTCTTGCAGAATGTTCTGTGCGTACTTGAGAAGTATGTGTATTCTTCTGTTGTTGATGGAAAGTTCTGTATATGTCTGTTAGGTCTATTTGGTCTATAGTGTTGTTCAGTTCTGCTGTTTCCTTACTGGTATTCTCTTTGGGTGACTTATCCAGTTTGAGAGTGGGATACTGAACTCTCCTGTTATTATTGTGTTTCTGTCTATTTCTCCCTTCAGATCTGTCAGTATTTGCTTTATATATTTAGATGCTTTGATGGTGGGTAAATATATATTTATAACTTACAGTTTCCTGTTGAATTGACCTTTTATCATTATGTAATGACCTTCTTTGTCTCTTTTGACAGTTTTGACTTAAGGTCAATTTTGTCTAATATAAGAAGGGTTTACCCTTGAACAATGGGGGTTAGGGGTGCCAACTGCATGTAACGCTACAGTGAGCCCTCTGTATTCACAAATTCAACCAACTGTGGGCCGTGTAGTACTGTGTATGTATTTATCAAAAAACATCTGCATAAAAGTGGACTAGCATAGTTCAACACTGGCGCAGTGTCGTTAAGACAGCTTAG
This sequence comes from Neophocaena asiaeorientalis asiaeorientalis, assembly GCF_003031525.2. NCBI lineage: Eukaryota > Metazoa > Chordata > Mammalia > Artiodactyla > Phocoenidae > Neophocaena > Neophocaena asiaeorientalis. The sequence continues at coordinate 6,243,036 of NW_020175105.1, read as the reverse complement.
GACAACTGGGGCTTCCCGGGTGGCGCAGTGGTTGAGAGTCCGCCTGCCGACGCAGGGGACACGGGTTCGTGCCCCGGTCCGGGAAGATCCCACATGCTGCGGAGCAGCTGGGCCCGTGAGCCATGGCCGCTGAGCCTGCGCGTCCGGAGCCTGTGCTCCGCAACGGGAGAGGCCACAGCAGTGAGAGGCCCGTGTACCGCAAAAAAAAAAAAAAAAAGAGGGACAACTGTGTAGCCACTCCCACTCTCTTTTGGTTAACATTTGCATGGAATATCTTCTTCCGTCCATTTAAGCCTATGTGTACTTTTAAGGCTTGAGTCTCTTGCATGCAGCATATAGTTGGATATTGTATTCTCATTCATTTAGCCACTTCGTTTTCTTGATTGGATAATTTAATCTGTTTACATTTAAAGTCATTATTGACAGGTAAGAACTTACTCTTGCCATTTTGTTCAGTATTTTCTGACTTTTTTGTAGTTTCTTTGTTCCTTTCTTCCTCTTGAAGAATGCCCTTTAGCGTTTCTTGTAAGACAGGTGTAGTGGTGATGATTCCCTAGTCACCACCATCATCTAGTGGTGATTTTGTTTGTCTGAGAAAGTCTTTGTCTTGTCTTCATTTCTGAAGGGCAGCTTTGCTGGGTATAGTATTCTTCATTGGTCATCTTTTTCTTTCATCACTTTCAATATATTTTCCCACTGTCTCCTGGCTTGTAAATTTTCTGCTGAGAAATCCACTTATAGCCTTATAGGGGGTCCTTTGTATATCATAAATCCTTTTTTCTCTTGCTGCTTTTAAAATTTTCTCTTTGTCTTTGACTGTTGATAATTTAATTATAATGTGTTTCTGTGTAACATTCTTTGGGTTGATCCTGTTTGGGGACCTTTGAGCTTCAGGAACCTGGATGGGCATATCCCTCTCAAGATTTGGGAAAGTTTCAGCCATTATTCCTTTAACTAAACTTTCTGGTCCTTTCTCTCTCTTTTCTCCTTTTCAGAGTCCCATAGTGCATCTGTTGAGTTGCTTGATGGTGTCCCATAAATCCCATTGGCTGTCTTCACTATGTTTCATTTCCCTCCCCCCCTGACTGGATAATTTCAAATGACCTGTTTTTGAGTTCACAGATTCTTTCTTCTTCTTGGTCAGGTAGTGTTGAAGAAATCTGTTGGATTTTTCATTTCATTCATTGTGTTCCTCAGTTCCAGAATTTCTGTTTGGGTCTTTTTTTATGATTCCTCTTTTTTGAAATTCTCATCTTGTTCATGTATCGTTATCCTGATTTTGTTGAGTTGTCTATCTATGTTCTCTTGTATCTTATTGAGCTTCCTTAAGACAATTATTTTGAATTCTTTGTGAGGCAAGTCATAGATTTCCAATTCCTTATGGTTGGTTACTGGAGCTTTATTAGTTTCCTGTGGTGGGGCATGTTTGCCTGATTCATTGTTATCCGTGTAGCCTTGTGTTGATGTCTGTGCATTTGAAGGAGCAAACACCTCTTCCTGTCTTTACAGGCTGGATTTTAGTAGGTAAAGACCTTCTGCTGCTCTGTCCCCAGACTGATGGGACTGCCTCAGGGATTGCATTTGAGCAGGGCTAGAGCCTGTTCACTTGGCTGCTGCCAGGTCTGCAGTTGTGTTCACCGTTGGCAGGCTTGTTACTGGGGATGCAGATGGTTTGAATCCTGTCTGTCACCTGGGTGATGGGCCTCCCTCCAGGACTGTGGTTGAGCAGCCTGGTCATGGTGCCATTTCTAGGCCTGTTACCAGGGTCATGGATGAGGGTGGCATCCGCTGTATCCCTCAGCATGCTCCCACCAGGTCTCTGGGTAGGCAGCACTGCCTCTGGGACCAGGGTAGAGTGGGGTTAGAATAGGGTCACAGGGCTGCTTCAGGATTTGCAATCAGAACTGAGGTCAGCAGACCTGCCAATGGGGGCTCGGACAGGCGTGTCTCACACTGGTTTCCTAGGTGGGCGGTATTGCCCCTGGACCATGGCATATTGGGCCTGGAATCAAGTCATAGGGCCCCTTGAGGGTCTGCAGTTGGGACTGAAGTCAGCAGTCCTGCTACCAGGGGCAAAGGTGTGTATTGCTGGGTCCCTGGGCCGGCAGGAGTGACTCTAAACCACCTTAGAGTGGGGCTGGGGCCAGGTCACAGGACCACTTCAGATCTGCAGTCGGGTCTGAGGTTGGAGATCCTGTTAACAGGGGCATAGACAGGGTGGCACCTCCTGGTCCCTAGGCAGCATGGCTCTGTGCAGGACCATGGCCAAGCTGGGCCACAGCCGAGTCCATGGGGGAAGGGCTGCTTTCGGTCTGTAGCCAGGGCCACTGTCAGTGAGCCTGCCTTCTCCAAGCGACTCTTCTCGGTCTTGGGCTCCACCAGGGTTTTGCAGCGTTGTACCTGGATCCCAAAGCTCCCATGAGGACCCTTTGGTCTGTGGACGGATGTCAGTTTGTTCTTTACGTGGGGGATGTGAGCTGGGCACCTTCTATTCAGACATCTTGCTGATATCCTGCTAAGCACGGCTTTAAACACTTGACGTTTCATCTCTACAACCCTTCTCTGAGTTTAGTGCTGCGTTATATCCATCTTGCAGGTGAACCAGGTGAGGCACAAGAGATTAAGAAGCTTGTCCAAGGTTTCCTAGCTAGAGCCAGGATTCCAACCTCGTCAGACTGGCTTCAGGGTTTCTGTTCTTAAATACTGTTGGTTCCCCTGCCCCAGGTGTTTACGTGCGTATAATAATAATGTTCTCTTCTCTGCGGGTCCTGTCTGGGCTGCCCTGGAAGGAGTTCCTGCTAGATGGTTCACGTTTAGGACTTTTTCATTCTCAGAGTCTGAGAAATTCAGCCGTGTTACCCTAAGTGATATATCTTTATTGTAAATAGTATATGGAAATGGGGAATATGGGAATTTTGGTTCACGGAATCCAGAAACAGATAAACAAGCTTAAGATCTGGAAGGTAGCTCAGGAACCAGAGTGCCTCATTGGGTTGTCTTTGTGGCCTTTGAGTCATATCTCCTGCTGAGCTGCCCCCCACCAGCCCTTCCGAACCCCTACCTTGCTAGGTAGGCTGCAGTCAGGGGCCCAGCGCTTTGTGCCACCACGGGTTAGCGAAGGTTTAAGGGGGCTTGACAGGCGCTGTGGGAGTGGAAGACTCCAGAAGCAGGCTGCAGAGGTGCTAGGCGAGCGCCTTGTATTCGTAAATGTGACTGCTTGGTCCCTGCACACATACCCATTGTGGCATTGCCATGTAGAAATTATTATGAAAATCTGTTGCAAAATATCTTAGAGCACATATAAAAGAAAACAAACAGAAGAGTGGGTTTTGGTTTACGAACTCTTTGGCATTATTCATTAATTTATATTTATTTCCTCTCTTTATTTTCATTAGTAGAGCTCACTGAAGGAATTCTAGTGCAAGCGGTCTTTTTTTTTTGTTGGCTGCGTAGTATATGGGATCTTAGTTCCCCCACCAGGGATCGAACCTGTGCCCCCTGCAGTGGAAGCGCGGAGTCTTAACCACTGGACCGCCAGGGAAGTCCCAAGCAGTCTTTAAATCAGTGGAATTATAATCCTTGAAAGGCCTTGTTAAGTAGAAATTATGTGAGTGAAATTTGGTTTTCTTTTTAAAACTCATCATAAAGAATTATGTTCTCAGCCAAAGGCATGCCACTCCTGTGAAAATAATTAGCCACTACTGCTGTATTTAATAATGAGGTATGGGGCAGGGAGATGAAGGGCCCATACTTAGCTTTTGCTACTTGGACACTTAGGGAAAGGGCCACCTAGAACAATACACTGGGCTAAGATGGCACTCCCACCCGTAAGAGCCAGATCTCACCGGCGCTCAGTGTGCCGCGCACCGTTTTAGTTGTGTGCCTTACTTGTGTTCCCCACGCGAACCTTGTAAATGTCGTCACTCCACTTTACAGGGTGCAAACTAAGGTTGAGAAGCTAAGTGATTTATTAAAGGTCACGTGTGCAGTCAAAGAAGATGGTAGGAGCTTTCTTTTCAGCTTTCCCGTGTGGGGAAACTGAGGCACTAAAGTTTAGTGGTTGTTGCAAGTCAGCATCTGTTATACATGTTGTCCTTCAAGGGCTGCGGTTTGAGCCAGGGAGAAGGGAGGGGGCAGCAGTGCTGACGGGTGAGGGGGGTGTCGACACAGGGCCCCCGCCTTGCCCAATCCCCCGCACCCTCACCTTCTATCCCAGCCCCGCGTTTCGCTGCTTTCCTTCCCCTTTTTTTTTGCTACTTCCCCCAAGTCTGCAGACAGGCTGATACTTTTTAAAAAGACTTTTTAAAGGTGTATTTCTCTGTGTACCTTAAGTTTCAGGTGATCGTCCTTTGGCTTACAAGCATGTTTCAGTGTAATGGGCTAACTTGGAAGCAGCACCAGTTCATGAAACTCTTCTTCCCAGCACACAGCAGCATCCCTCCTCAGGGGCGCTTCTTTCACCATCCCCGTCCTGACCTCTCGTCTGCACCTTCGATGCTCATGTCTTCTAGGCTTGGTTGAGCACCTCCTCGTCTTCTCATTCTCTGAAAGATCCCGAGGAATCTCATTCACATCTAAATCTTCAATCACAATATTTACGCCAATGTCTCCAGAATCTATGTTTCTAGCCCAAGAATTCCCTGCTCAGTGACAGCCCTTATTGATCCAGTTGCCTAATAGAAATCTCTCAGACCCTGTATCTGAAACAGAGCCCATCCTTTCTCCAAGTGGCCCCCGTTCGTTTTCATCTTGGTCAGTGGCCACGCCACCCAGCCAGGAGGCTGCTCCAGAAACCTGGACCACTCCAGCCCCGCCCCCTCTGCATTCTCCGCAGTCCTGTTGACTCCTCCTCCAAGGTTCTAGAATGCACCTCTGTCAGGCCTCCGTCCTGTGCGCCAGCCTCAGTCCTGGCTGTTCTCCCTGTGGACGGCCCTCTTCCTTCTGCCTGTGTGATCTCTTGAAACCCTAACCCAAGCTGTCACTTCCTTATTTGAAATCCATGAATGAACCTAAAATTTCACCCACCCTTAGCTTAGTTCAAAGGCCCATCGGTGCCCCGTCCATTCCTTAGGTGATGTGTGGTGTTTCTGTCCTGTCCCAAGCCTTGCTGACTCCACGCCCTTGCCCTGACCAGGTGCTGTGTCTAAGAGTGAGGCAGCAGACGTCACACATTTTTAAGTGTGTTTTTTTATCTTATGAGAATTAACTGATCACTGTACGAGTTTTAGAGCCTGTCTCATCAGCAGTAAATGGGGGAGGAGGGCCTCTGAATGGCTTGTTCTTTCTGCCTCGCCTCTCTTTACCCGTGATCACAGTTCCGGATAAGGGTTCACTTTTTGGAAATCACAACGGGTTGGAGGGAAAGAGATCCAAGATTGTAAATTTTGAACAGGGTGGGCAGCGTTGCTAAGATGCAACCAGGATATGCCTGTCAGAGCAGAGTCTTTCTAAATGGCACCCACCGTGTTGTGCAGTGTGCCGTCCGTGGTGCCGACCAGGACAGACTTGGGAGCAGCCCTGCTGTGAGGCTTCAGGGTCTGGAAGGAAACGACGCCTGGCTGTGCGGCTTAGGAAGAGTGTGAGTGAATGTGTGTGTGTGTGTGTGTGTGTGTGTGTGTGTGTGTGTGTGCAGGACATGGAGCACGGTGATACCAGTGGAATCAGAGGTTGGGAGGGCTTCTTACGTGGTGATGAATGACCTAAGCAGCTGTGGTGTGTGCAGGGATGGAGCTGCTGGGGTTGGGGATATAGGGACTGGGGGCATCTGGTAGGTCTAAGGGGAGCCCCAGTGTGTCTCATTGGTTTTGTTTCGGGAAATATTTAAAGCAAAACCAAAACCTTTAGGCCTAGGTCTGTAATCTAAATATTGTTTGTCTGGCAGGAGGTGAATTGGCGCTTACAGCCAAGCCTAGGAACCTTGTTTTAGGGTCTATGTTATAGGTAAACAGCCTCTGGCTCCCCAGGCTAGTCTTTTCTTTCGCTCACTTTGAAAGCAGGCCTCTTACAAAGATTTTTCACTGGTGAGAACGCCACCAGCCCTGCCCTGACTCTTCCTCCCAAGTGGTACAAAAGTGGAAATGAAAATATATCCCCATTAAATTATGCTAGGTGGTGGAACTATAGTTGCTAGGGACTAGAGGCATTAAAAACTTTCCCCCAGGGCTTCCCTGGTGGCACAGTGGTTGAGAGTCCGCCTGCCGATGCAGGGGACACAGGTTCGTGCCCCGGTCCGGGAAGATCCCACATGCCGTGGAGCGGCTGGGCCCGTGAGCCACGGCCGCTGAGCCTGCGCGTCCGGAGCCTGTGCTCCGCAGCGGGAGAGGCCGCAACAGTGAGAGGCCTGCATACCGCAAAAAAAAAAAAACTTTTCCCCAAACCTCTCCTTTTTGCGAAAAAAAAAAATCTTGAATTGAAAATTTAAAATTAGCCGGTACGACAGATGAACGATGGTTCCTTTCCAGCAATAACCTCCTGGCGGTGTAATGCACACTGGGAATAAGGTTATGAGATGCAGTTAACTCCTGTACCTACTGTTGCTCCCTGAGTGGTTTCCGGGTTTAATTCCTTGTAGGAAGATTGACAGTTGTAATTATGTTGTCAAGCGTTTGTCTTTTTTGCTGTAGCAACACTGACACCCAGACAGAGAGCTCCGCCCTGACTTTGACTAGCGCGAGGCGCAGGTCTTGGTCGCGTGTCTTTCCTAAAGTATGTCATCGTTGATCAGCACTTTGCAGCCAGTGCTGTGTGTACTTTTTTCTTTGGGTTCAAGGGTACAGTCTAGGGAATCCTGTGTCTCTTCTTCACAGCGTTCTGTCAACTTTCCGAGTTTAGCACAGTTGGCACTTGGACATTCTCCTGGGAGAACAGGGCTCCACCGGCTGCCTTATCACTTTTTTCTATGAGTGAATCTCCGTCAGCTGCTTGGTAGGTCAGACTCCATGACCTGAGGTCTCCCCCAGTTTGGGGAGGTGATGTGATGTGGTAGCAAAAGGGCAACTTTGGAGCCAGGCAGACTTGAGTTTTAAACTGACTTCTAGCATTTCGTTTTGGGGCGTGTCGCTTAGCTTTCCTGGACTTCCTTTGTAACCCAGGGGAACTCTTGCCGGGGGTGTGTGAGTGTGAAGTCTGCCAGGTAAGAGACATTTAGTAGACCGTGCCTTATGTCCTTAAAATGTCTTATGCTTTCTGATAGGAACAGCCGTTCAATGTAAGGTGGGAAGGAAAATACTTGCCACCCCATTTCTAGAGACGGTGTGGAGAGAACAGCCTGTGAAGGCAACTTAAGCTTCTTGCGGGGAGATGCATTTTGTGCAGAGCTTTTGAAATCACCTAACTTCTTTCCCTGCTGCTCCTAAATCCCAAAGTCGATCGTGTTTGTCCGTCTCGTCTAGTCCTTTAATGGACTGCCTTACCCATGCAATGCATGTTAAAACCCAGCAGAAGGCCCGGGCCTCGACGGCAGCGGGTCCCACCATGGCCTTGGTCCTGTCGCTGGTCTCTGACTTGCCTTCCAGTGCCGTCCCTCCACCTCTCCGCCCTTTATCAGTTCAGCACCCACTTTGTATTGTCCGTGTGCTCCAACTTCCATTCCCTCCTTCGCTGTGTTTCCGCCTGCCTTCTTCCTGTACCAGAGGAATCCAAGCCCTCTTTCTCTGCCTCGTGGACCCTCCCCACTCAGGGCTTCCCTTGGGAGGAATGAATAAGACGACCCGTCTCCATTTATTTTTCTGCACTTTAGACATTCGCTTGGATGGGAAAATTGACCTTGGAGATGTGAGGTGTGCTCAGAATCTGATTTGGCACCGAACACGTCTTGTGCTGTTTCAGCCCGCTAGGAAATTTGTAGGTAATTTGCCAACCAAACTGGACTGATCAGTGTTTCCACAGAAGAACCTGTCCCTTTGCTTCTGGTGGCGCTGTTCCCCACCCTGGGAACGCCCTCTCTCTTTGTCTTTCTGTTTTCACTTCAAATACAGCCTACCCCGGGAAGCCTGTCCTGATGCCTCAAGCCAGTGTAATCTCTGACTTTCCAACTTCATAGTTAAAACATTGCTATGTTTATTATGAAAATGAAACTAATGCATTCTAATCATGGAATAATTTTAAACTAGAGAAATACACAGAGAAACAAAAGCACGTCTCATAATTCACCAGGACAGGAGCTGTCAATGTCGAATGACGTTTTCCTTCCAGCCATTTTCTTTGCATTCTTCATACAGTGGTCATAACATGTGTAAAGTTTTGTATTCTCCTGTCATGATCACTCCCATTCCGTTTTTTTCGTTTTGTTTTGTTTTTTTGCGGTACGCGGGCCTCTCACCGCTGTGGCCTCTCCCGCTGCGGAGCACAGGCTCCGGACGCGCAGACTCAGCGGCCATGGTTCACGAGTCCAGCCACTCCGCGGCATGTGGGATCCTCCCGGACCGGGGCACGAACCCGCGTCCCCTGCATTGGCGGGTGGATTCTTAACCCCTGCGCCACCAGGGAAGCCCTTCCATTCCGTTTTAAATTACCTGTAAACATTGTAGTAGCTGTATAATATTTCATGATGTCGCTATTGATTGACTCATCGTTCTAATGATGTTGAACATTTAGCTCGTTCCTTATTTTCCTGTGTTTTAAGAATCCTAAGATAAGCATCTTTGTGCATTTTGGATTTTTTTTTAAGATAGGTTTCTAGAAATGGGATAACCAGACCAGAGCTCATTGACAGTTTTTTTTTTTAAAGAATGAAGTGGAGGGCTTCCCTGGTGCCGCAGTGGTTAAGAATCCACCTGCCAATGCAGGGGACATGGGTTCGAGCCCTGGTCCGGGAAGATCCCACATGCCATGGAGCAACTAAGCCCGTGCGCCACAACTACTGAGCCTGCACTCTAGAGCCTGTGCTCCGCAACAAGAGGAGCCAACGCAGTGAGAAGCCTGTGCGCTGCAACAAAGAGTAGCCCCCGCTCACCGCAACTAGAGAAAGCCCACGCGCAGCAGCAGACCCAACGCAGCCCAAAACAAATAAATTAAAAAAAAAAAAAGAATGAAGTGGACCATTTTTATTTAAAAAAATAAACTTACTTATTTATTTATTTTTGGCTTTGTTGGGTCTTCATTGCTGCGCATAGGCTTCCTCTAGTTGCAGCGAGCGGGGGCTGCTCTTCCTTGCAACGTGCGTGTTTCTCACTATGGTGGCTTCTCTTGTTGTGCAGCACGGGCTCTAGGCATGTGGGCTTCAGTAGCTGCGGCACATGGGCTCAGTAGTTGTGGCTCACAAGCTCTAGAGCGCAGGCTCAGTAGTTGTGGCACACAGGTTTAGTTGCTCCGTGGCATGTGAGATCTTCCCGGACCAGGGCTCGAACCCATGTCCCCTGCATGGGCAGGCAGATTCTTAACCACTGGGCCACCAGGAACGACCCCGAAGTGGACCATTTTTAAAGTCTTTATTGAATTTGTTACAATATTGCTTCTGTTTTACGTTTTGGTTTTTTTGGCTGCGAGGCATATGTGATCTTAGCTCCCTGACCAGAGGTCGAACCTGCACCCCCTGCATTGGAAGGTGAAGTCTTAACCACTGGACCGCCAGGGAAGTCCCTATTGACAGATTTAAAGGCATCTGATATATCTTACCAGACTGACTTTCAGAAAGTTTACTTTTTTTTTTTTTGCGGTACGCGGGCCTCTCACTGTTGTGGCCTTTCCCGTTGCGGAGCACAGGCTCTGGACGCGCAGGCTCAGCGGCCATGGCTCACGGGCCCAGCTGCTCCCCGGCATGTGGGATCCTCCCGGACCGGGGTGCGAACCCACGTCCCATGCATCGGCAGGCGGGCTCTCAACCACTGCGCCACCAGGGAAGCCCCAGAAAGTTTACTTTTTAAGCCAAATTTATACTCCCTCCTGCAGTGTATATGACTACAGGGTCAAATATTATATGTTTGCTTATTTGAATAAAAATATTTTTTCCCCATGTTACAAGACGCAGAGGTTTAAGACACTAGCACGTGTGTGTTCACTGGGTGTTGGCTGGTGTCCTCTCGGAGGCGGACCAAGAGTCCACCCTTTTGTCCCGCTCTCACGCCAGGTAGATTGGCCTCTCGGCTGGTGTTGGGTTGGACTGAGTTACGCAGTGATAGGAAGTGGGATTCTGCCGGGAGTTCTTGGACTGATGCCGTGCCCTCTCCCAAGCACCGTGTTCTCCGGTGTCCTCCTTCATTCTGCTCTCCTGTTCTGGCCCTTTGACCCCCGCCCTGTGGTCCTCAGGGACCTGGGCTCTGGGAGCATCCTGGAAAGCAGCCCAGTCTGGATGTGGATGACCCAGGGGCTGTTTTCCTGGTCAGGGCAGTCAGTCCCTGCAGTCACCCTGATGGGAGTGGGTGAAAATGAACCTTTTCCTGATTTGAGAGCACCATTTTTTCCTTCAGAAAGTGGAAGCTTTTAAATATATGGGATTTCTATATGCGGGCCTCTCACTGCCGCGGCCTCTTCCACCGTGGAGCACAGGCTCCGGACGCACAGGCTCAGCGGCCATGGCTCACGGGCCCAGCAGCTCCGCGGCATGTGGGATCCCCCCGGACCGGGGCACGAACCCGTGTCCCCTGCATCGGCAGGCGGACTCTCAACCACTGCGCCACCAGGGAAGCCCGGGGGATTTCTTTGAGAATAGTTCCACGTTCTCTTGTCTGGAAAGCAGGCAAAGTCTTCTTCATATAGTTGGGTATGTGTCTGTCTAGAATGTAGCGTTTGGGGTACAGGAAGTCGATAAAGCCTTGCACGCGTCAGCATATGCTTCCTCTCTTTGTTTTGTCTTCAGGGTAGGTGTTCAGTGCAGAGTATCCGCCCGTGCAGCCCTGACTCTACCAGTCCCCCTGGGGAGGATGTGAAGGTAGAGCAGAGTGTTTTGAAGGATGGGAAAAGTGAGAAGGTCTCTAAGAACACGGGGCCCTGGTTCTGTCCCAGTTGCAAAAATGATGTTTGAGGGTCACTGCCTTTCTCAGCTTTTGTCCAGATGAGTCACAGATTTGGGGGTTTTGGTAGAAATTAAGCCATATCACCAAGACTCCTGTTCCGTGGATTGTGGATGCCTAATCTGGGGGCCACTTGCCCTGAGGGAAAGGCAGATGGTAAAAGACTTGGGCCCCTTGCTAACCTTCTTGTCCCCTGATGTCTGTAGAAATGGGCCTTTGCTTTAAGAGTCTGGGTGTTTGTAATGCTTGGGAATGGTTTATGATGAGTTAGTCCTGTCTCCTTTATTAAGCCTTTAGGTAGTTTCGGGTCCATTTGGAATACCTGGTCTCCCGCTGCCTGGACTGTCCGTTGTCGGCTGGGAAACCTCTCAGATGTGCCTTCTCCCTGCCACGCAGGACCTCACATGACCCTCCTCCAGTGCTGACACCAGGCCCTGTATGTGACCGGCCCCACTGTCGTCACTCCAGGCTGTTCCGAGACATAAATGGTGATAAAACAAGGCGCCCCTCCTTCCCTCCTAAGATTGTAGATCTTGTTGGTTACTGGGAGACGCTGTTTTTTCGTTATCCTGTAGTACCTGTTGCAGAACCCATAATATTTGCCAGCTTTTCCTCATATTTCGTTTACTCCTAGCTTCATCTCATCCCAAGTAATGGGAAGGAAGGAGGTGAGCCAGA
>NW_020175105.1:6057414-6231271 GCF_003031525.2 Neophocaena asiaeorientalis asiaeorientalis | reverse complement strand
GGGGCGGGCAGGGGGAGGGAGACGGTAGGTACCACTCAAGGTCTAGGTGATTGACGGGGCCTTGGATTTGTCACAAAAAGCTGAAAACCTAGCTCTTTCTGTAAAGTTTCCTTATCTTAAAACTGCTGTGGACCAAACAAAACGCATCCGTGGGTGGCTAGCTGGAGATGACCATTCCGAGCCCAGCTTCCGGTAAGGGCTTGAATGATTGGTGCATTTAGTTCTGGGCGTTCAGAGGTCTCTGTAAAGGAATTTTCCTGCTGTTTCTCGAGTTTACATGGTTCTGTAACTTCCGAGAAGCTGGCAAGATTTATTGGTATGCAGAGACCTAAGTATAAGTTATGGATCCCTGCACTTAAATGTCGCAGAACAGGACTTCACTGTAAGCTTAGCCAACATGCCCACCTCAGTACTCCACGTGGCATGACAGTTAGGAGGAGCCTCAGAGGTCACTTGGGCGCCCCTCGTCCTCTTCGGGCCTCCGGGGGACGGGGTGACCGTCCTCCTGCGGGATTCTATTTGTGAAATCCCTGGAGTCTCTTGTGTCTTGTTCCGCAGCCTCAGAGCGGGGGGCAGGGTTTGACAGGAATGTTAGCAGGCATGAGCTGAGAGGATTGGAAAAATATCTAGCGCACCAACATCCCGCTCTGCTTCCTAGAGCCGTGCCAGCTGCCCCCATGTCCTTACCACTGACCTGGGGCTGCTGAAATCCAGGTCACAGGGAGTATGAAGGGCCCAGCCTTCTGCCACGCTGGACACTTGGCATCCTGTGGGTCAGGAGAGCTGACTCACCAAGCTCACTTCTGTGCTTACCTGCGGGTTCACTCATCTGTACCCCGAGGCCTGCCCATCAGCCCGTGTCCCAGAGGCTTCCCCTCATGCTCAGGATGAAGCCTCAGGGCGAGGCTTGAGGGACGGTCACCCCGAGCAGTCCTTCCCCATCCCACCTGCCTCTGCTCTTTGCACTTGAAAGCCAGGAGCCTTACTTCAGGTTTTGTTGACGTTGTTGTTGTCTATTTGTTTTTTGGCACAATATGTATATTTTTAGTCAGCTTTGAACTTTGAGAAGAGTTTAGATTTATAGAAAAGTTACAAAGCTAATGTAGAGTTCCTGTATACCTCTTACCCATTTTCCGCTAATTTAACATCCGATATTGCCGCACTATATTTGCTTAAAAAAAACAAACCTACATTGATAATGTTACGATTAATTAAACTTCTGGCTTTATTTGAATTTCACTAGTTTTCCCACTTGTGTCTTTTCCTGTTGCAGGATTCCATGTTGAACTTAGGCTTAGCTCAGTGTTACCCTAGCTTCCTGCCTCGCTTTCCCTTTTCTTTCTAGGTTCTCTCTGTGTAACCATTCTCAACCTGGGGCACTCCTGGGAAGGGGTACAGCTAACACAAACCCACGTGGGGGGCTTCTCAGGGGCCTTGGAAGCAGAATAGGGGCACAGCCACCCCGAGCTCTGTCGGACGTGTAACCAGTGCGGCCCACAAGCTGGGACTCCAGCTGCAGTCATGTCTGTTTTATTTTTCCAGTCACACCAGGGTGTCATCATACCTGCACTTCTCTCTGGGTAAAGTCAGCTATGCCCACCTGGCCAGAAGGTGGGAGCAGGAAAGGACACAGTGTGGACTGCACCCATGCGTGTCGGCCGTGCTGGGGCTGGCGGGAGGCCCCGGCCGGGTGCCGGCAGGTGGGCGAGCTCCTCCACCACAGCACCAGGGGCTCCTCACCTGGTCTCACCCGGTACCTTCTTTGCTAGAAGCCATGTTCACAGCTTATACTGACTATAAATGATGTTTGCTGTATGTAGCTGGTTTATTTTTATTTTATTATTATTATTATTTTTTTGCAGTACGCGGGCCTCTCACTGTCGTGGCCTCTCCCATTGAGGAGCACAGGCTCCGGATGCGCAGGCTCAGCGGCCATGGCTCACGGGCCCAGCCACTCCGCGGCATGTGGGATCTTCCCGGACCGGGGCACGAACCCGCGTCCCCTGCCTCGGCAGGCGGACTCCTAACCACTGTGCCACCAGGGAAGCCCTATTATTTTTTATTTTTAAGAAAGTGACATATGCATATCAGTGGAAACGCTGAATAGTGCCAGAGCTTAAAACTAAGAAGAGTAGCCCCTGTATACCTCTGCTATGGTGGTCTGCTTCTGAAAGGCAACGACGTTCAACTTTTTTAGCTGGTTCATTTAATATTTGCCTCCAGATTTAAAAATAATACACATATACTTCTAGCTGTAGACTCAGCGGTGTTGGACATTATCTATTCAGTCTCTCTCCCTCTGTCCTCTCAGCGTATTCGGTTATAGCAATACACGCACGACACAGTTTGTACACAATATTTGGCTAAATCCCTACCCAGATCCTCATTATTATGACTGTTTAAACTTTGCTGACTGTTGAGCCATGTAGAACACTAACATTTTACCTCTTTTATTGTACAAGTTTTTTGTTTTTCCTTGAGTTCAAAGAGGCCTCATGTTTTCATTAATTTAGTTTATTTAGAATGTGTGGCTGAGCTCCCAAGGTCTCCACCAGCTCTGTAGAAATCCTCAACAGCATTTTCCAGAGTTTAACATCAGATGACATTTGTCAGTTGCAGTTGCCCTCTGGGGAGGCCCCCCCTGGAACCCTGAACTCTCTTTCATGCCAATCACACTGTGTTCTCCTTGGGAAGAACATTCCGATATCAGAAAGATGACTGATCCTCTTTGAATTTTTTCCCATCTGATGGATCATGGGATATTCCGGCCGATCACATTTCTGTCTGCCTTGGCCTCTGGAAGCTGGGCACCCACCTCCACCAGCCATACTGCCCCAGATCACCAACGTTGTGTTATTTCGTGTATGTAGTTCATTCCAGTTTCATCATATTGATATTTTCCTCTTCTTGTTTCCATTTTGCTCAGCTGTCATTAAAAAAAAATGTATCTTAGAAATTAACACAAACGAATACATGCTGGGTGCTCTTATATTTTTTTAAAGCAGTTTAATTGAGATATAATTCACATACCATACACTTGGCCCGCTTAAATTGTACAGTTCAATATATTCTAGTATATTCACAGGGTTATGCAACCATCACCATGATCTAATTTTATAATATGTTTTACCTCCTGAAAGAAACCCCATGTGCATTAGCAGTCACTCCCCATTCTGCCCCACCCCGTGCCCAGCCCTAAGCAACTGTTGATCTACTTTCTGTCTCTCTAAATTTACTCGTTACGGACATGTTATGTAAATGGAGCGTACAATATGTGGTCTCCTGTGACTGGCTTCTTCCCTGTTATAGCACGTATTAGTACTTCATTCCTTTTTTATTGCCCAGGAATAGGCCAAAGTATTTATTCATCCGTTGATGTACTTTTTGAGTTGTTTCCACTTTTTTTTTTTTTTATGAATAATGCTGCTCTGGGCATTTGTGTACAAGTTTTTATATGGATGTATGTTTTAATCTCTGTTGAGTGCATACCTGGGCATGAAATTGCTGGGTCATATGCTAACTGTTTAGCCTTTTGAAAATCAGCCAGACTGTTTCTCAAAGCGGCTGCACCATTTTATACTCTCAGAATCAATGTACGAGGGCTCCAGTTTCTCACATCCTTGTCAACACTTTTAATTGTGTCCTTTTTATCATAGCCATCCTAGTGAGTGTGGTGTCTCATTGTGATTTTGACTTGCATTTTCTTAATGACTAATGATGTTGAGCGTCTTTTTATGTGCTTAATGGCCATCTGTATTTCTTCCTTGGAGAAATATCTATTCAAATAATTGCCCATTTAAAGAAGAACAATTTTATTGAGTTATAATCCACATACATGCAATTCACCATTTAAAGTGTGCAAGTCAGTGGTTTTCAACACTCACGGGGTTGTGCAAATGTATTACCACAGTCATTCCTTTGTCCTTTTTTCATGGGTTGTCTTTTTATTGATGAGTTTTAAGACTTCTTTTTAGAAGTTGCTTATCAGCTGTAGGACTGGCAAATATTTTCTCCCGTTCTATGGGTTGCCTTTGTACTTTCTTGATGGTGTCGTTTGCAGCATAACAGTTTTTTTTGTTTGTTTGTTTTGGCTGCGTTGTGTCTTCATTGCCGTGCACGGGCTTTCTCTAGTTGAGGCGGGCGGGGGCTACTCTTCGTTGCAGTGCGTGGGCTTCTCATTGCAGTGGCTTCTCTTGTTGTGGAGCATGGGCTCTAGGCACGCGGGCTTCAGTAGTTGTGGCTTGTGGGCTCTAGAGCACAGGCTCAGTAGTTGTGGCGCACGGGCTTAGTTGCTCCGCGGCATGTGGAATCTTCCCGGACCAGAGACTGAACCCATGTCCCCTGCATTGGCAGGTGGACTCTCAACCACTGCGCCACCAGGGAAGTCCCAGCATAACAGTTTTAAATTTTGCTGTAGTTCCATTTATTTATCTATTTTTTCTTTCAATACATTTGCCTTTGGTGTTTTTTTTTTTTTTTCGGTACACGGGCCTCTCACTGCTGTGGCCTCTCCCGCTGCGGAGCACAGGCTCTGGACGTGCAGGCTCAGCGGCCATGGCTCACGGGCCCAGCCGCTCTGCGGCATGTGGGATCCTCCCGGACCGGGGCACGAACCCGTGTCCCCTGCACTGGCAGGCAGACTCTCAACCACTGCGCCACCAGGGAAGCCCATGCCTTGTGTTTTTAATTGGTATTTATTTCTATAGTCTCCTCAGACCTTTTTTGAGATCAAAGTCAGACATAAAAATAAGTAAGACAGAAGCTGTGTGGCAACGGCATAGACTCTGTCCAAATGCATCTTGGCAGGGAAATCAGTAATGAGTTTTCAATATCGAAGCCTCATTGGAGGCAAGGACCTTTCCAGTGTCTGGAGGGATCCGTTGCCTTCAGCCGGGCATCCCTAAACCTTTCTTTTTCAGCCTCTGCCTCAGGCTGGTGTGGGGCAGCAAGTGGGACCTGGAAGAGAGTTGGTCCTCGAGGCTGATCAACCTCCAGTGCTGTAGCCAGTGCGGGGGTGCTTCACTCCTGTAGGGAGGCGGGCTGAGGAAGCACGGGCGGGGGTCCCCAGCAGACAGTTCTGAGCCAATCACAACGACAGAGGGGGGTTCATTTATTTCATGAGCTAAGAAGAAATTGGTTGGCTAGCCAGGAAGTTTAGCCACATGTATACCATTATTTCTGTGAGAAAATGGGTCCTAAATTCTAAGCCATCGGTTTAGAAATAGACTTTTGGGGGCTTCCCTGGTGGCGCAGTGGTTGAGACTCCGCCTGCCGATGCTAGGGGACGCGGGTTCGTGCCCCGGTCCGGGAAGATCCCACATGCCGCGGAGCGGCTGGGCCTGCGAGCCATGGCCGCTGAGCCTGCGTATCCGGAGCCTGTGCTCCACAACGGGAGAGGCCACAACAGTGAGAGGCCCGCGTACCAAAAAAAAAAAAAAAGAAATAGACTTTTGAGATGCGATCGCTTTCTAAGTTGGGCTGTACCTGTTCTCATTCATCAGTGTTCTTTTCAGTAGCTGTTCCACCACATGGGGGCTGTGTGTGTACAGTTTCATGTGCATTTATTGAGCCTGCCTACGAGCGTCACTGTCCCAGGACCAAGGCGGCGTGCCCGGGGCGGCCGTCCTCCTTCAGACCCCGCAGTCTGTTAGGGAGAACGTGAGCTGTGCCCAAGGCTGGTCTGAGTGGGCTGTGGCCCTTGCTCATGAAGAGCTGATGATTATCCAGATGTGAATTCGAGCCTTTCAGACTCACATTTGGCCGTTTCATGGCTCATTAGTTTTAAGGACGGGCAGAGAGAGATGAATCGGGAAAAAGTGAATTCAGTTTGGAGCTTTTTAAAAAGTGGTGGATATGAACTGAAATGGCATTCTTAAATGATCTGGGGATTTCATCTATGTTGATCCTGTTCTATAGTTTCATAGATAACTGATTTGATGGGTTTTTTTAAACAAAATGAATGCACGTATATGGTTAAAAAGGGGTATGAAACGGAATGCGAGGGCCTCTCTCCCTCCCCAGTTCCTCCCCAACTCTAGCCTCTCTGCAGAGGTAGCTACTGTTAAGTTTCTTTTGCTGCCCTCTGAACTTTTAAAAAATGTATATACTAGATACCTTGTTAAAGGGACACAGATGGGATCATATTACACACAGTGGTCTGCATCTTGTTTCTCCTTTTTTCATAAGGGATATTGCTTGGAGCTATTTCCACGTTGGCATGCACCGACCTACTGCATTCCCCTTAGAATGGCAGAGTGTTCCTTTATATGAATGACATGACTCTCTTCATCTGCTCTCTTTTCATGGACATTTAGGTAGTTTCTAGCTTTTCGTTACTACAGTGCCCCATGAAACTCTTGGGCAAGTACCCCTGTGCCCCCCCCGCCCCCAGTACCTGGCGTGGCAGTCAGCACTTACTAGCACTTACTAAGTGGGTTTTGGGAGGATGAACTTTTGTGGATAGTTTGGGAGTTGGAGTTTCATGAAATGGTTTGGAGCAGTTGGAGTGGGAAGACCTGGAAGATACAGGAAGGTTGGTTGTTTCTTGATGGCCAGGGAAAGGGTGGCAGTCCCATTTTCTTGCTTTTACACATATTAGCTCATAGAGTCTTTATAACACCCTCAGTGAGGGAGATGTTATTATCTGCATTTAATGGGTGAGGATATGAGCGGAGTCAGTGTTTTATTTACGGTCGATCTGTAATGGGTTTCGTTCGTGTGGCCTGTCGATGGCAGGTAACTGTGGGCCAGCCACTGACTGTGCTTCTTTGCTCTGTGTCTTTCCTGGCACCCAGCGTGACGCTGAACTGAACACAGGATATCCTTATCCATTCAGGTGGTCATAGGGCAGATGGTTGAGTTTGCCGAAGCCTGGCGCAAAGCTGGGGCGTCTCTTCTCAGAAAGAAGAGTGTTGTTCGGACGTTGTACCTTATCTTCCCCAAAACTCGAACGTAAGGTTACTTTGTCTGACGTACAGTATGCCTCTACTTGCTCAAAAGCGGATGGCCTGATCGCTGTTCCCTGCTGGGTGTGGTTCATGTCGATTTTCTTTCTTTTTAAATATTTATTTATTTGGCTGTACCGGGTCTTAGTTGCGGCACGCGGGATCTTCGTTCCCGCACGTGGGATCTTTACTTGCGGCATGCTAACTAACTCTTAGTTGCAGCATGTGGGATCTAGTTCCCTGACCAGGGATCGAACCCAGGCCCGCTGCATTGGGAGCGCCGAGTCTTAGCCACTGGACCACCAGGGAAGTCCCTCGATTTTCTCGTAGTGAAAGCATCCTCAGGAATGATGTGCGAGCAAAAGTGCTAGCTGCCTCACCTTAGAGAGGCTTGCAAGAGGTGCGTGGCTTGTCTTTCATGGCTTTGCTGAGCACTGTGGGTGCTCAGGGCACACAGATGGACTATGGGGGAGCAGCCTTTCTCCCCACAGGTCCAGCTGGCTCCGGAAGAGGGTCCTGACAGCCCTTCCCAGTTAGGGAATTACACAGGGTTAGGTGGAAAGGTCTTTGACTCACCATCGACGTTCGGTCGGCTGTCAGAAAATGGCCAGTCCCCTCCCTCCACAAGTTTCTGACTACTCGGAGTTTCTATTAAACCCTCCAAACTTCTTAGACACAACTCTAAATCCAGTTCTGCCGCCAGTTCTGCCTCCGTCCGCAGTTCGGCTGCAAGAGCTATGGATTTCACACTGTACGATCTATTCTGTTCACTTTCTGTGAAAGTTCTGGGGAGTTAGTGCATTTCCCGTCTTGCGGGGAGCAGCGCGGTGTGCCTGCCTTGACCCGGGACGGGGGTTGGGGGGAAGCGTGCCCTTCCTGCTGCTGACGCCCTGCCCCGACAGTCGTCAGAACTGCTGCCCTGTCGTCACTCTCCCCAGCACCCCGGCCGGTGTCCTCCACCAGCGGTGTTTTGTTTTCAGATCAGTCTTACTGTTCAATCCTGCGTATGTCACGTGCTTTCCCATCTCTCTACCTTCTTTTGGAGACGCGCCGGGACCTTGTCCCTCTTCGTTCCCTCAGCAGCCCTCACAGCACGCTGGGCTTTCAAGTTGTCTGTCCTCGCTGCACGGAGTGTCGCCTCGGTGTTAACTGGAAAGTGAGCAGGGCCGGGGTCCAAACTGCAGTGTGTTTAGTCAAATAAAATTAAAATTTTTTTTTTTTTTTTTTGCGGTACGCGGGCCTCTCATTGTTGTGGCCTCTCGCGTTGCAAAGCACAGGCTCCGGACGCACAGGCTCAGCGGCCATGGCTTACGGGCCCAGCCGCTCCGCGGCACGCGGGGTCCTCCCGGACCGGGGCACAAACCCGCGTCCCCTGCATCGGCAGGCGGACTCTCAACCACTGCGCCGCCAGGGAAGCCCTCAAATTAAAACTTTTGAGCAGGCACAAGAGGAGGAGGATACGTGAGCATTTCCACAAAAGCGTTTCCTGAACCCCTGCCCTGGGCCAGACACTGGCGGTCACAGGACGGATGTGACAGGACCCCTAAACTCCCGAGACGCCTGGTCTGCGGGAGGAGAGCACCCCAGCAGTGGGTGGGCAGGGGTGTGAAAGAGTGGGCCTGACGGGGAAAGCACACAGGCACTTGGAGACAGCCTCCTACCAGCTGCCGGGTGGGCGCGACGCACTCCCTGATGTAAGAGGGACGGTCCCCCCTGATGACAGCATGGGACGGCCCACCCCACGCTAAGCAGGCCTCCAGCCTCAGCAGCCTGCCCATTCGTACAACACTTTTAGGACCAAATAAGATAATGCAAATGAAACCTTTTGTGCTAATGATTTTAGTAAAATTTAGAGCCCCAAGGAGAAAACTAACATCTCCTTTTCTGAAAGTTCAGGAAATTTTCACCCACGCGACACTGAGCCGGGCCCCAAACCATGGGAGCTCCAGGGAAGAGCATTGCAGGTGGAGATAAAGAAGACCTAGACTTGCCTTCAGGAGCTCGCCCTCTAGAGGCGGTGGATGGCAGGGGATGGAAGGTGGCTGTGGAGTGGCAGAGACTGGAGCTCTAGCGGGCTGGGGGCCGGGGCCAGGACCTTCCCTGGTTGTCTGGATTTTAATCTGTCAGTGAGGCATTTTCAGGGTTTCTGGGGAAACCGGTACAGGCCAGGCTCTCTGAGCCCCACCACTATTGCTTGTTCCGTATGTATGCAGTCCTGTCTAGGCTCAAATTATGTTCAGAAGGAAGGGTTTTGTGATCTCCAGGAAAGAAGAAAAGAGAAACGTGCAATGAATGGGGATCCACTGGAGAACCGCAAGCAAGGAGTGGGTGTGCTTGCTCTGCTTCCCTCTGGGCTGTCCTCTGCAGAGCCCTGTGTAGCCACCTGAGCCTTGTAAAGTCTCGTGAGAAGGGAGGGAGGCAGGTGCAGTGCCAGCAGCGCCCCAAGCCTGGCCTCCCGGGGTGCAGGAGTGGCCCTGGGCTCTCCTGTCCCCACTGGTCTCCACCTGCCTCTCCTCGTCTTCCGCATCCCCTCCTTTACCACGGGCAAGCCCACACGCGCTCGCTCTTCATCTCCCGGCCCCGGACCAGGCTCGCTGACCAGGTGCGTGGGGCGGAGCTGGCCCTGGCGGGCTGGAATGCTGTCTTGGGTGGCGCTGCTGCTCCCAGCTAGGAGCTCGAGGGGCCAGAAGCGGTGGAGGCTCTCTGCTGGGATGCCAGCGTGAGGTTCCAGCAGGCACGGGGTCAAGGTGCCAGGCGGCAGGTGGAGAGAGGTCCCCGGCTCAGTAGAGAACCCCGCACAGCATCGCATTCTGGCATGTGTTGTGCTCAGGACACCCGCAAGAGGGCCACAATGGAGACACGTGGGGGACTTGAGGTCAGACTTGGGGAAACTGCAGAGCAAACTCAGAAGCAGAAAGCCAGTGGGGGCAATACTGAACATCGGGCTCTGAATGACAGACGGAGGCAGAGATGCAGCGTGAGGCTGTGGGCAGCCCCAGCTTCCCAAACAGCTGCCCGCCCTGGGAGTAGAATCGGCACGTGCCGCAGGTAACTGTTGCGAGACCTTGTCCTTGCCAGGACTGCACAGGAGAAAGCTGCATGAGAATTGAAGCTGAGTCCACCAGTGGAATTTGTCATCTGCTTGCATTTGCTTCTTTACCACCAGACGGTCTTCCTCTTCTCTCTCCATCCCCCGTTCCCTTAAGGACAAAAAAGCCATACAAAACAATCTCCGTCACAGATTTTAATAAGCAGGACACAGTGACAGCTCTTAGAAATGATAGCTGACAAGCTAGGAGACAGAGCTATAAAAAGTTTGCTGACATTCTTCCAGAAATGTGCTGCATTGGGCGGAAAGCCATGGCTGTCTATGATACTTAAAGAATTGCTTTCCTTTTTGACCCGAGTTCTGCTGTCCTCCTCCCTGTGGGTGTTTTCCCCCAGCCCACCCCAGCCCACTTCCTCAGTAGGAGAAAAGGTGAGGCGGCACCCAAAACAGAGCCTCAAGACGGTGATGTCCCCATGAGATCGGTTGAGTGTAGCCGCTGTCAGGTGTGGGCCAGCAGGTCATTCAGACTACGTGCCCTGGACTGTTTCAGGGCATATTTCCTTTCACTTTTTAAACTCAGATATTATGCACCGTGTACCTGCAAGGGCCAAGTGTGAGGTCATGCCGATGTGTCCCTGCCCTCCCGTTTAGGAGGGACAAGGGTGGTGACAGCAGGTAACGCCAAGCACTGCGCTCGCTGTGCATTTCCTGGAGAGACGAGAGTCCAGGAGATGCACGCATGGGGCTCAGACGGCACCGGGGTGGTCAGTTCAGCAGAGTCCTCCCGGGTAGATTCAGATCTAGGAGGAACTTCATGTTTAAGCTGAGACCTGAAGGAGGAGTGGCGGCTGCTGTGGAGTCGGCACGGGGATGCCCCTGGTAAGTCGAAGCTGCAGGATGGGATTTGCGGGGCACAAGCAAAGGGCTGCAGGTTCCTTCCCCAGGGTGAGGGGTAGGTCACGTCGCCTCTGACCATGGGGAGCCACGTCAAACCTCAGCTCTTGTCACTCTCTTGTCCTCTTTACAGTTAGAATCCAAACTTTTAGAAACCTATCTGTCATCACACAATCTGACACACATTCCTTCCAGAACATAAATCGAATAGGGAGGGAGGGCAGTACACAACCTAAGTTAGGGAATCCTTACCTACTCTTTGGCATTTTTGCTCTCAAAGCTGCTGCTGTTTCTAATCAGTCTTTCTAGGCATTCCTCTCCACACAAGCTGAGAAGTTGCTATTTTCTCCTCTGTCTGGTGGTTAAGTTTTGGGTCTGCTGGTAAAGACTTAGGCCCAGTATATATCTGTTATCCCATTTGGGGGGACTGTGTGATGTGGTTGGAAACAACGTATCTTTCTCACATTCTCACTCACTCCCCATGAGGTCATTAAAGCAGCGTGTCCCCTGGCCCCCGGCCCGCGGTTGCCGAGCTGCTCTGTTGGCCTCTTCACGTTGCAGCTCTTGAGCTCCAGGCAGTGCCGTTGAAAGGGGTGCCTTTCCTGGATTAGGCCCTTAGGGAGAGTATTGAAGGTCTGGTCTTTCTGTAGTGCTTCTGTTGGAATTGAGCCCATAACCAAGGTTGATTATTTTCGTTTGTTGCCAGCAGATAACAGTGGCACTGCTGTTTCCATCTGTTATCACTGCTTTCAGATCATTCTAATTAAATCTCCTAGTCGTCAGTTTCTGAATGAATTATGTTTTGGGGCATTTGGAAAATTTGTCACATAAACTCTTTGGGCTGCAGCCCGTGCATTCACTTCATGTTGTTTTGTGCCCCAAAGTTGCACCTCTGAGTATTTTTAGTAGCTAAGAACTCTCTTCTAAGGGCACGAGGGGTTGTTTTGTGGTTTGCCTCTAAGACGGTCTTTGGGCCCCCTTGGTTTGTGGTTGTTCGTGGCAGGTCAGCCATTCTGAGTACCTTTGTTTTGATTTTGCTCTCAGAGATGCAGTAGTTGGTAGTTGACATAGCTGAAGTATAACCCCTAAGAACCCGTAAAAGGAGATGGAGGTGGGCTCTTCCGTGTGGTTTCAATTGTCATTTTAGTTTTCTTCTAGACAGTGAAGTGATGCCTAAAATAAATCTCTTTCTGACCCCTTGTGAGAGATGTGTCCGACATCCCAAAGAATGAGATTGTGGCACAGGAAACGGCAACATCTATATACTGCCAGAGAAAGTGCCCTGACGTTAGAAACCGACTGACCTCATTCAAACCCAACTTTCTGCTTGCTTCTTGTGTTAACCTTGGCCAAGTTCATTCACCTCTCCCATACTCAGTTTACCCATCTGTAAGTACATAAGCTGCCTAATTCCCAGGGCTGTTACGCTGTTGAATGAGATTTCATATGAAAAGCCCCTGGAGGATAATAGGTTCTCCATAAATGGCGGCTGCTATTTTTACCTTACAATTGATCCGGAGTGAAAAGATGCTCTACCTCGTTATTAGGGAAATGCCAGTTAAAACCACAGTGGGATACCAGTACAATACCAGATGATTAATGTGGAGAAACTGGAACCTCATACATTGCTGGTGGGAATGTAAAATAGTGCGGCTGCTTGGAAAACAGGAGGTTCCTCAAAAAGTTAAATGTAGAGTTGCCACCTGACCCAACAATTCCACTCCCAGGTATCTACCCAAGAAATGAAGACACAGGTCCAGACAAAGACCTGCATGTAAATGTTCATAGCAGCCTTATTCATAGTAGCCAAAACGAGGAAACAACCCAAATGAATGGATAAACAAATTGTGGTGTATCCATTCAAGAGAATACTATTTAGCACTGAAAAGGAGCGAACTGCTGATAAATGCAAGGTTGATGGACATATGCAGACATAAAAGACTATAAGTTGTATGATTCTTGTTTAATTGAACCTTGTAGAAAAGGCAGAGCTATAGAGATGGAGAATTGGTTAGTGTTGCCTGGGCTGCAGTGGGAGCTGGACTTGACTGCAGAAGGAAATGAGAGAACTTTTACGGGGGATGGAAATGTTCTAAAACTCGATTGTGGTGTTGAATGCACAGCTGCGTAAATTTCTAAAACTCAGCAAGCTGTGCATTGAAAATGGGTGACTTTTAGGAACTCCCTGGTGGTCCAGTGGCTAGTACTCCATGCTTTCACTGCCGAGGACCTGGGTTCAATCCCTGGTCAGGGAACTAAGATCCCACAAGCTGTGCAGCTCGAGCCCCCCAAAAGAAAGAAAAGAAAGAAAATGAGTGACTTTTATGGTTGTGATTTTGTGACTTATGGTGAGAAATATATACCCCTGTAAAGGTGTCTGTTGTTAGGTTAAGGAAGTGACTTTTGGAAAGCCCGTAGGTAGTCTAAGGATGGGGGCTGCTTCCAGGGGAACCAGCCATGTGATTAGAGGATTGGAACTTTCAGTCCACCCCCAGATCTCCAGAGGAACGGACAAGAGCGGGAGATTGGATCTGTTTACCAATGGCCAGTGATTTCATCATGCCTGTGTAATGAAGCCTCCATAAAAACCCAAAAGGATGGGGTTCACAGGCTTCCACGGTGACCACGTGGAGATTCGGGAAGAGCGGTACACAGAGAGCATGGAGACTGTGCCCTGCCCTTCCCCCAGACCTTGCCCTATGCATTGCTTCCATCTGGCTGCTCCCGAGTTATATCCCTTTACAATAAACCAGTGATCTAGTGAGTAAAATGTTTCCATGAGTTCTGTGAGCTGCTCTAGCAAATTAACGGAACCCAAGGAGGGGGTCGTGGGAACCTCCAATCTATAGCCGGTTGGTCAGAAGCACAGGTGACAACCTGGACTTGCGATTGACGTCTGAGAGGGGAGGGGAGTAGGGCAGTCATGGAGGACTGAGCCCTTGACCTGTGGGCTCTGACGCTGTCTCCAGGTAGTGCCAGATGGAGTTGAATTGTAGGACCCCCGGCTGGTGTCGGAGCATTGCTTGGTGAGGGGGAAGCCCACGCACATCGGGCATCAGAGGTGCTGTGAGTGTGGTCATTGTGTGTGAGGGAAGCACAGGGGGAGTGTGGCTTTTCCAACGCAGTGGTGTATAAATTAAACCTCACGTTGAGCTAGAACTTGGATGACATGACAGTCTCAAATTGCGCTTTCTATTGATAATTGTGTTAACAGAATAACGTGGTTTTCAGAACTCTTGTGCTCAGGTGAACAGGAGTGCTCCAGGGGATCCTGTCTCTTGCGCTAATTTAGGGTTATGTGCCTGCTGTTACCACGACATCTTCTGATTATTGTTAGAAGAACTTAAGACTCAACAGAGAGATATTTGTCAAGTAACCCGAAAGAAATCACACTGTCCAAAAAATAACACTATAAAGTTAAGCTTATATATAGTCCCATTCTTTTTCCTATGAATATACATTAATATTTATTTTCATATTGTTAAAATCAAGTATATGTAATGTGTTTAAGACTGACTGCATAAAATGAGCATTTTCCATGATGTTAAAATTTTTATAAATACGGTTTTAATTACTGACTACGTATTTGTTTCAGTAACCCCTTCTGGCCTTGTATATTCTTTTTAACAAACTTTGCTTATCTGTTACTTCTTATTTAATTCCTACCTGGATAATGTTTACTTTTGTCAACCAATTATATTTCCTTAATTTCAATATCTCTTTATATCCACTCTCGAATTCTGTATTGGACCGCAAATGATCTGCTTTTTAAAGTGACATTTATCATCAGTATTTTGAAATATATCTTTTCATATTATTTTCTCTCTCCTATGATTTATAACAAAAATATACTATCTTAGATATACTATTTTACTGACTTTATTTTTCTTAGCAAAATATTCCCGTGCTATTGTATGCTTCTCTACAATGTCTTTTGGATGTGTTATAATACTGTTAGCCAAACCCATATTCTGAAAATTTTGGTTAGTTCCAATTTTTATTAATAACATTTTTTCACAATTGTTAATATTATTTCCTTGGGATAAATCTTTTTATGGCTGAGTAATATTCCATTGTATATATGTGCCACATCTTCTTTATCCATTCATCCGATGATGGACAAGGGATAAATGTTAATAACCCTGTTTAAGTTATGTACATTTCAAAGGTTCTTTGACATATATTGAAAAATTGTCCTCCTGAGACATTATACTCCCAACAGTATCATGTGATATGTATTTTCCTTCATGCCCTCATCAACTGTAGATACTAGGTCTTTTTCTTTTTCATTAAATAATTTGATATATAAATCCATACTATTATAATTTACATTTATTTGATTAATAATGAACTGCATCTTTTGAAATAGGTTTATTGACCTTTTGCTTTTCTTCTTTGAAGAATTCTCATTTCTATTACTTTTATATTTTTCCTATTGGGGTTTTTATCTTTTCTTATTGAATTATATAAGCTCTTTATTGTTTAAGGGCATTAATCTTATTCTATTTGAATGCTTTCCTCTATTTTCCTTTTAATTTTGGTGATCTAATTGAACTTGAGGAAATCTGCTCTCCTACCATTCTATTATGAAAAACCAAAGCAGATAAAGCAAAGAGACTTTATTTAGAGTACGTTATGGGAGTTCACAGAATTTTCCCAGGGATATGCAGCTGGGACTACTTATGTCTTATAGTCTCCATGACCCTAAGATCTTCAGGATACTAGTAGATAGTGCTACATCTCTGTTGGTTATTTGCTGGCCATATATGAGGCGGTTTCTTCTGTAAGAAACTGGAAGATTTTTTATTTCTGTTTTCTTGAGTTTCTCTGCTTTTATTCCCTTTAATAAATGATGTTTATGAGCAGCCTTGTACTCTTATTTCTAAAAACAGCAGCAACAACAAAACAAAAACAAACACAAAAAAACCAAGGTTCCTTGGAAATGTGTTCCTGAAAAAAAATGAATGTCCAGAAGCCCAAGGATTAAGTAATAAACACTTAGGGAATTGATTTAAATTCCAGTACAGGAATTTAAAGCATGATCATTCCTATTTATTATTTGAAATTCAGAGACCTTGAGATAACTAACTGTCACTCCCTCCATAAATTCTTGATCAGACTTCAAGGCCTCTCCATGCCTCGTGCCTCTCTCCCTGGTCCTGAGCACAAAACCCGCCAGCGTCCGGGAGGCTCCCTCCTTCAGACCGCAGAGTGTGGAGCCCATGCTAACTGGGCTGAACTGAACGCAGCCGGATCTCAAGGCGCATCTGAGTTCAGCTTTTGACGAACGTGAAAGCAGCACCTTGTCCCAGCACAGCGCGGAGAGAGTCGTCGGGCTGATTTCTCTTGGGGCACAGCAGATTGTGGGCTTATTGGCCCACGGACAGACTGGCTAAAGTTATTACCACAATAAGTAAAATAAGGATCCTTACTTTCCAGGTGTGGGTGGGATTAGTTCTGTGGGTGAAGTCCTCGTTTGTCAGTTTGCTGTTCATTTAAAGATCCCACCTAAACTGCCACTGAACAGAAGGAAGAGGGGTAGGATTTAGATAAAATCCTCAGTGCTTTGAATCCCTTCGACTTTGCTCTTGACTACCACGTGTCCCAAAGTCACAGGTGGATTCGCTTCTCTCAGAGTCGATCAGAATTGTGGTAGAGCTATTCTTTGAACTTGGAATGGAAAAAGGATGTACTATTTTATTAAACGGTGGCATCCTGGTTCTTCCTATAGGCGGTAGAGATAGATGTAGAATAATTTATGTCAGTATGAGGGTTATTATTTGGGATTATCAAGGATTTGTTCTTTGGGGCTTATTTAGATCTTGGCTAACTATGGATAACTATATTTAGGAGGGCTTAACTACATTTATAGATATCCTAGTCCTTCAATGACAGACCACTGGGATTCTTTCCTGAGTACAGATGTCTTACAAGCCTTTCCAGGTTAAATCTTAGATTCCTCACTTGGATTTCTCCTGACACTGGATGTTCTCTCACAGTTCCACAGATTCTGCTTTGTTAATAGTTTATAAATTGTATGCCGCTACTCTTTACACTCTCTTCAGGAAATAGATGGTTGTGCTTCCAGTAGACACATCATGAGCTCTTTGAAGGCCTGCCGTTTGCCCGGAACCTGGTAGAGCATCTTGGCTATTGTGGGCGCCCAGTCAGTGACAGAAAGTAGCCGACCTGACCTCTCCTAACAAGTGTATTTTCTGTTTCAGTAGATGGTCAGTTTTTGAGAAATCACGGTAGTATCTTTGCAGAATGCATACAGCTACTTCTAGGGGTAGACATAAAACCCTGAAATTGATTTTTTTTCCCCCGTATTTACTTTTCAAAGTCTTTTTGGAGAAGGGTTTATTGTTTTTAGGGAGATTTTGGAAAACTGCATACCACAGAGTTTTCCAAAATGTAAGGTATTACATATTTAGAATCTTTGTTCTCAAGAGGTTCGGAAGCATGGCTTCTGCTTAAATGATAGATGATCGCGGGAAAAATGAGCCTTGGAAGTCATTTGTTCTAGAGAATTGAGAAAGCTGGCTTCAGGGTGCGCATTTCGGGATAGAGCTGCTAACTGTGGCTGTGGCATTTAGTCAGCTACACCCCGATCTGGCATTTAGATATGTGCGGTCTCAGTTACCTCATAAAGCCGTCTTATACATTCAGCAGGGAGGACAGTCTGTCCTGTTTTATTTATTTTTTTATAACATCTTTATTGGAGTATAATTGCTTTACAGTGGTGTGTTAGTTTCTGCTTTATAACAAAGTGAATCAGCTGTACATATACATATATCCCCATATCTCCTCCCTCTTGCGTCTCCTTCCCACCCGCCCTATCCCACCCCTCTAGGTGGTCCCAAAGCACCGATCTGTCCTGTTTTAGAAGTAAGGAAGCTGAGATCCGGACTAACTGGCGACATGGCTGGTGAGTGGCAGTCAGGATTGGAACCCAATTTTCTAGGCTTTAATCCATCCTTCCTCTATCGGGTGGATTCATCTGGGCCCCTGTGCCGTGGAACCTGGCACAGTGCTTCTGTCTGCTTTTCCCCATGCTGCCATCTGCCTGCCTGTGGGGTTGCCTCTGACAGCCCAGCATTGTTGGGCAGTATTCTGGAAAGCCCCGCCTCACTCATCCTTTACAAACTCCCATTTTGACCACATCTGCAAAGTTCCAGCTGTCTGGCTCCGCCCTGAATCCTGGTGTTTATGCTGATTTGGAAATTGCAATCGGTAGGCTAACTGTGGCTCTGCTGGTGGACTTTCACTTGGCAGGAACTGGCTCTTCATCCTGGGTGGTTTCCAGCAGGAATCTCCCTCTGCACTTCCTACCTGTGGAAGCTCATCTCCATTTTTAGCACGAGGCCTCTCGGATGCTGTGCAAACCGACTTTGACACCGGTGTGCAGTTAACCAGCGTTTACTGGAGGAGAGGCTCAGCAATGGAAGGGATCAGAGCTCCCCAGTCCTCATTCAGTGTTTTTCAGTTGATTCATGAAATGTGACTTGCGTTCTTCCTATTCTCCAGCTCTAAAATGATATAATAATGTGTTAACTTTTGTGAGGTACCATATATACGTGTTGCTACGGTATCGACATTCCTTACAGGAAAGCTGTTGTAAAAAGTCCAGCGTCCAAAAGTAGTGAAGACGTTGCCTGGATATTAGCAAATTTCAAGGACTTAACTTCTAGGCAGCTCAGTTTAAAAGGGATTTTTCTCTTCTCAGGAAATATGGCCGCAACATTTTCTTAAGAGAATCTCTAATAAAGGAACAAACGGGGTTCATACTTTAAAAATTGGTCTTACTTGAGTGGCTTAGTGAAAAATGGTGAAAGGTTATCAGCAAAGAACTGAGAAAGAGTAACAAACAAGCACCAGTGGAGTTACTGGATGCCCCAGCAAACGCTGGGAAGAGACTGGGAGGTCTGAGCGCCAGTGGGTGGAGCTAGTGGCATCTGAGGGCCCAGGAGGAGAGGGTGTTCTTGTAAGTTTCGTGTGAGCGTTAATCCCAGCTCCCTCCATGTGGTCACTCCTGGCAAAGGGGTGGCCTGTGTAGGAGCTCCGTGATGGCACTTAGGGAATCTCTTTGGGCCGGGGAGAGTGGATTTAAAAAAAAATCTGGGTCCATTGCCCTGAGTCTCCATTGAGATGCCTTTTGGGGTGGCCAGGGCAGCAGGAAGGGAGGTTTTGTTTTTTTTTTTAAATTTTATTTATTTATTTTTGGCTGCGTTGGGTCTTCCTTGCGGTGCGCGGGCTTCTCACTGCGGTGGCTTCTCTTGTTGCAGAGCACGGGCACTAGGCACGTGGGCTCTAGAGCGCAGGCTCAGAAGTTGTGGTGCACGGGCTTAGTTGTTCCGCAGCATGTGGGATCTTCCCGGACCAGGGCTCAGAACCCGTGTCCCCTGCATTGGCAGGTGGATTCTTAACCACTGCGCCCCCAGGGAAGTCCAACACATAACATTTGAACTCACCTCTCCCTTGGCATTCTGCAATAGATTGGGGGTCTGTTTCTGAACTTCTACAGCTGTCAGGCAGACTGAGGCAGGAGGGCATCACCATATTCCCGCAGGGGTAGGCGCTGGACAAGACAGTTCGTCCCTGTCTTGCCCAAAGAAAGCTTTGTTTTCACTGTGCCTTTTCCTGCTGGTAGGGACTGATGAACGTGGATCATGGAGGTAGGAAGTTGTGTATTTTTAAAGTGATGGCATGAGTGGATTAATTTTAGAAGAGCCTTGCTCAGCTAGGTCAGAGCGTTTAGCGCTCACTTACAGTTGGTGCAGCTGGCTTCCTCTTACTTGTCAGGTGTTTGAGATACTGAAGCCTCCAGGGTGGCATCGCACCTGCTCTGCCCTGCCTTCCCCTCCAGAAAGTTCAGCATCAACTTCCTCGGAAAACACAGGGAAGTCTCTCCTTGTCCCCCTCTTCCGTCTTTCTCCTCCCTGGGAATGATCAAGGGCAGGGCCCCCGCGGATGCGTCAGGTCAGTTCTGCCTCACGGAGTCTGGCAGACATGGGTGCCCACTGGGGAATCAACGACTTGAATATGGCTTTTGGAAGACAGTGGACCCTTGAACAACGTAGGTTTGAACTGCATGGATCCACTTATACCTGAATTGTTTTCCGTGGTAAATACGACAGCACTACACCATCTGTGGGGACGGAGGGCTGACCAAAGTTCTACGCGAATTTTCAACTGTGTGGACAGTGGGTGTCCCGAACGTCCGCGTTGTTCGAGGGTCAGCTGTATTCTGAAATATAAAGGTCTAGAAATGTTAAGACTCTGGGAAATGTCTTTCAAAACCAAATATTGGGGGAAATCTTTGTAATAATTTACTTCTATCATTCTTTAGATATTTGAAGTATCATACCATGTGAATTTTTAAGAATGGATTGTTTTTAATCTGCATTTTTAGTGAATTATTCATCCCCATTTATTTATTTATTTGGCTGGGCTGGGTCTTAGCTGTGGCACACAGGATCTTCGTTGCAGCCTGCAGGGTCTTTAGTTGCGATATGCGAACTCTTACTTGCGGCATGTGGGATCTAGTTCCCCGACCAGGGATCGAACCCAGGACCCGTGCATTGGGAGCATAGAATCTTAGCCACTGGACCACCAGGGAAGTCCCCCCACCCCTTGTATTTAGAGCTATGAAAAGCTATCAAAATTATAGGGAAATAGATGTTTTCCTCTCTTTTAAAAAATTTGAAGAAATAACAAGTCATGTTGGGGGTGGATCTCCCTCTAGTTCATCGTCCCCCCAACCCCTGCTTCTCACACTTTAAGCTGCATTCACTCATCCTTCCTTGTTTCTTTTCATGGGATCTTCTCAACAATATGCAAACTACTTTTCACTGACAAAGCTTTTCTTCTATTTCCAGTGCACAGAGGCCAAAAAGCATTGCTGGTATTTTGAAGGACTCTATCCAACCTATTATATGTAAGTATTTGCACTTAACTGTTGGTTTGATTCTGTGGTCACATCTTTCTCTGGGAATTATTTCTTTCCTAGGTCACAGGACTGGTTATGGGATGGGGCATGCCCAGCCTCACGAGGCCTCCACCCCTGGTTTCACCTGCCTCCACCCCACAATGAGCAGGCGACCTCCCTAAGGATAATCTCCCTGCCCAGACCAGCTGCTCTGAGGACAGCTTGGAATTCTGGGTGCTCTGTTCTGTGAGTCATGTTAGCTTGTACATGATTGGTCACAAAGGGCAAAATGTCTGAACAAGGCCAGAGTTATGCTGGTTTATACAAATCTTCCTAGGCAAAGGGAGCAAAGGTAGTGGGAAAGAATTTTGAACTTGAGCAGGACAGGACAAAGTACTTAGCTCAGCTGCTGTGACTGTGAGAGAGAGAGAGAGAGACGACAGTGATCACAAGGGTCACCCAGCCGGGCCCCTCCCCAGGCAGGTGCAGTCAGCCTTGTATGGTTCTTGGTTCAGGGCAGGTTATGCCTCTTCCTGTGCCCTCAGCACCTGCCAATATTACTCTTATTAAAGCATTGCCATATTTTCTCCCTATTGTTTTTCTGTATTTTTAATATCTGCTGTGTTAGCCACTAGCTCTGCTGAGCCACCTGCCTAGGTGGCCAGATTAACTCTCTAGATTATTAATTATTATTTTTGATAGTGTTTTGAAGTTCTGTGAGTTTTGAGTGGAATAAGCCAAATTTATTTTTCCCAGAAACTCTTGTATTGAATTTTGTGAAACACGAGAAATTTCAGTAATGCATATAATTGTGTTATAGAAGAAACACTCTCTTTTCTAGTATATAGGGAGATTGGACAGGAAATACTACACAAAGAGGATTAGTTCTTAATTGGCCAAGATGTATGTTTTTCTTACCTGGCATTCTTGGGGAGTTTTTAATCTCAGAGAGACCAGCGTAGGTGGGGAAGGTTGCTGGGCTGTGAATTGGGACGAAGCACAGGGAAATGGGCAGTTTTCCAGCCTTGGCTTCATATCAACAAGCAGGAGTCCTTACTGCCCTACATGGTGGGAGTCCTGGCAGAAATCCTCTGCAACTGCAAAATGACAAAATCCACTTGGAAGGTAAAGCAGCAGCAAAAGGGCTTCGGTTCTAATTACAGAGTTGTCAGGTTGAAGAAAAATGGTTGTGGGATAAAAGGGAGAGGAAAAACTTGGTTCTTAGTACAATGGGTTTTCCCTGGGAAGCTTTAGTTCTTGATTCAACTTCTTACGCAGGTGTGGCAGGTGTGAATCAACCGTGTCTTCCTTTGAGCTCTTTCTCCAGCTGTTTTGTAGATCAGCTGATGAACCATTTCCTGGTTTTTCAGAGGTTGGTAGTCAGAGGTCCTTGCTGTTCTTGTACTTACTTGCTCGTTTGTTCCTTTATACGTTTATTTATTCACTACATATTTTGAAAGTGTTTTTGCATTGACAGAAAATACAGAGACAAGCCCTGTTTTGTCACTCAGACCTGCTGGTTTGGATTCCTTTCACCTCTCTTCTCTGCTGATGGTGAGGGGAAGGGTCCTAAAAATTAAAAAGTAAAGTCACTCTGCCTTTAGAGTACTGAAGCTCAGTATAAAAGTAACAACAGGTGGCATTCATTGAGCACTTAATATAGGCTAGGCAGTTTTACGTCCCTTACATGAATTTATATCACTTAATCCCCTAGCCATTCCTCCTCTCTGTTCCCACTGCCTCCACCTGAGTCCATGCCTCTGTCGATGCTCATCTGAAGCACTCTATAAACTCCCCCCGCCCAGTGTTGCTGAGCTATAATTGGCGTATACCATTGTGTAGGTTTAAGGTATATAACGTGATGATTTGATACACTTATATATTACAAAATGACTACCACAATAGCGTTAGCTAACACCTACATCACATCACATAATTACATTCTTTTGGTGATGAGAACATTTAACATGTACTCTTTTAGTAACTTTAAAGTATATAATAAAGTATTATTAACTATAATCACCATGCTGTACATTCGAGCCCCAGAACTACTTATTTATCTTCTAACTGGAAGTTTGTACTCCTTAACACGTCTCCTCATTCCACGCCCCCTGCCCCAGTCCCTGGTAACCACCATTCTACCCTCTTTTTCTTTTTAATAAATTTATTTATTTATTTTTGGCTGCATTGGGTCTTCGTTGCTGCGCACGGGCTTTCTCTAGCTGTGGCGAGCAGGGGCTGCTCTTCATTGCGATGCACGGGCTTCTCCTTGCGGAGCACGGGCTCTAGGCGCACGGGCTTCAGTAGTTGTGGCACTCAGGCTCAGTAGTTGTAGTTCGCGGGCTCTAGAGTACAAGCTCAGTAGTTGTGGCGCACAGGCTTAGTTGTTCCGTGGCATGTGGGATCTTCCTGGACCAGGGCTTGAACCCGTGTCCCCTGCATTGGCAGGTGGATTTTTTTTTTTTTTTTGTGGTACACGGGCTTCTCACTGTTGTGGCCTCTCCCGTTGCGGAGCACAGGCTCCGGACGCTCAGGCTCAGCGGCCATGGCTCACGGGCCCAGCCGCTCTGCGGCATGTGGGATCCTCCCGGACCGGGGCACGAACCCGTGTCCCCTGCATCGGCAGGCAGACTCCCAACCACTGCGCCACCAGGGAAGCCCGACAGGTGGATTCTTAACCACTGTGCCACCAGGGAAGTCCTACCCTCTTTTTCTAAGAGTTCCATGTTTTAGATTCCACATGTAAGTGAGATCATAGCGATTTATCTTTCTCTGTCTTATTTCGCTTAGCATAATGCCCTCAAAGTCCATCTATGTTGTTGCAAATGGCAGGATTTCCCTCCTTCTCAGGACTGAATAAAATTCCATTGTGTGTATATGTACCAGATCGTCTTTATCCATTCATCCATCGACAGACAGGTTGTTTCCATGTCTTGGCTATTGTGAATGATGCTACAATGAACCATAAGATTGCAGATACCTCTTTGAGATCTTGTTTCCACTTCCTTTGCATATACACCCAGAAGTAGAATTGGCAGCTCTATTTTTAATTTTTTGCTGTTCTCCGTAGTGGCTGTACCAATTTACATTCCTACCAGCAGTGCACAGGGTTCACATTTTTTCCACACCAACACTTATCTTGTATTTTTGATGATAGCCATTCTAACAGGTGTGAGGTGATACCTCTGTGTGGTTTTGGTTTGCATTTCCGTGATGATTGAGCACATTTTCATGTACCTGTTGGCTATCTCTGTGTCTTCTTTGGAAAATGATCTGTTCAGTTCCTCTGCCCATTTTTTAATTGGATTATTTGGTGTTTTTGCTGTTGAGTTATATGAGTTCCTTGTATGTTTTATATATTAATCCCTTATCTGATATATGGTTTGCAAATATTTTCTTCCATTCAGTAGACTGCCTTTTCATTTTGTTGAGTGTTTCTTCTGCTGAACAGAAGTGTTTTAGTTTGATGTAGTCCCAGTCCCTTTTGTTTTTTGTTGTTTATGCTTTTGGTGTCATGTCCAAAGTCATTGCCAAGACCAGTGTTGAGGAGTTTCAGTTTCTTCCCTACAGTTTCTTCTAGGAGTTTTAGATCCATTTCAAGTTAATTTTTGTGAGTGGTATAAGATAGGGGTTCAATTTCATTTTTCTGCATGTGTTTCTTCAGTTTTCCCAGAGCTATTTGTTAAAGAGACTATCTTTCCCCATTGGATACTTTTTGTGTTAAATATTAGCTGACCTTTTATGGTAGGGTTTATTTCTGGGCTTTTTATTCTGTTCCATTGGTTAGTGTGTCTATATTCATGTCAGTACCAAACTGTTTTATTACTGTAGCTTTGTTGTATAATCTGAAGTCAGGGAGTGTGATACCTCCAGCTTAGTTCTTTTCAGGGTTGCTTTGGCTATTCAAGGTCTTTTGTGATTCCATACAAATTTTAGGATTGTTTTTTCTATTTCTGTAAAAATGCCATTGGAATTTTGATAGGAATTCCAGTGATGCTCTAGATGACTTTATAATGGATCTCCTTTCATTCTCTTCTCCCATCAAGTTCTCACTTCTTTCTAAATTACTGAAAATTTTGTGTCACTCTCCTACTTAAAAACATCAGGAACAAAGTTCAAATCCTTAGCCAACTGTAAACAGGTTTCCATGATACTTGGCTGGTTTTATCTTCTTTATTGTGAGTCCCATGAAGGCAAGGCCCACAGCTTTATTTAAAAATTTTTCTTATTTGTCTTTTTTTTTAATTGATGTAAAGTTTATTTACAATGTTGTGTTAGTTTCAGGTGTACAGCAAAGTGACTCAGTTATATATATATATATATATATATAAAGAATATATATTCTTATCAGATTCTTTTCCATTATAGGTTATTACAAGGTATTGAATATAGTTCCCTGTACAACAGTAGGTCCTTGCTGTTTATCTATTTTATCTAGTAGTTGTGCCTGTTAATCCCAAACTTCTAATTTATCCTTCCCCCCTTCCCCCTTTGGTAGCCATAAGTTTGTTCTCTATGTCTGTGAGTATATTTCTGTTTTGTATTAATGAACTTATGTAAGTTCATTTGTATCATTTTTTAGATTCCACATATAAGTGATGTCATGTGATATATGTCTTTCTCTGTCTGGTTAACTTCAGCTTAGTATGATAATCTCTAGGTCCACCCATGTTGCTGCAAATGGCATTATTTCATTCTTTTAAAAAAATTTTTGTTGAAGTATAGTTGATTTACAATGTTGTGTTAATTTCTGCTATACAGCAAAGTGATTCAGTTATACATATATATATTCCTTTTCATATTCTTTTCCATTATGGTTTATCACAAGATATTGAATGTAGTTCCCTGTGCTATATGGTAGGACCTTGTTGTTTACCTATCCTGTATATTATAGCATGTGCTAATCCCAAACTCCCAACCCTTCCCTCCCCCACCCCTCCCCTTGGCAACCACAAGTCTGTTCTCTATGTCTGTTTCTGTTTTGTAGATATGCTCATTTGTGTTGTGTTTTAGATTCCACACATAAATGATATATGGTATTTGTCTTTCTCTTTCTGACTTATTTTGCTTAGTATGATAATCTCTAGGTCCATTCATGTTGCTGCAAATGGCATTATTTCATTCTTTTTTATGGCTGAGTAATAATTCATTGTATATATGTACCACATCTTCCTTATCCATTCATCTGGTGAGAGACATTTAGGTTGCTTCCATGTCTTAGCTACTGTACATACTGCTGCATTGAACACTGGGGTGCATGTTTGAATTAGAGCTTTTGTCTTTTCCAGATATATGCCCAGGAGTGAAATTGCAGGATCATATGGTAGCTCTATTTTTAGATTTTTAAGGAACCTCCACACTGTTCTCCATAGTGGCTGCACCAGTTTACATTTCCACCAACAGTGGAGGAGGGTTCCCTTTTCTCCACAACCTCTCCAGCATTT
The DNA here is from genome assembly GCF_003031525.2 of Neophocaena asiaeorientalis asiaeorientalis. Taxonomy (NCBI): domain Eukaryota; kingdom Metazoa; phylum Chordata; class Mammalia; order Artiodactyla; family Phocoenidae; genus Neophocaena; species Neophocaena asiaeorientalis. The sequence continues at coordinate 6,205,012 of NW_020175105.1, read as the reverse complement.
ATTGTTTGTACACTTTCTGATGATGGCCATCTTGACTGGTGTGAGTTGGCACTTCATTGTAGTTTTAATTTGCATTTCTCTAATAATTAGCAATATTGAGCTTCTTTTCATGTCCCTATTAGGGCCCACAACTTTTAAATGAACTCTCAATGCCTAGGACAGTGCCTGGCACACAGGGGACATCCCTGAATGTTAAGTGGATTTGAGTGGATGCTTTTCCATCCAGTCACCACCACTGGTCAGCATTGGCTCTGCTGGTTCCTCTCAGGCATTTCCTTGTTCTCTGCTGGGCAGGGTCCTAAGTTCCTCCTTCCTAGTTGGCGCTGATATAGCATCTTAGAGAGTTTTCACACAGTGTTGTGTGTCCATTGAGGGCTTCTGAGATTGGGCCTTGATGTGTGCATCTGTTTGGCCTCAGTGTGTGGCATAGTACATGGCACAGTGCATGGCACTCGATGCTTGTCTTCACGTTTGCAGTTTGTTAACTACCAGCTTGTTTTGCCCTGATTTCATTTCCCATATTCTGGAACCTTGTACTTAAATAGATTTTTAAGTTTTCTGGGGTCCAGAAGATCAGGGGTCAAATATTTGCTCTATTACTTTTTTATGAAACTTACCACAAAAAAAGAAAATTACAGGCCAATATCACTGATGAAGGTAGGTGCAAAAATCCTTGACAAAATACAAGCATACTTAATCCAACAGTACATTCAAAGGATCATACACTGGGTTCAAGATGGCGGAGTAAAAGGACGTGCTCTCACTCCCTCTTGTAGCAACACCAGAATTACAACTAACTGCTGAACAGTCATCGACAGGAAGACACTGGAACTCAGCAAAAAGGATACCCCGCATCCAAAGACAAAGGAGTAGCCACAATGAGAAGGTAGGAGGGGCACAATCGCAGTAAAATCAAATCCCATAACTGCTGGGTGGGTGACTCACAGACTGGAGAACAATTACACCACAGAAGTCCACCCACTGGAGTGAAGGTTCTGAGCCCCACATCAGGCTTCCCAACCTGGGGGTCAGGCAATGGGAGGAGGAATTCCTAGAGAATCAGACTTTGAAGGCTAGTGGGATTTGATTGCAAGATTTCGACAGGACTGGGGGAAACAGATACTCCACACTTGGAGGGCACACACAAAGTAGTGTGTGCCTCGGGACCCAGGGGAAGGAGCATAGTCCTAGCCACAGCAATCAGAGAAGAAAAAGAAATAAAAGGAATCCAAATTGGAAAAGAAGAAGTAAAACTGTCACTGTTTGCAGATGACATGATACTATACATAGAGAGTCCTAAAGATGCCACCAGAAAATTACTAGAGCTAATCAATGAATTTGGTAAAGTTGCAGGATACAAAATTTATGCACAGAAATCTTTTGCATTCCTAAACACTAATGATGAAAAATCTAAAAGAGAAATTAAGGAAACACTCCCATTTACCATTGCAACAAAAAGAATAAAATACCTAGGAATAAACCTACCTAGGAAGACAAAAGACCTGTATGCAGAAAACTGTAAGACACTGTTGAAAGAAATTAAAGATGATACCAACAGATGGAGAGATATTCCATGTTCTTGGATTGGAAGAATCAACATTGTTAAAATGACTCTACTACCCAAAGCAATCTACAGATTCAATGCAATCCCTATCAAATTACCAATGGCATTTTTTTTTTATAGAACTAGAACAAAAAAATCTTAAAATTTGTATGGAGACGCAAAAGACCCCGAATAGCCAAATCAGTCTTGAGGGGAAAAAATGGAGTTGGAGGAATCAGACTCCCTGACTTCAGACTATACTACAAAGCTACAGCAATCAAGACAATATGGTACGGGCACAAAAACAGAAATATAGATCAATGGAACAGGATAGAAAGCCCAGAGATAAACCCACACACCTATGGTCAACTAATCTATACAAAGGAGGCAAGGATATACAATGGAGAAAAGACAGTCTCTTCAATAAGTGGTGCTGGGAAAACTGGACAGCTACGTGTAAAAGAATGAAATTAGAATACTCCCCAACACCATTCACAAAAATAAACTCAAAATGGATTAGAGACCTAAATGTAAGACCGGACACTATGAAACTCTTAGAGGAAAACATAGGAAGAACACTCTTTGACATAAATCATAGCAGGATCTTTTTTGATCCACCTCCTAGAGTAATGGAAATAAAAACAAAAATAAACAAATGGGACCTAATGAAACTTTAAAAGCTTTTGCAAAGCAAAGGAAACTACAAGGAAGACGAAAAGATAACCCTCAGAATGGGAAAAAATATTTGCAAATAAATCAGCGGACAAAGGATTAATCTCCAAAATATATAAACAGCTCATGGTGCTCAATATTAAAGAAACAAACAACCTAATCAAAACATGGGCAGAAGACCTAAATAGGCATTTCTCCAAAGAGGACATACAGATGGCCAAGAAGCACATGAAAAGCTGCTCAACATCACTAATTATTAGAGAAATGCAAATCAAAACTACAATGAAGTATCACCTCACACCAGTTAGAATGGGCATCATCAGAAAATCTACAAACAAGAAATGCTGGAGAGGGTGTGGAGAAAAGGGAACCCTCCTGCACTGTTGCTGATAATGTAAATTGGTGCAGCCACTGTGGAGAACAGCATGGAGGTTCTTTAAAAACTAAAAATAAAACTACAACATTATCCTGCAATCCTACGTCTGGGCATATACCCAGAAAAGATGACAACTCTAATTTAAAAGATACATGCACCGCAATGTTCGTTGCAGCGTTACTTACAATAGCTAAGACATGGAACCAACCTAAATGACCATCAACGGAAGAATGGATAAAGGAGATGTGGTATATATATATATATATATACACACGCCACATATATAATGCAATATTACTCAGCCATAAAAAAGAATGAAATTATGCCATTTGTGGCAACATGGATGGACCTGGAGATTATCATACTAAGTGAAGTAAGCCAGACAGAGAAAGACAGCTATCATGTGATTATCACTTATATGTGGAATCTAAAAAAAAGATACACATGAACTTATATACAAAACAGAAATAGACCCACAGACTTAGAAAACAAACTTATGGTTACCAAAGGGGGAAGGTAGGGGGAGGGATAAGTTAGGAGTTTGGGACTATCATACACACACTGCTATATATAAACTAGATAAACAACAGGGACCTACTTTATAGCACAGGCAACTCTACTCAATACTTTACAATAACCTATAAGGGAAAAGAATCTGAAAAAGAATATATTTATATATGTGTGTATATATATATGTGTGTGTGTGTGTGTGTGTGTGTGTATATATACACACACATATATGCATAACAATTACTTTGCTGTCCACCTGAAACACAACATTGTAAATCAACTATACTTCAATTAAAAAAAAAATACAGGTGAAATTTACATCACAGAATTAACCATTTTGAAGTGAACAGCGCGGTGGCATACAGTATAGTCAGAGTGTTGTGAGGTCACTACCTTTGTCCAGTTCCGGACGTTTCCATCACTGCTCCATCATTTCCTAGCCCCTTGACCTTCCTCAGTTAGCTTCTTCGTGAACTGTGAACATGAGTGTTGACCTTCTGGGTTGTAGTTCAGGGCCTGTGCATGGCCAGCACGGAAATCATACGCAGATGTATACACACCCAAGCGTAGCCTGCATCTGTGCTGTGTATGCACACAAGGTTGGTTCTTACACAAACCGACCTTGCCACTTGCCTCCACCCTTGAGGCGTGTTGGTGTCCTGACACACCCACGGGCTCAGTGTGCTGCTGGCAGAAGAGCTGCTTTTTACCGTCCGCTCCATTTAGCATGTGAAAACTCATCTCCCTGCTTTCCGTCAAGCTGGGGCAACGGAGTGCTTATATCCAAGGGGAGTCAGGAGCAGTGACTTAGATGTATTCTACTCTGTCCCAGCTTTCGTTGCTCAAGGATCGATTTGCTGCAGGCTAGATACCAGCCGCAGACCGATCACAACCTAGGCTAGAAGCACTTGCGCCTGTGTGTCGTTCCCGGAAGCCAACCCCATCGTGGTTTCTGTGGACATGGCACAGATGGTGGTGCAGGTAAAGGAGACTCGCTTACAGCCCAAGCTTGCCCTTGCTGGGGGCCCGGGCATCAAGGTCCAGCACTGTGGTTTGCATGGCACACCAGACCTGCCTCTGGACACACGTCCGGTGCCATGTGCTTACTGCTCGAGGAGCCGGATGCTACACCTCCCTCATTCACTCCCCCAATGCCTGTTGAGTGTCTGCCACATGCCGGCTGTTGGGGTCCGGTGGTGCAGGTCAGGGGTGGTGCTGTGCCCCAGGGAGCTGGGACACAATAATGTGTGACCAACCAGTTAATATTTTGAAGCACCTTTAACATTAAATTGAAAAATCATGAGTTATGACAGATCTCATTTAACAAATATATTCCTGGTATATTCTACCTTCCATTTCTTCTGGGCAAAGTGCTTTGTGTAAGATTCTCCTAGATAGATAATTCCTGAAAGATATGTTGACTCAAGATGGTATTTTTATTCTGTTTGAGGGTTTCCCCCTGTGGAAAAACATGTTACAAACAACACCTCTGTTTTGTGCTTATAACTTACCATGGAGCACACTGGGGAGAGAACGTGCAGGTCACACACTTGTTTGACAGATTTTACTCTTGCTTTTGAAATCTAATTTCATTTGACTCACCAAAAGTCCCAGAAGTAGACACTCCTTCTGCTTCCTTTGTCTGTCTTCATGTTCCTGAATTTCATTCTAGCATTGTAGTCATCAAGCTACTAGAGGCTAATTTTTTTAAAAGATAATTAGGTTTCCACTGTAGCTACCTGGACGTGTAAAATGACTCTCCCCTGATTGGTTTGTTGATCCAAACTGTATCTCTGTCTGCCCTCTCCCTTCATCAAGGTTTTTGATTTCTTTAATTTGTTCATTTATGGAATATGTATATGTACAAGCAAAATGTATTTTCATTTTTGAAGAAAAAGTCCCTTTGGAATCTGAACAGAGAAGCAACACATATTTCAACCCTCTTTCCTATGATTTTTTTCTTTCCATCTGTCCTTCACTACCTTTCTTTCCTATCTACAGGCTGAGCTTTCTGAACCCGTGTCCCCTGCATCGGCAGGCGGACTCTCAACCACTGCGCCACCAAGGAAGCCCTCAAAAGCTTTTAATTAAAATGTACCTTTTTTTGGTTTTTGGCTGTGTTGGGTCTTCATTGCTGTGCACGGGCTTTCTCTAGTTGCGGCGAGTGGGGGCTACTCTTCCTTGCGGTGCGTGGGCTTCTCATTGCAGTGGCTTCTCTTGTTGCAGAGCACAGGCTCTAGGCGTGCAGGCTTCAGTAGTTGCAGCATGGGGGCTCAGTAATTTTGGCTTACGGGCTCAGTAGTTGTGGTTCGCGGGCTGTAGAGTGCAGGCTTCAGTAGTTGTGGCTCGTGGGCTCAGTAGTTGTGGCTCATGGGTTCTAGAGTGCAGGCTTCAGTAGCTGTGGCTTGCAGGCTGTAGAGTGCAGGCTTCAGTAGTTGTGGCTCGTGGACTCAGTAGTTGCGGCTTGTGGGCTCAGTAGTTGCGGCTCATGGGCTCTAGAGCACAGGCTCAGTAATTGTGGCGCACAGGCTTAGTTGTTCCGCAGCATGTGGGATCTTCCCGGACCAGGGCTCAAACCCGTGTCCCCTGCATTGGCAGGCAGATTCCCTGCACCACCAGGGAAGTCCTAAAATGTACGTTTTTTGTGCTTTCGTTCTGGGCTTACTGGATACGTCCTCTTAGCAACGGTGTGATTTAAAAATAGCAGGGGGGTCACGTGGCCTCACCAGTCCCGTCCCTTTGCTTTCATTCTCGACTTGAGTTGTTCTTGGGCCAAGGACTTGCTCATTCAGCCCCTCTGTCTGCTGCAGGGGCGGGCGAGGTGAGCAGATGGGGACGGGCCTGCTGAGGAGTCCTTGCCGCTGGCCGTGCAGGGCTACACACGTCTGTAGGGCCTGGCTTCCTTCCTGTGTGTTCAGAGTCCAGAGGGCACTGCAGACCAAGGTGGCAGTTGTCAGGGAAGAGTCCCAGTGCAGTGTCACATCCTGGAGCACTTCGATGCCCTGGTGGCTGGCGGGAGCGCCTGTCCTGCTGGGAGGTGCACCCAGGGCTCCGCTCCTGCATGTGCAGGAGGGCAGGCACGGGGCACGGGGCTGGCTGTGCTTCAGCTGCTCTCGCCAGCAGACCCCTTGGCCTCTACGCCTTGGTTCTTGGGATCCCGTGGCTGTGGTCATGGTCACTGCCACATTCAGTTTCTGAGAGGGTAGATACTGCCCTGCGCGTCCCTAGCGTCTATAATCATCACTGATCTTTGCAGTTTCCTGGTGGCTTGGAGAGGGTCAGTGGGTCTGTGTCCAGAGGTGACCAGATGGGACCCCTGACTTTAGATATGGGCACTGCTGCCCCAGAGAGAGGCAGGAGGGCTGGGCGAACCCGTTTCACTGTGGGGTACGCTCCTGGTGATTCTGGGAGGGCCCTTCCGCTTGTCTCCAGTGTCCAGAGGGGCCCTGGTGGACCACCACGGCCACAGTCAACCCCCTTGTGGGCAGAGGGGGCCTCTCAGACCAGGAGCGGTGTCTCTCTGTCGATGAGAAATGTCACACTTTCTGCTGAGATCTGTAGCCCCGAGGCTCGCTTGCCCACAGCCGCCGTCCACGGAAGGATGTGAGTGTCCAAGGGCAGAGGTGGGAGGCAGAACCAGGTGGAAGGCGGAGGCTGCTGAGTCTGTGTCGGCCGCTTGGACTCGTGTGAGTCTCCAAGTATGGGGCCCAGGGACCTCAGGGCCTTCTCCGAAGTTCACGGTGGTGGAAGGACGTCAGTGCCCTGGCACACCCGCCAGCACTCACTGGGAGCCACCCATGCTTCCGTGTCTCCCTCAGACCAAGACAGAGCAGAGCGTGTCCCTGAGTTTTCCCAGACTGTAGCTGAGGTGGAGCCCTCCACGGCGGCGAGGAAATTGTCCAGGAATTAATCGTAATACAAAGACTAAGAATAATAACAGCTGACATTCATTGAGTGCTTACGGCACGCAGTGGACTTTTCTGAGCACGCTACGTGTATACTCTTCCGAGAGCTTTTGAGGGTGGCCCCTCTCTCCTCCCCTCCCTTCTTTTCCCTCCGTTTCAGCTGAGGGACCTGTGTCCTTCTCGTCCTTTGGTACCACGCTCCATCCTCGGACTTACTGTTGCTGAAATAAAACATCCATTGTTTCCTCCCTAGACTGGGGGTTCGTTGAGGGCACGAGTTCTATCTTCTGTGCTGACACACTGTCAGGCACATGGAAAGCACTCGGTACTCATTTAGTAACTCACACGTGGTGGCCTGGAGCAGGGTTGGGGAAGGAAAGAGTGACTCACTGTCATTCTTCAGTGATGGAAATTGTTTTAGGGACCTAATGTCAAGAGACCTCTAGCCCTGCTCTGCCATTAGGTTGCTCTGTGATCTCGATCAAATCTCCTAACCTTTCTGGGCCCCAACTTCCTGGGCTATATAATCTCCAAGGTCTTATACTGCTTAATTCTATGACACCCTCTGGCTGGCTGTGCGGAATAACTTAGAGCATAGAGAACAAACAGTGAACGACCAAGCAGGCTTGTGTGTTGTAGCAGAGACAAGGGTACAGATAAGAGATGGATTTTAGCGCATTAAGGGTCCAACCTTGCTTGCCAAGTACAAAGCAATCACCTAACATTTCCTTTCTAAGCAGTGAGTCATCTTTCTTCTGCAGGTCTTAGTATTGACACAACAGTGGGGAGGAGATGTTAATCACGCAGTCAGATGGTGGAATGGATCTGGGAGCCTGTGACCACTCCCTGCTCCAGACTGTGAGGTTCCTGAGACGTCTTATTAGGTGCTGAACTGGGCCTTCGTGGCAGTCAGGTACATGGATGCTTACTTAAACCGTGACTGTTTTCATTTGATTTTAAACAAGCCAGAGAAAGCTGGTGATTTAGATGTGCCTGTTTCCTGTTCTTTATGAATAGAATTGGATCTGGTAATTCCTTCCAGAAAATTGAGGGTAAGTTAGAAATGGGTTGGGTCTTCTTAACTAGACACCAGTGATTTAAAAACAAGATGAACCAGTGGCGCTCTGTAGAGCTGGCCAGTGGGAAAGGACCCAAAGTGGGTCCTTGATTTACCTATATTCTCCTGGAATACTAAGGAAACCTTAAGACCCTCCCTACCTAGTTTTACAAATGAGGTAATTGACCGCAGGAGATGCTAAGCACCCACCTGGGCCCACAGTGTCATCAGGGGTCTTATTGTCTGACTGGGTCACACCTCTGGCCGCCACGTGGATGGAACAGAGCTGCAGGGCATTTGGGTCCTGGGTGTTGTGTTTGCACACTTATTCTAGTTTCTGGTTCATCTCTAAGTACCACTGAAGGAGAGAATGTGGGGACGCTTGTCTTAATCATCTCCACTGAGGCTTGAGGGAATCCCCAACTGCCCAGCTCAAGGGAGAGAGTGAAAGGGAACAGATGGTTGGAAAGCACTTTGGTCAGACATATAAAAGGAAGATAGGATGCCTGAAACAGTGAGGACACACATCAGGGTCATGCACTGATGACCCTGGTGTGTGCTTTGTCGAGTACCTGTTACGTGCACACCACCGCTACGGGGGAGGGAGTGAGTGTGTACCAACCCTGGGAGTAGAGACACAGAGGCAGGCCTCAGGCCCACCTGCAGCTCTAGGAAGGGCGGTTCCTTCCAGCACTGCCCTCCCCTGGCTATCGATTTCGACCAGGCCATTCTCAGGCCCTGTGCCCAAGTTTCCCATTGCAGTGTTGAAGCTTCTTTCAAAGTACTCCCATTACCCTGGTTTATCGTGTCTTTCTTTCTGGGTTCATTTCTCGGCTGTGAATAATTAATGGTGTGAATGGGTGAAGTGTTTGCAGGTGTCAGATCAAGATCCCAGATTCAGGCTTTGCAGAGCCCGCACCCAGCTAGGAGGTTGGTGCCAAGGTCAGTTCAGGGGCCCTGCGACACAAGGTCGCCCCGAGCCGTAGCAGGCTGTGTTGTGACCTGGGCCCGGTGCCCTGCGCCCTCTGTGCCCAGCTCCCCAGCAGCTTGGGGAGCCTGAGGTGTGTGCAGGGTGGGGCAGGGGAGGGGAGGCTTCAGCTGGTGAAGCAGCTGAGCACAGCCTTTGGAAGCAGCCTGGGGAGGGGGAGGTGTCTGGTCTGGGGACAGATACTCTAAAGAAGAATTTTTCTCCTCCCTCACTCCTTGTGTCGGGCTTCTCACTGAAGACTGCTGGTGTAAGTTGGGGGCATTTTCGTGTCCTTAGAACAGAGAGAAAGGTTTCGCCGTCATCCCCCTTTCGGATCGCTAGACTCCTGTTGTGGTCTGAATATTTGTGTCCCCCCAAAATTCACATGTGGAGTCCTAACCCCCAAAGGTGGTAGTATTAGGAAGTAAGGACTTTGGGAGGAGCTGAGGTCCTGAGGGTGGAGCCTTTGTAAATGGGATTCGTGCTCTTGTAAAAGAGCCTCCAGAGGGCTCCCTTGCGCCATCCACCACGTGAGGACACAGACTGTGAACCAGAAGGGGGCCCTCACCAAAACACGACCGTGAGCTTGATCTTGGACCTCCCAGCCCCCAGAACTGTGAGAAGTAAATTTATGTTGTTTGTAAGCCGGTGGTATTTTGTTACAGCAGCCGGAACAGACTAAGACAGCCTCTAAAATGTCATGTTTCTCTATATATTCTGTAACTGGATTTTTTCCCCTTAACTATAGATTATAAATCTGCTTCTAAATCAGTATACACAGCCACCTCATTGCTTTTCTTAATGACAGAGTGTTCCCTGGGGAGGTACCATAGTTCATTTACACATTCCGTTATAATCATTGTACATTCAGGTAGTGCCACTTTTGTTTTGTTTTTACCACTGAAGGTCTGCATATCCTTACCTGTTGTTCCAGAATTTGAGACAGTGATCATAAACAAATTTTTTAATAATTGGTAGGAATGGATTTGGACAACACGAGGCTTTTAAAATTCTTTTTAGAATTCCATTTAGTAGGATGTGCTAAAACACATATTAACGTTTGTGTTTGAGGCATATTAACGTTTTCAGGAGTTTATCTGAGGAGACATCAATTCACATTGGGCAGTGACGAGCATTCCACCGCCAGAAGCCAGGGGCGAGGTGTTTATAGAGAATCAAACAAGGAAGTGATTTGATTGGCTACAGTTTAAGAGATTGCCTAGTCTGGGAAAGTCCTGTTGGCTGTTGGTCATTGGTTTCCTTCCCAATGTGAGGCATTCACACTCCACTCTGCCTTAGGTTTCAGTTTGCTTCCAAAGGCAACGCACCTGTCAGAGCCCCCTCAGGCTAACGGCCTTCTTGTTTGAGAACTTTAACAGATGTTTTGTGTATTTCAGTGCAGATTTCTGCTGGTAATGTTATATAGCACGTGGTTACATATCTTATACTTCACGAGTCCAGACAGTTCTCAGTCTCCACATATCTGGTCCCCGGAGCTTGGAGAAAGGATTCTGATACGTCCCCGTACTCGCTAAACATCTTCCTACACGTACTAGAACTCATTTTGTTGTGAGATGGATTTGCAGAAATAGAATTGCTGAAGCAAAGGTTATGCTTGTCTCGTATTTTAATAAATGCTGTTAGTTTCCCAAACGTTGTCATGATATAATCGGCCATCAGGGTGTGAGAGCGGCTGCTTTCGACCGTCCTCAGCACCACCGCGTGTAACACCGTAATCAGAGGACGCTTTGTACTCTGGGTTCTTGTTAGTTATGTGTTGTCTCATCCTAGGGAGTCTCTTCCTGCTGCGACATCACTTCCGCTGAAGGCAAACACATATGATGTGCCGGGAACCACGGTAGGCACCTGGGCTATACATAGAGGAATGAGATAGGATTGCTCTTGAGCTCATGGTCTGGTGGCGGATCTATAGATGCCTTTAACAGTGAACAAATATTGTACGTGGTCAGAGCTGGAGACCCAGCAAAGGGAGGATCCTGGCCTGGCGGGGAGGACGAGGGGATGGTGCTGAGAAAGACCTCACAGAGCTGATCTTTGACGGCTGACGAGCAGTTTCAGAGGCTCTAGTGAGAGTGTATTTGGGGCAGCACAAGGCTGGAGTGTAGGCTGCCCTGCCTACGGCAGGGGCTGAGATGAATAAGGACGGGGAGGGGCCTTGAATGTCCTTCTGAGCAGCTGAGACTTCCTTCTGCACAAAGCAAGGTGACAGCGCCAGCTTGGCCTCTCAGAAGGCTGCTGGCACAGCACTGGGCTGGGAGGTGGAGACTGGAGCTAAGGAGGTTGCTGTGTAGTAAGGGCACAGTGTGGAGGGTCTCTTTCAGTGAAGATGGGCTGAGAGACCAGTCAGTGGGCTCCAGTGTCTCTCAGAAGCATCAGTGTGGGGCTGAAGAGTGGTCTCTGCTTGGCAGACAGTGAGAGAGGGTGCAGAGAACGGGTTCAGCGAGGGGTTTCGCAGAAGGGGGAGAGGGGGGCGGTGAGTTGAAGTTCTTGCAGAGCATCCAGGCAGTGGGGCTTTGCTTCTGCAGCTCAGGAGGGTCCACGGACAGAATGTAGATTTGAGAGTTCTGAGCAGGTAAGGAAAGTTAAACCAACTCAAGTAAAAGTCAAGCTGAGAAAGTCAGCCGGGTGTCAGCCTGAATCCAGGTTTCTAGATTTTTGAGCTAACGGGGACTGGAATCTGTCTGCTTTCCAGAGCTCATGGCCACACTCATCATGCCATTTATGTTTGCCTTACTTGTGTTATTTCACTGAAATGAAACCTAGTGTCAGGTTTCAATTCTATAAGACCACAGGAGGACTTCTGTTTTTCATGTTCAGTATTACCTCACTGACCAGCGTTTATTTTTTAACCTAAGGCTTAATCAACCCAAGCTATAGAAGGATAAGTTTCTTGTTTTCCAGGTTAGAGTTGAATAGAACTGATATTAAATGATCATCAATTTACTGAAAGGAGGAAGAGGAGAAACCTCTACCCCAGAAACACAAGGGCAGGGTTTCAAAATCTGGAGCCAGCCAAGGTCAGCAGTCATGGGAAAGTGTCTAGGCCATCTTTCCTCGTCCGCTCACTCAGCTCCGGGGGCAGCTGGACTTGGAGGCAGCAGCTTTTCAAGGGTTAAAATGGCAAGGAAATGAGCACTTTCTAACCCATTTGGTCTTTTAATTTTAGGGCTTATAGTAACCACTTATAATACTTTCTCCGTGGAAGAAGTAGAGTGGAATTTCCCTATGTAAATCCCATAAGTACAAGCAATTTAGGTTTATTCCAGTTTGAGATGTTTTCTGGTAAAAGATGTGTCTCTGGAGGAATGACTCCCAGGGCACCTGTCCTCCCAACCCCCAAAGGCTCAAGGTCAGTTCTCATCAGAGCCACTGTGGTCCCCTCTTTAGAGCCCATAGATGTGTGACTTTGCCATGAAGTGTTAAAAGGTCATCAAACTCTATCTGTTTCCACAGACGGGCACATCCCCGCCTGTCAGGGAAATCAGGTCAGACTGGAAGGAAAATATTCTGACATAAGAATTGTCAGCTGAGGTTGACAGAAAGAACCGTCAATTCATCCTCAGATCTGTGAAGTTTTTGACTTGACAGCCAGACACGTATAAGGTCTAAAAACCTGTGATTGGAGAGATGAAAGTTCTTTTTTTAAAAAAATTTTATTTATTTAATATATTTATTTTTGGCTGCGTTGGGTCTTTGTGGCTGCGCGCCGGCTTTCTCTAGTTGCGGTGAGTGGGGGCTACTCTTCGTTGTGGTGCGTGGGCTTCTCATTGCAGTGGCTTCTCTTGCTGTGGAGCACGGGCTCTAGGTGCATGGGCTTCAGTAGTTGTGGCACGTGGGCTCAGTAGTTGTGGCTCACGGGCTCTAGAGCACAGGCTCGGTAGTTGTGGCGTATGGGCTTAGTTGCTCCGCGGCATGTGGGATCTTCCTGGGCCAGGGCTCGAACCCGTGTCCCCTGCACTGGCAGGCGGATTCTTAACCACTGTGCCACCAGGGAAGCCCGAAAGTTCTTTTGAAATGACTTTTTCTCACAGATATTCAATATTGAAACTTATGAGAATATGTCTATTACCTCTTGTGTGATGATGGTGTCACGGGTTTGTGTGTGTCCAAACTCGACATACTGTACCTATTAAATACGTACAGTTCTTTGTATATCGATTATACATCAGTAGAACTGTTTTTTAAAAAAAACGATCAGGAAAGCCAAAACAGCGTCTCCTCCCCTGCTATGTTCCTGCCGGGTGCCCCGAGAGGAAACACCGACAGGCGGGTGGTTCTCCGTCCCGGCTGTGTCCTAGACTCACCTGAGGAGCGATTACCAACCCACAGGCAGAGGCGTGTCTTAAAGCTGCCCAGTAATTGGGATGTGAGCCAGGGTCGAGAACCACTGCTTTCCAGAGTGCTCGTCACAGAGTGACCACCTGAAGCTGCAGGGGTTCCTCCCGGGCTGCCTCCTTTCCTGTTATACGCCCACAGGTGGAGGGTTCTGCTACTTCGTTCAAACGGAGAACTTTCCCATGGCAGGTTTGGGCCCTTAAGGAAAGGCTGGAGAGATGGTCTGCCATGTTAGGCCGTAATAAGGCTAAAAATAAATAAATACTGAAACATTAAATAATATTTTAAAAGCTTGTTATAGGAAGGTAGAATTGGTGGTGAGTAGTATATTTTAGGACGATAGACTCAATATTGGGAAAGAGGTGGCTGTGGCACATTGATATCCATCTGAACGGGAAGAGTGCTTCGGGGAATTAGTGGGAAACCCGAAATGTCATGAAGATCACAGAGACCTAGTTTAAGGAGGGAAGAGGCGGGAATTCCCAGGATGTCAGTACGCTAAGGAAGCAAGCAGCCTACTGGGGTGAGATTTTAACAGCGCACGTGCGAAAGATGAAAAGCGGGCTCATCACCCAGCGCAGAGTGGTAGGGAACCTCCGTGAAGGCTTCGGGAGAATCATCTAAAAGAGATTAGTAAAGGGGCCTTTTGTGATCATTTGGAACTAATTTGGGTTTGCCTGTTAATGTCCTGTGAGGTTGGGCTCATGTTTTCGATGGGACCGTGAGACGGGGAGATCTGTGGCTTGACAGTGTGCCCGAGGTGCATGAAGACATTTAATAGCAACTCACTCCGTATTTCAGCTGATAAGATAGAAAGTCTGGTCTAAACAAACAGGCCAGTTAGGTAGATTTGTGGCTAGTGTAATAGCCGTACCTATAAAAGTACAATTAGTAAAATACCACCATGGAAGGAAGGTCTTTAATGGAATTGACCATTGGCTTCATCATCACTATTTTATAATTGATTTGAATGAAAATGTGGAAGGCATGCTGTAGCAGTCACATTCTCAGGTTGTAGAGAGAGGGGTATCGCATCCAGCTCTTTCTTTTTCAAAGTTTTTTAAAAATTTTATTTATTTTGTTTATTTATTTTCGGCTGCATTGGGTCTTCGTTGCTGTGCACGGGCTCTCTCTAGTTGTGGCGAGCGGGGGCTGCTCTTCATTGCGGTGCGTGGCTTCTCTTGTGGCGGAGCACGGGCTCCAGGTGCGCAGGCTCTAGAGCGCAGGTTCAGTAGTTGTGGCGCGTGGGCTTAGTTGCTCCGCGGCATGTGGGATCTTCCTGGACCAGGGCTCGAACCTGTGTCCCCTGAATTGGCAGACAGATTCGTAACCACTGCGCCACCAGAGAAGCCCTCCATCTCTTTTCTTTTTCTTTACCTTTCCTTTCCTTCTTTCTCCCTCTCCCTCCCTCCTTTCCTTCCTTCCTCATTTTTTTTTTTTTTTTTTTTGCGGTATGCGGGCCTCTCACTGTTGTGGCCTCTCCCGTTGCGGAGCACAGGCTCCGGACGCGCAGGCTCAGCGGCCATGGCTCACGGGCCCAGCCACTCTGCGGCATGTGGGATCTTCCCGGACCAGGGCACGAACCCGCGTCCCCTGCGTCGACAGGCGGACTCTCAACCACTGTGCCACCAGGGAAGCCCCTTCCTTCCTCTTTTAAAATTAATATATAATTCAAATACCATAAGATTCACTTCTGCTTTCTTTATATCCAGGCAGTGAACTGATCTGTCCGAGACAGCTGATCAGAGGGCACCTGGTGGTGTTTGGGCCACGTGCCTGGGTGCATGTCCCCCCTCTCCTGCTGCAGGGCCCTCCCTTTCTGCCTACACTGCTGGCTGTCTCCTCTCTGACTTGCCATGCAGCTAGGCCAGGACTCTCTATGTGGAGTGACCTCTCATTCTCTTCCGTTGATTTGCTTACTCCAGGCAGCCTGTCAGACTTTGGGAAGATCTCGGATTCCGGATTATGGTTCAGGATGTGAAAAGATTCCACTTTCTGTTCAGGCCCAAGCCTTGTTCTGCACCTGACCTTACCGTGGGGCTGTCTGTGGACACTGCCGTGCTAAGTCATCACCATGTGATCATTGCAGAGAGGAGGAGTAGAATTGGCTGGATGTGTTCGGCACTCCTGGGTCCCAACAAAGCTTGATTCTTCATTTAAGTGACAGAAAGCTAGGAGTGCCTTGAGTGACAGAATGAGGATCCCATTCTGACTGGCTAAAATAATGAGCCAGATTCCACACGTTTAAATGTTGTAATGGATAACTGTAAGATCCTCTGTTTAGATCCCTAAGCCCTGTACCAGTCCAGGATGGGAAGATAAAACTTACTGACTCAGAAAAGCTTGGAAGTTTAGTTGACAGAAAGTTCCTTCTGACTCAGCTGTGTTATGGTTGCTAAAAATGTTAATACTGTCTAAGGCTGCAGTCGTGAGAGTGAATGGGCATTTTTCCTGAGCATGGGGAACCAAGATTTTACCCGAACTGGGCATGCTTTCCTGGAGGAGAGAAGGTTCCAGAAACATGAGAACCACTTCTGATGTTGAAGGACTGGCTCTTGCTGGAACGGCCATGGGAGGTGTGGGCAGCCTCTGGTGGGGTGGTCAAGAGGGAAGGTGAGTCAAGGATGTGCTGGGGGTGAGTTCCTCCCTACAAGGCAGGAGGGACAGAGCTCTTCAGGCTCTTAGGGGACACCTGCCAAGGGTGTCGTATGGCTGAGGGACTGGCCAACCTCGGCGCTGCCCCTGAATTTCACTTCCCTTTTGGAATTTTCTCTGACCTTGTGGGGCTGTGTTTAGTTTTTTCAAGGAGCCCAGTTTCTCACAGATTAATTGGAAATCTCTGATAACCTTGAATATACTTCCTGATTCTAACTCAGGAAGCCTTCTTTAAGCACCTGCCTTGGAAAAGGCAGATGACAATAAAAGCAGCGTAAGAAGCAGGTCCAGGTATCAAGATCCATACGGTATATAATTGAGGAGACCAGACCAACCATCAAGCTAAGAAACTGGGGATTGGACAGGAAAAAAAAAATGTCCTGGCTGATACATAGAAGGGAGAGCATGGTCCGCTGAGACTTAACCCAGAAGGTGCAGGAAGGATTGGCCTCGTGCATGAGATGGGGTTGATGGGAATTTACTTAGAACCCTGAAGTTTTCTGTTTCAGCCATGTCCCGTTCTTTAACACCAAAAAAAAAAAAAAAAAAAAAAAATCCATCCCCCATAAACTCCATCTCTAGGCTTCCACCCTGAAGACTCGACTCATAGTTTAGTTGCTCTACTAGATGCTGAGTTGATTTTCCATGAATCGGTTTAAATATAAGTGACCATTTTATGCCACATGAAAAACTCTACTTAGCAACAGTTGGCCATTTTTTTTAAGAGAGTTTGTAACTTTATTAACATTGGACACTCCCTGACTTGATGCGCTGTCTTTCTCTATTCCTGAGACTTATGTGACTCGAAGGCTAAGAATGGATGTGTGTGGTGGGCAGACCGCTCCCCTCCTGGGCAGTGCCGAGACGGCATGTGCTTACTTCTTAGGCTCCGCAAACTGCCAAAGGGGCCATCCTGTTATATTTGCATTTAATCTTAACTTGTGGCAGATATACTTCTAGACACAAGCATCGTCAGAACCACATCACCTTTCATATCCTGGGGGGGAAAGGCTACACACCCTGATTTTACCTGTGTGATGTACCCAATTACAAATTCACACCTGCTCAGAGTGGACCGTTCGTTTTCTTACCTTATCAGAAGTGTGTGTTTGGATCCTGGGATACGGTGGAGAATACTTGCTTGATAGGAAGCAACTCCAGGGACCCATTTCTGCTAATGTACATGCTCTTTTCACTCTTCTAAAGCAGGCGTGTGTGTTTCAGACTCCTAGACCTATAATTAGATATGTCCGGGAGTAGATTTAGTAGTTAAAAGCAATGTCCTTTCTACTGCAAGTTTGAGGGTCTGGCACACAGAGTAGAACGAGAAGGAAAATTCAGTTCTGTTGTCTCCATCCTGATTTGTTCTGCATGCAGCACAGTGAAGGTCACGGGCTTAGTCAGTCTTCAGCCATCCTTTGGAACACCAGTGCCATCTCAAGGCTTGGGCACTGGGAGCAATAGACCTGGTGTGTTGGATGATGACTTATTTAGTAGCTAGACTGCCTGCTAATGTTGGCTACTTTTAACATTCTTTTCAGAATTACAGCTGTTTGGAATGTCAGCAGGTGTGTGCTTAGGGCCCCAATTTACCAACAGGTTCATTGGAAGAAAGCAGCAGAGAGAAGGGGGGTGACAGTGTCACCCCACGGGTAACTGCGTGCCCCTTCGAGTGGTTGGCACTGCCCAGCATCCACATCGGGCGCCAGGCCAGGACTGCACATGGGCCACAAGTGTGCTTGGGGTGCATGGGTCTTCAGCTAAACAAGAGAGCGTAAAGGACACTCTGTTTTGAGAAAAGAAAGCGGATAACCAGTTGACAATGCACGTTTCTGCTGGTGTTCCAAATTTGGATCCAGAAAAGTGAGAGGTAGAGCACTTAGATATTGAATCTTGCCTGCGGGAAGTAATTTGAATTAGGAACTCAAAATCGATATACTTTCTTAAAAAATGTTTTTATTTTTTTCATTTTTTTATTGAAGTGTAGTTGACTTACAATGTGTCAGTTTCAGCAAAGTGATTCAGTTATACATATACATATTCTTTTTCATATTCTTTTCCATTGTGGTTTATTACAGGATATTGAATATAGTTCCCTGTGCTGTATGGTAGGACCTTGTTGTTTACATTTTGTACATAGTAGTTTGTATCTGCTAGTTTGTGTCCCTCCCTCACCCCCTTTCCCCTTCGGTAACCGTAAGTTTGTCTTCTATGTCTGTGAGTCTGTTTCTGTTTCATAAGTAAGTTCATCTGTGTCATATTTTAGATTCCACATATAAGTGATATCATATGATTTTTGTCTTTCTTTGTCTGACTTACTTCACTTAGTATCATCATCTCTAGGTCCTTCCGTGTCGCTGCAAATGGCATTGTTTCATTCTTTCTTATGGCTGAGTGTATTCCATTGTATAAAAATCAGCATACTTATAATCTTCATTCTTAGGCTGAGGTGCGTGTGTGTGTGTGTGTGTGTGTGTGTGTGTAATTCGAGACAGGAGGCTCTACATACGTTTAAAAGCTTGTGGAGATCCTTGTGTTGTGTGCTTCTTCTAACATGGGAACACTGTAGTATGCTGCAGGGGCTTAGGTTTCAAAGCAGCAAATGTTTCCTTATGAATATAACTCTGAAGGGACGTGTTTTAACAAATTAGGGTCCCACCCTTATGGCCTCATTTAGCCTTATTTACCTCTTTAAAGGTCCCATCTTTAGATACAGTCACACTGAGGGTAAGGGCTTCAACATGGGCATTTTGAGGAGACACAGTTCAGTCATGAAAACATCCCTCTGCATCACCAGTGTCTCCCATCACCTCCCAAAGCTTCTGAGCGTGGTCTCCAGAGTTTCCCACATACAAAAAAGAAAAGAGAAAAAAAAAAAAGAAAAGAAAAGAAAAGAAAACCTCACTAAATGTTTATCCCTGTATCTGCTTTCCTGTTTTATACCAAGTTCACAGTTGCCAGGCTGGAATGGACTCCAGGTGCCCTTCAGCCCTCACTGTACCCAGAGCTGGGCAGCTCTAATCATAGTCAGGGCCAAGCTACTCTCTGGGAAACATCTTGGTAGTAAAAGTGGTACAACAATGGGAGAGAAATTGTTCTGAGTTGGGAAGATCACAGTCTCTCTGCTCCTAAGCTGCAGATGTCTGCCATCCGCGTTCTCCATCCCCTGCAGCCACCTCCCGCCCTCATTGAGAGCTGTTGATAGTAGGCAGATGAGTGGGGGCATTCCCACCGGAGAGGGAACGAGAGTTGCATCTTCTAGAATTTGATCACTGCAGGTCATCTAGTAGAATTAGGAGCAAAAATGCAACAGCCGTCTGACCCAGTGTCACCCAGGCAGAAGTCATGGGGGACCAGAAAGAACCCTTAGCCCAGCACCACTGACAGCAGGAAGTGATCTGCTAGTCAGGGGACTTGGACCTGCAGCTGCCCAGAACCTACCAGGAGGATGAAAGAAGCCCATCTAGATACAACAGAAATTTGAGCCTGTCCGCTTTTGACCTGGGGCCTCCACAACAGTAGCTTTGAAGGAATACGTATATCTGTGTGGCTGTATGTGTGACCAAAACGTACGTTTCACAGAACACTTCTTTTGTGGGATTGCCCTCTGATTTTTAAAAAAAGATCTTTACCTTTGTAAAATACGTGTCACAACCCAATAACTTGATTTCATAATCATATCGTGACTAGTGGGTCACGATAGTTGAAAACACTGTTCTGTTGTATAATATTGTGGGAACTTTGGTAGTGCTTCCCAAATCAACACCATACTTTTACCCGATGTCACATCTTACTAAGCTAGTTCTGTCTTCATGCTTACGTTATCGTCTACTAATTGTAGAGCGTTCTTGGCATGGAATGGTGTAGGCGATTTGGCCAATATGCAGTTCCAAGTTAAAGGAAGAACCCCTTCAGGCATTATTAAAGCGTGGTTGCTGGGGCTTCCCTGGTGGTGCAGTGGTTGAGAGTCCGCCTGCCGATGCGGGGGACACGGGTTCGTGCCCCGGTCCGGGAAGATCCCATGTGCCGCGGAGCGGCTGGGCCCGTGAGCCATGGCCGGAGCCTGTGCTCCACAACGGGAGAGGCCACAACAGTGAGAGGCCTGCGTACCGCAAAAAAAAAAGTTGCTGAATTTCTGTCTGTGGCTCCATCCCAAGGACCTCCTGCCATTTACCCAAGGATTCTATGCTTCCTTCACATTGTCTGTTACCATGGTCTTGCTGAATTCCCATCTTTCCCTCCTGTTTCTTCTGGGCTTGGTTTGCTTTCTGGGAAACTTTAAATTCTGCCACATTAAACATCACCTTCCCCTCTACACCTTCTCACCCCCTTTCACTTTCGTAGGCATCCCTCCACTGCCCTTCTTAGTCCTCTCCAGTTGGTTTATTCGCATGAGCTAAATGGTTGTGGAGTCTTACACGGTCACCGTTCATGAGCACAGTCACGACACACCCTCGTGCTGATGTCCACAGCAGCTTGTTAAGCAGAGCCCTGGAAGAATAGGAATATCAAGTGGGATCTGAGAAAGTGGCCCTTTGGCGACAGAAGACTCAGTGTCACTGAAGAGGCAGTGTCTATGCAAAATGCCTTCCTGAAATACTGACCAAATCCTTTCTTGGCTTCAGCAGACAGTGACCTGGGCTGAGAGGAGGCGTGACATCCCTAGCGCCTTGTTTTCTGAGCTTATTTCAAACATGGGGTTGATAATGTTTACCTTGTGTGTTAAATGAGACAATTGTGAAGCACTGACCTGCCATCTAGAATGTAGGATGTGACCAAAGCCTATAACCTTCGTTCTCATTTGTATGAGTTCTCCATTGCTGAGTAATAAATCACTACAGACTAAGCAGATTGAAGCCACATGTATTTATTATCTTACAAGTCCTATAGATAACAAGTCTGGCACAGCACCGTTGGGTCCCTTGCTCCAGGTATCACAAAGCTGAAACCAAGAGGTGGCTGGGTTGTGCCCTCTTTTGGAGCTTAGGGTCCTCTTGTAAATTCGTTCAGGTTGATGGCAGAATTCCTGTCCTTGAGGTTGTAGGACTGAAGTCCCAGTTTCCTTGCTGACTGGCTGGGGGTTGCACCCAACTCTTGGAGATCACCCTTAGTCCTAGCTCTCTTCTTCAAGCCAGCAGGAGAGCCCCCGGTCTGCTACAGCCGTCTTACACAACATACCACCTTATGTAATGTTCCATAATCATGGGAGTGGCCATCCCATCATATTCACAGGACCCTCCACATTTAAGGGCAGGAGATCATGCAGGCCATGTACTCTGGGGGGGGCAGGAATCTGGGGGCCCTCTTTGAATTCTCTCTACCACATTATCACATTTATCATGAATCTAACATAGTTGCTAAGGACGCTTGTCTTTGCAAGTTCATGATCGGAAACAGTCCCATCTCTTTTTGTTTACAATTAATTGTCCGAACTCCACATAAGCTAAAAGGGAGAAGTCCACATCTCCCTTGAGCGCTCCCCCACTCCCTCTACACACATGCACACACACCCGCACACACCAAGGAGTTCCTGTGGACGGTGCTGTACGTGGTGTTAGCAGATGATGCGGTTCATGCACTGCTGGTCCAGCCCTGGCCTAGACGCCCTGACTGCCCTACGCCGGGCATTTCATTTTGTCTTCCACTCTGTACCTAGCCTTCCTCTCCACAATGCAGCTGGAGGGCCAGCGGACCAGCCACCCTGGAGCCAGCGCTCCTCTCCCCGCACTGAGGCCCTTGTGCTGGCCCACATCATAGCCAGGCTGGATCTCTGAGTGGTCATATGTCACCCTCTCAGTGAATCATCCCTGACACCTGGTCTTAAACTGTATCATCCACCACTCCCTCCCCCGAGCTATTGATCCGCCGGCTTCTGCTTTATTTTTCACCGCGGTGGGACTTACTGCCATCTAACCCAGTTCATGTTTTTCTTGCTTGTCGTTTGTCTCCCTCTTCTAGAAAGAAAGCTCCTCC
This sequence comes from Neophocaena asiaeorientalis asiaeorientalis, assembly GCF_003031525.2. Classification (NCBI taxonomy): domain Eukaryota; kingdom Metazoa; phylum Chordata; class Mammalia; order Artiodactyla; family Phocoenidae; genus Neophocaena; species Neophocaena asiaeorientalis. The sequence continues at coordinate 6,182,998 of NW_020175105.1, read as the reverse complement.
ATGGCAGGGACTTCTGTTTGGGTTTTCATTGCTCCACCCCCAGGACCCAGCACAGACCGAGTTCAGAGTGGCACTTCAGTGACTTTTTGTTAGATGCATGGGTTGTGGGAACCAGTAGTGTTTTGAAGCGCACACTTCAGTGCTCTGCTAGATCTTGGTTGGTTAAGTCAAGTTAAGCAGATTAGCTTGTGTCACCAGCTTATTGGAGCATCTCTTCAAAATCATGAGATATTCATAGACTGTGGGAGGAATGGGCGGGAAACGTCTGATCACGTGGAGAAGCGTGTGTGTGTGTGTGTGTGTGTGTGTGTGTGTGTGTGTGTGTGATGGCAGTGGTTCAGTGGGGGTCTCTCAGCTCAGTTTGTCCTTGAAAGGATAGAGGATTTAGCAGTGATTGGGTGCTGGGTGTTTAAAGACCTAGAGGTAAAGCCCTAGGAGCCAAAGAAGGAAAAGCAGCGCTGGAGCTCAGGTGTGCCGAGTTCCATTGTAACTCATAACTCTCCATCTTAACTAATGTTTTTGTTTGTTCGTTTGTTTGTTTTGTTTTGTTTTTGTTTTGCGGTACGTGGGCCTCTCACGGTTGTGGCCTCTCCCATTGCGGAGCACAGGCTCCGGACGCGCAGGCTCAGCGGCCACAGCTCACGGGCCCAGCCGCTCTGCGGCATGTGGGGTCTTCCCAGACCGGGGCACGAACCCGCGTCCCCTGCGTCAGCAGGCGGACTCTCAACCACTGCGCCACCAGGGAAACCCTTAACTAATGTTTTATAGGGAGTTATTTTCTACATATTTTTCTACATAAAACAAGTCAATTTGTACTGGAATTACCTGCAAATTGTGTCCAAGGTCTTGGATCAAATTGTGCATTTCTCCCAACTACTTCGTTTTTAAAAGAAAAAAATTGCCGGGAACCTAGATCACAATTCTGTGATCATTTAATATGATTGAGAAACAGGCTTGCCCACCCTCGCACACACCCAGTCCACTGCCACTTGGATTGAAATTGCTTTAGTGAAAGTGTCTCTGTGAAAACCAAAGTGCAGATGTTTTCACAGCTCCTCTCTTTTCATAAAGAAGGCGGGGCTGGAGAGGAGTGGGAATATTGAAGGAGGCCAAAATAACCACTTGGAGCCTGGCCCCTGGCTGCTCTGGACCTGCCCTCGGAGGGCGAGGGCCTTTCTCAGGGATCTTCTGGGGGAGGGAAGGTGCTGAGTGCTGTGAGTGTCAGCATCGCGGGGGCAGGACAGGTGTGAGGAGCCCTGGCCCTTGTCAGCAGTTCACACGAGGACGCTGGCCTTCAGACTTAAAACAACGCTGTAAGGAGCTCCTGCCCACCCACCCCTTTTGCTTATGGGGAAACTGAGGTTCACAGAGGTTTAATAACTTGCTAGAAGTCCTGCAGCTGGTAAGTGGCAAGACCAGGACTAAACCACCTGACTTGTCTAACTTCGTAACCTCTGCCCTCGACCTCGCTGGCCTTGTCGTTACAGATTCCCATCTTCTGACGGGGGTCAGCGCTGAGCAGGGTCTACAGCGCTCTGACGCTCCCCTCTGGTTTCATGCAGGTGTTTGGTCATCCAGTTACAGGGCTTCCCCGGAAGGAAACCACTGTGATTCTGCCCACAGGATATGTAGCAGACAGGTGCTTTGCATGACACTGTCCCTCTCAGCGCCTTCCGTTTGGGCCACCCGTTTGGACTACCACAGCTCCGCTAGTTTCCTAAAATGCAGTGGTGGCAGTTCTGTCCTTTGCACTGAAGTCTGCCTGGACCTCCCGACTGCTCTGGCCCTTCTTCCGCAGGATGCTGACGGCCTGTGCCCTCTCTCCCGCAGATGCCGCCCTTACGAGGACTGCTGTGGCTCCAGGTGCTGTGTGCGTGCCCTCTCCATACAGAGGCTCTGGTATTTTTGGTAGGTCACGACTCTTCCTGGTCTCATCTGCTCCCCCTGCCCTCCCCCAGGGCTCTGCCCGGTCAGTTTGTCGCAGCCAAGGTGACATCACCTCCCCCTGAGGCACCGTGGTCTCTGGGTGGCCTCAAGAAAGCAGGTACGTTGGGGCTGGCTTCATGTCAAGCACTTCTGCTCACGGAGTTTGGAGAAACTCGTCCCCATTTCCACAGACTTGTGGCTCGGAAAGAAGACTTACTCTTTTGGAAGCTGGACTGTACAGAAGCCTGGTCCTTCAGCGGCTCCTCCACCGATTTCTGAAACGGAGCTGAGGCCAGTTGTGTTAATCAGAGAATCAGCCCATCTCGTTATAAAGTTTCCACTGCCTGGAAATCTTCCGTATTCGCATTGTGTCAGCTGAGTCCTGACTTTCCAGACAGACAGCCCGCATCCTTGCCCATCTTCCAGCTCTACTGGGGGAAGTTGGAAAAGCTGTCTGGAGTCTGTAAGATTGGACCTTGGGAGAGAATGAGGGAGTAAAGCTGACAGAGTCCTAAAAGGATAGGATGCAGAGTTTCCACTAAGGAGAGGAACCTCCCGTGAGTGGCCAACCTCAGAGGAGGCCTGTTTGGAGGTTTGTCTGAAGATTCATTTGACTCTGTAGATAAGAGATAGGCTTCAGATGACAGAGATGGCAGAGTACGTGTGGGAAAGGATTTGCCTAAAACCAAAAGGGCATTTCCTGTGCCTGCCGCGCTCTCCTCTGCACCACTGCAGAGGTACAGTCTTCGAGGCAAACCCCGTGAGGGATTAGGACCCAGCTTTAAGGTTTAAGCTTCTTCATGGGTTTCAGGTTCTGACATTCCTGACGTCTAAAGACTTTAAGGCCTTTCCAGAGCGTGTGGTGGCAGACACTTGCATTTTTGGTGAGATTTTTGCCTTTGCCTCCTGACAGCTGTTCCTAATGTTTGATTAGGGAAGTCAGCAGGAAGTGGGTACTCCACCTGCCACGTTTTCTTTAATAGGAGACCCTCTTTTCGTTCTCACCATCACCACCTCCTTGATGGGGCTTTGGCCATTTGGGGGCTGGACTCACCTGTCACATCGGGCCCTGAACAGTGCCACCCTGGTGTTGGCTTCTCCCCACCTCCTAGTTGCTAGTGCCTCAAACTCTGTAATAGAAGGAGAACTTTTTTACCCTGAGATTTTCCACATGTTAACCCCTCTGTGTACCTATCAAGGTGGAAGGGACTGGTACCAAAGCTGGGGTGAGGAGGGCCGGGGGAGGGGGCATTTCAGAGCTTTGCCTGGCTTTACACACGCGCCCCCTCAGAACTTGCCTCTCCGGGGCCTTGTGGTCGAGGGTCCCGAAAGGGATCAGCCGTGCTTCAGGTTGGCTTGAAACACCAGACGAATGATGATGAGATTGTGGAAATGCTCCTTAAAAATAAGAAAACGTGTCAAAGTTTAGACATCACATGATTAGAAAGAAGGAAAAATGGAAAGTCCAGGAGAGCTCTGAGGGCCTGGCTGCTAGAGCAGCTTCTGTCGACCTTCCCTGGAAGCGTTCGTTCCCTGAGCTGGTAGCCGGTGCTTCTGAGCTGTTGGCCAGCGTCACTTGTCAGGGTCAGGGCACCTCAGCGAGCCAGTGGGTCCCTACACAGAGGCATCTCATGAGAGCCGTGGAAGGAGGGCAGGTCTCCAAGGTCGGGGTGCCAGATACCAGAAGGTTTGGTTGAGTTCTTTGAGTTGAGATTCTGATACCAGATAGCAGCTTCTAAACTGGGGATACAGCCAGAGAGCACCTTGAGATGCAAGTCTGAGGTGCCCCAGCTGAAGTCAGAGGACACAGGGTTTCCACTCCATGGGTTCCTTCTCTCAGTTATGTGTCTGGTATGGAGAAGGCCCCACGGCAGCCGGGCTCCTGAAACAGACAGATGTCTAGACACGTGGAGAGTTTTAGACCAGTGTTCTGGAAACAAAGCGTGCAGCCTCTGATGCCACAGACGTTGGGGAGAGAGCTGCACAGCTTCTGACCGGGCCTCAGAGAGGGCCTTCCCTGCGAAGGGCCCAGCACATTGCAGGGCAGGGACGTAGGCATGCCCCTGGTGAGGGGGTGATGGGGAGCTGGTGTGGGGGCAGCTTTGCAGGGCAGGCAGGAGGTTGGCAGGATGGAGCTGGGCATCGCACGTAAGGAGGGCGGCTCTCCAAGCTGGTCCCACTTGACTCTGGAGGAATTTGGGCTCCTTACCATAACACAAGAGGTTTTGGAGGAGAATGCTTTCAGAAGTCCCTGCCAGCTCTAAAATCTTAAGTAATCTTTAACCAGGATAGTCTAATGAAATCCCCAGGATCAGAAAAGGTGTAGAGTTGGAGAGCACACTGCAACAGAGTGCAGCCTGGCAGGTGAGTGCAGCCCTGCTGCCAGGGCTCCCGCGGGGCTGGGGGCTGGGGCAGGTCGGCCCTGGATCTGCAGGGGCTCTGCTGCTGCCTGGGGCCTGCATTGGGAGCTGAGAACTGCTGTTCCAAGTGCTGCGGGGCGGAGGCAGGAAGGGACTGGAAAAACGAATTGAAGAAACCGGATTACTTTTGATGACAGAAAAGGCACAAACTTCCTCTCTTGATCCCAGGGAAGCTCCCCAGACCCGCTTAGCAGTGGAAGAGAATGTCTAGGAAACAATCGTCCTGTAACTCACAGCACTTCCAAGAGCTGCTTTCTTACCGTGGCACGCCTTCCCTCACTGACACCCTGCTTCCTCCCGCTGTTCCCAGAAGCTCATTCCCCTGCACCCTTGTTAGTTTCTCTCAGACTACTGCTTCGGTAAGGAATGAGTCTGATGATTGCCCCCTAAGCCGGGAGTTGGTCTCCTGCCATGTGACTTTGTTCTTATTTGCTTGCACCTGTGTGCTCTCCAGCAGTCCACGGTGTGAGGTGTGTATCACTTTTATTTGTCTAGGAAGAAATATGTATTCCATTTGACGGTGTAACCAACATTTTGGCTTGTCTCATGGAAGAGACCAAGATCTCGTATGGCTTCTGCATTTCTAATCCAGAGAGCCTGGTCCCTTGGGAGTGAGCAGTAGTGTTACTGAGAAGGGAAACCCTCTTGTGCATTTAGCCTCCCTGTGCTTTACCTTTCTGCTCAGGTGTTTAGAGTTGGACCCAGGGTTGAACGTAAGATTATCATGGAGTCCAAATGAAGCTGTCCCCTTTGGATTCCAGCATCTGACTTCGGAGAGGGCCTTGTTTTGCACACCTTGGATTCCTCTAGCTCCCCAAGACTGCACCCCTCTGACCCCCCTCCCCATCTGCAGCTCACAGCTGTCCTCTCCGGGTCTGTCACCCACCCAGCTTTTCGTGTGGGAGCACCTGTGCTGTTCTTTCCACCCAGAAAGAAAGCTCCTTCCCTTCCCTTCAATTTGTCTCTTTCTTTCCATCATTCAGGCTCAGCTCAGATGTTGCTTTGAAGGAAAAGGAGCTTCCTCACTCTGACAGATGCCCTTGTTAACCCTCTTGTTGCATTGAATTGTACCCTCGAAATGATGAACACAGTTGTGTGTTATGTATATTTTACCCGCCACTCCCACCCCGAACCTATGTTGCATCCTTGCTTTTCTTAGCACTGTCAGAGTTGTAAATAAACACTTTTGTTAATTTGTTGTTTACTGTCCCCCTCCCCTATGAGAACTCAAGTTCAGTGAGGGGGAGACCCCACCTGTCTTATGCCCTGGAATGCACAGACTGGTGCTGGGATCATGGCAGGTGCTTAAAATTTTTGTTGAATGAATAATGAATTAGACGAGAGATCAGAAAGCCACAATTTCAGTCCTTTTCCTGAATCATTTCCTGTCTGGTGCCCCTGATCTTTGTTCGTGTTCAGCGTTCCAAGGTTGTCCGGTAAACGCTTACTGACTGACTAATGGACTTAATTTAACCCTTAACATTATGTTAATTATTCTTGAAGGCTTTATTGTCTCCTCTTTTCTTAAATTTCATTTGTGTGTGGACAGGTGCCTTTAGACCATGACATGGCCAGCTCTGCTGTGTGTGCATCCTTTACAAGAGTGTGTGTGCGTGTTGAGTGAGGTTCTGGAAGGTTCTGTGAGTCCCATCGTCATATCAGTTTAGAGATGGGCAAGTTTCTCAGTTATGTCTGTGTGGAACAGACAACTCGGCCCTTCTCAGAATGACTCCCCCTGTTTCTAGAAAAACGGGTATAGTGCAAATGTGAGGTGGGAAGAGTCATTCATTCATTCATTATTTACTGAATGCCAGTGATACATCTGAGAATTCTTAGATGATTTGGACAAAGGTCCGATCCTTAGCCGTCCGCTCTGTGTCCGTTAGACTGTAGGGTCATGGTAGAAGGTTCAGCCATACTTAGAACCTAGAGATTGAAAAACAGCCTGTTTATTGACTGTGAGCCTTTTCTCTATTCCTATAGTTTCTCTATAATTAAGAAGTGCTCTAGGAAGGGCACTTAAAAAATATTTTTTATGGATGTTCATATAATAATGGAGAGAAAACTGCTAGAAAGGATCATGTGTTTACTCTTCTTGCTTTGACAGTAAAGAAAAATGGGGGAAAGAGACAGTGAAGACCAGCAGTAGTGTTCAAACTGGATTGAAAAGGCATCTCCCGTTTTGACTAAAATATCGAGTTGAGGTCAGGAAGGTAATTGCACCAGCCCTTTGAAGCCAACGGCCATTTGGAGCTTTTGAAGCAGAAAGCTCACTTCGAGAGCTTCTCAGCATGAGTGGCCTCCATCCAGGGCCACCCAGAGCTCTGCAAGCCAGCTGTCTCCCTGGTGTGCTCCACCGGGCCCGTCCCGGGGGAAGGTGGTCGGGGAGGACCAGCCAGGGAGCCCTGCCGTCTGCCCGGGCCTCTGCCTGGGGCCTCACCCTGTGCTCTCGCCCAGGTTCCTCCTGATGATGGGCGTGCTCTTCTGCTGTGGAGCCGGCTTCTTCATCCGGAGGCGCATGTACCCCCCGCCGCTGATCGAGGAGCCGGCGTTCAACGTGTCCTACACCAGGCAGCCCCCGAACCCCACTCCAGGTCAGCCAAGCCCTCTGTCCTTGTCTCTCCTCCTTTCAGTTTACATGTTCTCTGCCACGGAATATGCTGGAAGAAAAAATTCAGGCCATGTTCATTCATTTAAGTTCTGATGATCAACCTTACTGTGCATTTGTGCTGATAATAAGTGCAATGTCTGCTGTGTTGTGTGTCTGTCACCTCTTGTTCTTACCTAATTCTTGGGGCATCTTTTATGCATGTGTATGCAGCACGTTATTTGCTCTTTTTTTCCTAAACATTATTTCATGTGTACATTTTTATGTAGAAACTGTACTGTCCGTGACATTCTTAACGCTTCTGGACTAAATATTAATCGTGTTACTAAATGGTGGTTTGCTTAGATAGTCTGTCCTCGCTGATCATTTGTTTTCTTTTGTTTTGCTTTTCATTCGTTCATTCAATAAGCGTTTGCTGTGCGTTCATGAGTATTGTACTTATTAATTGTGCTGCTGTAGACATGTCTGCACAAGTTACATTTGGCCTATGTACGGAACAGTACCCAGAGTGGTGCCCCAGGGTCAGAAAGAATTCGTGGTTTCCTAATTCTTATAAAACACTGCTTTAACTACCTAAACCTCAGACATACTGTGCTGGGTGAATTCAAGTTTCCCTCGGGACACGGGCCCGTTCCTTGTTTTGAAATTACATGTGAGATGTTTCCCTTCCCTTTGGGGGCAGGGGGCGCCAGGGACTCTGCAGGGCTGGGGAGGCACTGCTCCTTGAGCTCCTGTCTTTGGGCCCGTGTGGTGGGCCAGTGGCCGCGTGGCTCCCTGCGTGCCACCTGCCCCGTCAGGCTTCCCACCTCCAGAGTGTGGGCGGGCTCCCTCTATTCATCACACGCCATAGGGAGACAGTCGGACATCTAGAGTTCTGTTCCAGTTTTTACAGAGTTCCGGTTCTGTAAGATAAGTCCTAAGATCTGCTGTACAGCGTGGGACCTATAGTTAGTAACACTGTGTCATATACACACGCCTTTGCTGAGTGGAGGTCTTATGTTGTGTCATCACAAATTCAGAGGGCAGCAGGAAATGCTTGGAGGTGATGGATAGGTTTATGGCATATATTGTGGTGATGGCTTCACGGTGTATATGGATTTCTGAACTCATCAAGTTGTAGACGTTACATATGTTCACCTTTTTGTATGTCGATCACACCTCAAAGAAAAAAGAAAGAAGTTGGGGGATTGAGTGTGGGAAGAGCTCTCTCTCATCTGCCCTTTAGACACAGAGATGCTGAGATGGGCATTTGCTGGTCTGGTTTTTATAGTTTTATTCCACCAAACACTCCACCGGGTTTTCTTTTATTATTTTTTAAAACGTTGCTAAAAATCTGAATATGTGTTTTCCACAACAGTTCCGAGGTTGCTGTAGCTTAAACTTTCTCTCAGGGTTAGTACCACTTTTCATGCATAAGTGGATTTTTATTCTTTCATATTTGGAAAGATTTGAATAGCTTCAAATCTATGCTCCAGCATAGGGCAAAGTGAAAATTTTCAGTTAAAATGGGAGGCCAAACCTAGATTTTATCTGGCTTAGTCTGAGTTGTCAGTCCTTTGATTTTTTTTTTTTTTCAAGAAGCAGACAGTAGATCAGAGAAATGGGTAAAAGACTAATGAATTTCCTTTTCCTTCTGTCTTCATGACATGGATTTTTAGTGGCCCGTGTGGCCACAGATGCAAGGTGCCACGTGTGCTTGGCCCACAGCGTCAGGCCTGGGCTGGGACCCAGGAGCTGAGCTGCCTGCACACGGCGGCCTCTTTTCTTTCTTTCTTTCTTTTTTTTTTTTTTTTTGCGGTACGCGGGCCTCTCACTGTTGTGGCCTCTCCCGTTGCGGAGCACAGGCTCCAGACACACAGGCTCAGTGAATGACATATCAATGAAAAATTAATACAAAAACATATGCAATGTAAGTGAACTGACATTTAAAGGTAAATTCATAGCCTTATTCTTTGTTACAAGTTTAAAATAAGAAGGTGAATTAGCTGACCTCTCCTTGAAAGAGGTTCAGAAATTAATAAACTCACAGAAAGCAGTAAGAAGTACATAATAAAAAATAAAAATTAATTATAGGAAAAAGAAAAATTGATTTGCAGATCTAAAAGTTAGTGCTTGGTGAAAGGCAATAAAAGTAAATGATATTGCTAATATAGATCCAGAAAAAACTATAATTGGAAAAGATACATGCACCCCTATGTTCACAGCAGCAGTATTTGCAATAGCCAAGACATGGAAGCAACCTAAATGTCGATCGACAGATAAGTGGCTAAGGAAGATGTGGTATATATACACAATGGAATATTACTCAGCCATAAAAAGAATGAAATGATGCCATTTGCAGCAACATGGGTGGACTTATCATATTAAGTGAAGTAAGTCAGAAAGAGAAAGACAAATACCATATGATATCACTTACATGTAGACTCTAAAATATGACACAAGTGAACTTCTCTACAAAACAGAAACAGGCTCACAGCCATAAAGAACAGACTTGTGGTTTCCAAGGGGGAAAGGGGTGGGAGAGGGATGGAGTGGGCGTTTGGGATTTCCAGATGCAAACTATTATGTATAGAATAGATAAACAACAAGATCCTACTGTAGAGCACAGGGAACTATATTCAATATCCTGTAATAAACCATAATGGAAAAGAATATAAAAAAGAATATATATATATATGTCACTTTGCTGTACAGCAGAAATTAACACAACGTTGTAAATCAACTGTACTTCAATAAAGTAAATTTTAAATAAAGTAAATGACATTGCCAGTCCCATCCCTGATAAATCTAATTCGTAAAGCTGGATAAAGAAAAAGTAAAATCATAAATTGAAACATTACATATCCAGAGGAGATTAAAAATTACAAAGAAGTACTCGTGAAATGGAAAATTTTGGTCAGATAGGAAAGTGTACATTACCAAAGATTCATTAGAATATTGAAAATTTCAGTGGTCCACAAAGCAAGCAAGAGTTTGAGGATGTTTTCAAAGAGTTAGCTCTCAGAATGGCTCCAAATTCATATGGTATCTTTGAAACTTTTAAGAAACAGTTCATGTCAATGCTTACGAATTCCTACAAGTATAGAAAGTTATGGAAATTACCTAATTTGTTTTGTAAAGCTAGTGTAACTTGTAAAACTAGTATAACCAAAATAAAATTATATTGGATCATGTTTAATGATCATAAATACAAAAATCTTGGGAAACTGAATTAAACAATGTGTCAGAGAAGTAAACTACCATGTCCAAAGAGAGCAAGCTGTTAACATTGCAAGTTATATCAAAAAGCCATGATTGGCAGCAAATTCTGGGAAGAAGGTGGAGTCAGAAGCACCAGGATTCTTTCCCCTCACCTAGACAAAAACTGTCCTGGCAGAATCTATCTGATGTAACTGTTTTGGAACTCTGAAATCTGTTGAAGGCTTGTAACTTCCAGGGGAAAGCTTGGAGGGTAAATTGCAGCTAATTTTGGTCAGTATCCGCTCTGGACACAGTAGCAGCTAACTGTCCCTCACCCTAGAGGCCACATGGCAGGCAGCTGTGCACAGGATTCTGGGGCAGCCTGCAGGAGACAGGGGGCAAAAAGGACCCTGTCCTCCAGATATTGGGGATCTGTGCTCTGATTGCTGTTTACTGCTTCTGAGGAAAGAGGAGGCAGCCACTGTTGTTGCACCTCCCCCTCCAGCTGAAGTGATCTCCAGGGGATTTAAATGTCTGGTGCCCTTCCCCATACCCCTTTATTTTTCACTTTTTCCCCTCTCGGGAGCCAGGCATTAAAGACTAGAACATTCAAAACAACTGTGTATACGGAAAAAATTAGTAAGTGACTGCACATCCCCAGTGAAAGGCTCAGAAAAGACTTGAGAAGACCTGAAGTTTACACCTCAGGCTTTTCTTCTGCACAGAGTCAGCCTACAATAACAGCAACAAAAACCCAAAACAATAAGCAGAAACAAAAACGAGAAAATAGCAAACACCGGGGAAGGGAGAGAATCTGATTTCCAGACTTATCACATTATTCGATTCAAATGTCCAGTGATCAAAAAACCATAGGAAGAAACAGGAAAATGTGGTTCATCCAAAGGAAAAAAAAAATCAAACCAACAGACTGTCCCTGGAAAAGACCTACAGCACATCTGCTAGACAAATCTTTTTTTTTAATTAATTAATTTATTTTTGGCTGCGTTGGGTCCCTGTTTCTGCGCATGGGCCCTCTCCAGTTGCGGTGAGCAGGGGCCACTCCTCATCGCGGTGCACAGGCCTCTCACTATCGCGGCCTCTCTTGTTGCAGAGCACAGGCTCCAGATGTGCAGGCTCAGCAGCCATGGCTCACGGGCCCAGCTGCTCCGCAGCATGTGGGATCTTCCCGGACCGGGGCACGAACCCGCATCCCCTGCATCGGCAGGCGGACTCCCAACCACTGCACCACCAGGGAAGCCTTAGACAAATCTTTTGAAGCAACTGTCTTAAAGATGCTCAGAGAACGAAAGTAAGATGTGGAGAGAATCAAAACAAAAACAAAAAAATGTGTCTGCAAAATAGAAATATCAATAGAAAGACAGAAACCCTAAAAAGATATGAACAAAAAATTCTGGAGCTGAAAAGTACAATAACCAAAATGAAAAATTCACTACATGATTCAAAGGCAGATTTGAGTAGACAGAAGAAAGGATCAGCAAACTTGAAGATAAGACAATGGAAATTATGTAGTCTGAGGAACAGAAAGAAACAAGATTGAAGAAAAGTGAACAGAGCCTCAGACCTGGGGGACTTCATCAAGCAGATCAGCTTAGGCATCGTGGGGTGGGAGTCTCAGAAGGAGAAAAGAGATAAAAGGAGCATTATTTAAAGAAATAACGGCCAAAAACTTCCAAAATCTGATGGAAGACATGAATATAAACAACCACTCCAAGTAAGAGGAACTCAGAGACCCACACCAAGACACATAATCAACTTTCAAAAGCCAAGCACAAAGAGAAAAGCTTGAAAGTAGCAGGAAGAAGCAAGTCATCACAAACAAGGGATCCTTGATACGATTATGAGCAGATTTCTCATCAGAAGTTATGGAGGCCAGAAGGCTGTGGGACAATACATTCAAATAAAAGAATAAAAACTGTCAACCAAGAATCCTGTATCTGGCAAAAGTGTCCTTCAAAATTGAGGGAGGACTTAAGACTTCCCCAGATAAATCAAAGCAAGGGAGTTCATGACCACTAGACCTTGCCCTTCAAGAAATGCTCAAGGGAGACCTGCAAGTGAAATGAAAGGGCACTAGACAGGTATTCGAAGCTGTATGGAGAAATGAAGATCTCAGTAAAGGTAAATACCTGGGCAATTATAAAGCCAGTATTATTGTAGCAGTGGTTTGTACTTTACTTTTTGTTTTCTACATGATTTAATAGACTATTATGTTTAAAGAAAAAAATAGTTATTAGGACAAAAGCTAGTATTACTATAATGTTGATTGTAACTCCAAATCTTCTTTTCTACATAATTTAAGAGACTAATACATTTAAAAGAATTATTAGTTTATGTTTTGGAGAGCACACAACATATGAAGATGTGATTTTGTGACAGCAACCACTGAAAAGGGTGGGGACAGAAAAAATGAGCAGTTTTTGTATGTTATTGATGTTAAGCTGGTATAAATTCAAATTACAGTGAGCCCTCTGTATCCACGGGTTCTGCATACATGGATTCAACCAACGGTCGATCAAAAATATTTTTTAACAATTTCAGAACGTTCCAAAATGCAAAACTTGAATTTGACACATGCTGGCAACTATTTACATAGCAGTTACATGGTGTTAGGTATTATAAGTAATCTAGAGATGACTTAAAGTAAACAGGAGGATGTGCATAGGTTATATGCAAATACTATATAATTTTCTATAAAGGACTTTGAGCATCCACAGACGTTCATGTCTTCAGGGGGTCCTGGAACTGATGGATGACTGAACAGTGTCTAACAGTAGGATGTTAACCACAAAGAAACAGCTATAGAATACACAAAAAGAAATGAGAAAGGAATTAAACATTGCTTTCAAAAGCTCCACTAAACATAAAACATTGCACTTCAAAAAAGCCACTAAAAACATAAGTCAATAATGCAGAAAATGAGGGCCCAGAAAGCTATAAAGCATATAGAAAACAAATAGCACAATGACAGAAGTAAATCCCTCCTTATTGGTAAATACTTCAAATGTAAATGGATTAAACTCTCCAGTCGAAAGACAGAGATTGGCAGAATGGATAAACACGTGATCCAAACACAGATCTTCCTCGGCTTATGATAGGGTCCTGGAAACCCATCTTATTGTTTTTGTTTTATTTATTTATTTATTTATTTATATCATCGGCCACGTTGGGTCTTTGTTGCTGCACGCGGGCTTTCTCTAGTTGTGGTGAGCGGGGGATACTCTTCGTTGTGGTGCACGGGCTTCTCACTGCGGTGGCTTCTCGTTGCGGAGCAGGGGCTCTAGGCGCTCGGGCTTTAGTAGTTGTGGTGCATGGGCTCAGTAGCTGTGACTTGCAGGCTCTGTGGTTGTGGCGCACAGGCTTAGTTGCTCCGCAACATGTGGGATCTTCCTGGACCAGGGCTCGAACCCATGTCCCTTGCATTGGCAGGCAGATTCTTAACCACTGCACCACCAGGGAATTCCCCCGGAAACCCATCTTAAATTGAAAATATAGTAAGTTGAAAATGCATTTAATACACTTAACCTATTGAACACCATAGCTTAGCCTAGTTATCTTAAATGTGCTCAGAAAACTTACATTACCCTACAGTTGGGCAAAGTCATCTAACACAAAGCCTATTTAATAATGAAGTGTGAATATCTCATGTAATTTATTGAATACTGTACAGAAAGTGAAAAACAGAATGGTTGTCTGGGTACAGAATGGTTGTGAGTGAACCGGCTCTTTACCCTTGTGATCACATGGCTGACTGGGAGCTGTGGTTAGCTGCCACTGTCCACAATCATGAGAGAGGATCTTATCACATATCACTAGCCCAGGAAAAGATCAAAATTCCAAGTATGGTTTCTACTGAATTTGTATCATTCACTGCATCGTACATTTCAGACCCCAAAACACAAACAGGTTGAAAATGAAAGGAAGGAAAATATATTCCTTATCTTTAAATAGTAACCAAAAGAGAGCTGGGTAGCTATATATATATTTTTTTTTCCCTTAGGAAGAAAAATACAAGGCATAAATTACTAAAATCAGAAATGAAAGTAGGACATTACTACCAATTCTACAGAAATAAAAATGATTATACGAGAGAACAATTGTACAGCAAAAAAATTGGGTTAATTAGATAGGACAAATTTCTAGAAACATAAAACCTACCAAGACTAAATCATGAAGAAATAGAAAGTCTGAATAGACCTATAACTAGTAAGGAGACTGAATCAGTCATCAGAAAACTCCAAACAAAGTAAAGCCTTGGACCTAATGGCTTCAGTGGTGAATTTTACCAAATATTTGAATAAGAACTAATATCAATCCTTCTCACACTTTCCCCCCAAATTGAAGAGGTAGGAACATTTCTTAACTCATTCTGTGAGGCCAGCATTATCCTGATACCAAAGCCAGACAAAGACACTACAAAAAAAAAAAAAAAATTACAGGCCAATGTCCTTGATCAACATTGATGTAAAAATCCTCAACAAAGTAGTAGCAAACATTTCCTGTAATGTAAGGTTGGTTCAACATATAAAAATTGGTTGGAGTAATACATCCTGTCAACATAATGAAGGAAAGAAATGATTTTATCAATTGATGCAGAAAAAATGACAAAATGGAACACCCTTTCATGATCAAAACACTCAATAAACTAGGAATAGAAACTACCTCATAAAACTACCTCATAAAATCCATATATGAAAAACTCACAGCTTACATCATACCTGATGGTGAAAGACTGAAAATTTTTTCTCAAAGATCAGGAGCAAGGCAAGGGATACCTGCTTCTACCATTTCTCTTCAACATAGTGCTGGAAATTCTTGCCAAAGGAATAAATCAAGAAAAATAAAGACATCAAAATTAGAGAGAAAGAAGTCAAATTGTCTCTCTTTGCAGCTAATATGATCTTGTGTGTAGTAAAACATACGGATTCTAGAAAACAAAACTGTTAGAAATGATAAATGAATTCAGCAAAGTAGCAGGACACAAAGTCAACACACAAGAATCAGTTAAGTTTCTATACACGAACAATGTGAGAAGGAAATTACCCAAAAAACTCCATTAGTAATAACATCAAGGAGAAGAAAATAATTAGGAATTAATTAACCAAGAAGGTGAAAGTCTTGTACAGTGAAAACTATAAAACATTGCCTGAAGAAATTTTAAAAGATATAAATAAATGGAAACAGATTTTATGTTCATTGATTGTAAGACAGTATTGTTAAAATGTCAGTACCACCCGATATGATCTACAGATTCAATGCAAATCCAATTAAAATCCCAGTGATTTTTTTCCAGGTAGGAAAAACCCATCCTAAAATTAATATGGAATCTCAGAGGACCCCAAATAGCCGAAACAGTCTTGAAAAAGAAGAAAAAATTGGAGGACTCACACTTCCTGATTTCAAAATTTACTACATAGCTACATTAATCAAAACAGTCTGGTGAGGGCATAAAGGCAGACATATAGACCAACAGAATAGAATAGAGAACCCAACAGTAAACCCTCACATGTATGGTCAAATGTTTTTTGACAAGGGTACCAAGACCACTCCATGGGGAAAGGACAGTCTTTTCCAACAAATGGTGCTGGGAAAACTGAATATCCACATGCAAAAGAATCAAGTTGGACCCTTACCTAACACCATATACAAAAATTAACTCAAAGTGGATCAAGGTCCTAAATGTAAGACTTAAAACAATAAAACTCTTAGAAGAAAACAAGGACAAAGTGTCTGAACATTAGCGTCAGCAGTGATTTCTTGGATGTGATACCAAAGGTGTGGGTAATAAAATAAAAAAACAGGCAAATTGGACTTCATGAAAAATTTTTTAAATTGTGCATTAAAGGACACTATGAATAGAGTTAAAAGGCTACCTCCACAACAGGAGAAAATATTTGCAAATCATATATTTGATAAGCAATTAATATCCAGATTAAATATAGAACTCCTAAAATTCAACAATGAAAAAATAAAACAACCCTATTCAAAAATGGGCAAAGGAATTGAATGCTCATTTCTCCAGAGAAGATACGAATGGTTAGCAAGTACATGAAAAGATGCTCACTAATCATTAGGGAAATACAAATCAAAACTACAAGATAGGGACTTCCCTAGTGGGGCAGTGGTTAAGAATCCGCCTGCCGATGCCGGGGACACGTGTTCGAGCCCTGGTCCAGGATGATCCCACGTACCACGCAGCAACAAAGCCTGTGCACCACAACTACTGAGGCTGTGCTCTGGAGCCTGGGAGCCACAACTACGGAAGGCCACGTGCCTGGAGCCCACGCTTTGCAACAAGAGAAGCCACCACAATGAGAAGCCCACGCACCATGGCGAAGAGTATCCCTTGCTCGCCACAGCTAGAGAAAGCCCATGAGCAGCAACAAAGACCCAATGCAGCCAAAAAAAAAAAAAACTACAAGATACCACCTCACACCCATTAAGATAGCTACTATCAAAAAGCAGAAAACAAGTGTTGGCAAGGATGTGGAGAAATTGGAACCTTTTGCACTGCTGGTGGGAATGTAAAATAGTACAACCACTGTGGAAACAGTATGCAGGTTCCTCAAAAAATTAAAAATAGAATTACCATACAATCCAGCAATTCCACTTCTGGGTACATACCCAGAGAAATTGAAAGCAGAATCTCGAAGGGATATTTGTACACCCATGTTCATAGCAGCATTATTCCCAATTACTAAACTGTGGAAGCACCCAAGTGTCCATCAACTGATGAATGGATAAGCAAATACACACAATGGAATATTATTCAGCCTTAAAAAGGAAGGAATTCTGATATGCTACAACATGGATGAATTTTGAAGATATTATTCTAAGTGCAATAAGCCAATCACAAGACTAATACTGTATGATTCCACTTATATGTGGCACTTAGAGTAGTCAGAATCATAAAGACAGAAAATGTAATGGTGGTTGTCTAGGGCTTGAGGGAGTGGATTTTGGGGAAGTTACTATTTAATGGATGTAGATTTTCAGTTTTACAAGATGAAGAGAGTTATGGGGATGTATCTTGGTGATGGTTGCACAACAATGTGAGTGTATTTAATGCCACTGAATCGTATACTTAAAAATGGTTAAGATGGTAAATTTTATGTTATGTGTATTTTACAATAACAAAAAGGCAACGAAAAATGCAACAAGTACCTCAGTGGATGCTGAAAAGGCTGTCGATAAAATTTAATATACATTCCTCACCAAAACTCTTTCAAAACTAATAAGGTAGTTTTAACTAGTAATGTAAGTAGCAATGTAAGTCTTTTTCTTAATATAATAAAGACTTAGAGTATGTGTTCCTTGAGCATCCTTGAAGGCAAGGATCAAGTCCTCAATGATATACTAATAAACTATCAGAAAGAGAAATTAAGAAAACAGCCCCATTTATGATTGCCTCAAAAAGAATAAAATACCTTGGAATAAATTTAACCAAGGAAGTGAAAGACCTGTACACTACAAGCTATAAGATGCTGATGAAAGAAATTGAAGAAGACACAAATAAAGGGAACAATACTCCATGTTTATGTACTGGAAGAATTAATGTTGTTAAAATGTCCATACTACCCAAAGCAATCTACAGGTTCATTGCAGTCCCTATCAAAATTCCAATGGCATTTTTTCACAGAACTAGAGCAAATAATTCTAAAATTTGTATAGAAACACAAAAGATCCCAAATAGCCAAAACAATCTTGAGAAAGAAGAAAAAAGCTGGACGTATCACGTGCCCTGGTTTTAAACTATACTACAAAGCTACAGTAGTCAAAACAGACACATAGGTGAATGGAACAGAGTAGAGAGCCCAGAAATATACCCACACATATATGCACAATTAAATTATGACAAAGAACATACAATTGAGAAAGGATAATCTTTTGCAATAAATGCAGTTGGGAAAACTGGACAGCCACATGCAAAAGACCCCTGTTTTACACCGTATACAAAAATTAGCTCAAATTTTATTAAAGACTTGAATATAAGAGGAAACCATAAGACTCCTAGAAGAAAACATAGGTGGTAACCTCATTGACATCTATCTTAGTGACGTTTTTGTGGATCTAAATTCAAAGGCAAGAGAAACAAAATCAAAAATCAACAAATGGGACAACATCAAACTAAAAAGCTTCTGCACAGTGAAGGAAACTATCATCAAAACAAAAAGACAACCTGCTGAATGGGAGAAGATATTTGCAAATCATATATCCAATATGGGGTTAATATCCAAAATATACAAAGAACTCATACACCCAACAACAAAAAACAAATCTGATTAAAAGTTGGCAGATCTCAACAGACATTTTTCCAATCCATAAGACTCCTAGAAGAAAACATAGGTGGTAACCTCATTGACATCTATCTTAGTGACGTTTTTGTGGATCTAAATTCAAAGGCAAGAGAAACAAAATCAAAAATCAACAAATGGGACAACATCAAACTAAAAAGCTTCTGCACAGTGAAGGAAACTATCATCAAAACAAAAAGACAACCTGCTGAATGGGAGAAGATATTTGCAAATCATATATCCAATATGGGGTTAATATCCAAAATATACAAAGAACTCATACACCCAACAACAAAAAACAAATCTGATTAAAAGTTGGCAGATCTCAACAGACATTTTTCCAAAGAAGACATACAGATGGCCAATAGGCACATGAAAAAATGTTAGCGGGGGCTTCCCTGGTGGGCGCAATGGTTGGGAGTCCGCCTGCCGATGCAGGGGACGTGGGTTTGTGCCCCGGTCCGGGAGGATCCCACATGCCGCAGAGCGGCTGGGCCCGTGAGCCATGGCCACTGGGCCTGCGCGTCTGGAGCCTGTGCTCCGCAACGGGAGAGGCCACAGCGGTGAGGGCCCCGCGTACCGCAAGAAAAAAAAATGTTAGCCATCATTAATTATTAGGGAAATGCAAATCAAAACCACAGTGAGATATCACCTTACACCTGTTACAGTGGCTATTATTGAAAAGACAAAAAATAACTAATGTTGGAGAGGATGGGGAGAGAAGGGAGCCCTCGTGCACTGTTGATCGGAATGTAAATTGGTGCAGCCACTATTGAAAACGGTATGGAGATTTCGCAAAAAATTAATAATAGAACTATCATATGACCCAGCTATTTCACCTCTGGGTTTTTATCCAAAGAACATGAAAACCCTAAATCAAAGATTATGCACCCCTATGTTCACTGCAGCATTATTTACAATAGCCAAGACATGGACACAACCTAAGTGCCCATCAGTGGATGAATGAAGAAAGATGTGGTATATATACACAATGAAATACAACTCAGCCATAAAAAAGAATTAAATCCTGCCATTCGTAACAACATAGGAAGACCTTGAAGATATTATGCTTTTTGAAATAAGTCAGATGAAGAAAGACAAAAACTGTATGATTTCACTCATATGTAAAATCTAATAAAACAAAACAAATGAACAAACAAAATAAAACAAAAGCCAAATCATAGATACAGAGAACAGATTAGTGATTTCCAGAGGGGAAGCAGTGTGGGCAAAATGGGTGAAGGGGCCAAGTGTATGGTGATGGATGGAAACGACTTATGGTGAGTGCTTTGTGGTGTAGAAAACAGGGAGCGGTGAAAGTGCTGTTTTGCTTGAACCTAAAATGTCCATCACCTGATCTCAGGTTTGAGTCATTTGTTTATAACCAATAAACATTCTCTAGGTTTGTTTTAATTTTTGAAAAGATCAGTGAGTATCTCAGTAGATGCTGAAAAGGCTGTTGACAAAGTTCAATATACATTTCTTATCAAAACTCAAAAGTAGTAATGTAAACTGTAGTACGTCTAGAAACGTAAGGCTCTTTCTTAATACAACAGAGACTTAGAGTGTGTTTGGGGTCCTCGGAGGTGAGGACCAAGTCCTCAATGATACACGCTAAGCCCAGTGTTACCAGCAATGACGTTATTTTAATGTATATTTTAAAAATTATTTATTTATTTATTTGGCTGTGCTGGGTCTTAGTTGCAGCATGCATGACCTCTAGTTGCTGCATGTGGGATTTAGCTCCCTGACCAAGGATCAAACCCAGACCCCCTGCATTGGGAGCACGGAGTCTTAGCCCGTGGACCACCAAGGAAGTCCCAGTGGGAATGTTTAGTAATTTTCTAATGAATTCACTTTGTACTGTAGACCTGCTGCCAACAACATACTTAGTGTAACAGTAAAAGTAATAAAATTAGGATATTTAGTATCAATATTTAACACTGTTCTAGAAATTCTTGGCTTAAGTATTAACATGAAAATATTTAATCATTAGGAAGGAGAAACAAAACTCTCTTTGTAAACAGTGTATCGTTATATTCCTAAAAAAAATTCCTGGAGGATGAACTGAAAAAGTATTTTTAGTAGCTGAGACAATTAGCAACATGAATAGATGCAACATAAAACAAAATTAAACCAGAAGGCTTAGAGGAAAGGGGGCAAGTTATGAAGGGGGGACACTTGTCTATTGGTCATGAGAATGTGCTCTGCAAGAATTAGCTCAGGTGTTTTGGCTGCAAGTAACACACACCCTAATTCAGCCAGCCTAAAATTATTTTTGAGAGTAATCTCTTGTGACAAAAAATCACAAAGACGGAGGCTCCTGGTTTACCTTCATGCTTAGCAGCCTGCTGGAGCTCAGGCCGGTCCCCCCGCTGCCATCTGTCCTCACTGCTGCCTCTACACATCCTGGGATGCAGGACGGACCCTTCGGGGCTTACAGATCCGGCAATGTCCAGTGGGAGAAGATCCCTGGGCAAGTTACATAATATCTTTGGCCATCAGCTTTTGAATCTATAAATTGGGAATAAATAATATATACCTCATAGTATTACTATAGGGCTTAAATACGGGTTTCCTTTCTCACTTTCTACAGTGTGGTACTGTGTCAGTCAGGCCATCTGAATGCTCTCCCCAAAGCCCAGTCAGTTCTGACTTATCTCGGAGTTTCATTTTCTCTCACTCATGTTTCAATCTCTGTTTCAGTTTTGCAAATCATTCGCTTTGACAGAGAATAAGATTGGAGGCCTTTCTCTGGCCCATTTGCTTTGTTTCTGAATCTTCTTTAACCCCCCATGCATATACTTAAAAGGTTCTTTCTTTGGTTCAGAGTCTGTACCAAGCTTCAGCTCTGTTGGGCTTTATTTTACCTGATTCCATTCTGCGTTTGTTTCTGAGGATATTCCCACTTTCAAATTTGTTGTGTAGGATCAGTCATATTGGCTTGGTTTGGGACCTTTTTTTTTTTTTTTGTGGTACGTGGGCCTCTCACTGTTGTGGCCTCTCCCGTTGCGGAGCACAGTCTCCGGACACGCAGGCCCAGTGGCCATGGCTCACGGGCCCAGCCTCTCCGCGGCATGTGGGATCTTCCTGGACCGGGGCACGAACCCGTGTCCCCTGCGTTGGCAGGCGGACTCTCAACCACTGCGCCACCAGGGAAGCCCTGGGACCTTTGAAATTTTTCTTATCACCCTGCTTATTTGCGATTATGGAGTTGAAATAATAATTTTATTATTTAAAAAAAATTTTTATTGGAGTATAGTTGATTTACAATGTTGTGTTAGTTTCAAGTGTACAGTAAAGTTAATTAGTTATACATATACATATATCCACCTGTTTTAGGTTCTTTTCCCATATAGGCCATTACAGAGTACTGAGTAGAGTTCCCTGTGCTATACAGCAGGTCCTTATTAGTTATCTATTTTATATATGGTAGTGTGTACATGTCAATCCCAATCTCCCAATTTATCCCTCCCACCCTTACCCCCTGGTAACCATAAGTTGGTTTTCTACATCTGTAACTCTATTTCTATTTTGTACATAAGCCCATTTGTACCCCTTTTTTAGATTCCACATATAAGCGATATCATATGATATTTGTCTTTCTCTGTCTGAATTACTTCACTCAGTATGACAGTCCCTGGGCCCATCCATGTTGCTACAAATGGCATTATTTCATTCTTTTTTTATGGTTGAGTAATATTCCATCGTATACATGTACCACTGCTTCTTTATCCATTCCTCTGTTGATGGACATTTAGGTTGCTTCCATATCCTGGCTGTTGTAAATAGTGCTGCAGTGAACATTGGGGTGCATGTGTCTTTTCGAATTATGGTTTTCTCTGGGTACATGCCCAGGAGTGGGATTGCTGGGTCATAATGGTAGTTTTATTTTTAGTTTTTTAAGGAACCTTCGTACTGTTCTCCATAGTGGCTGCACCAACTTACATTCCCACCAACAGTGTAGGAGGGTTCCCTTTTCTCCACACCCTCTCCAGCATTTCTTGTTTGTAGATTTTTTGATGATGGTCATTCTGACTGGTGTGAGGTGATACCTCATTGTAGTTTTGATTTGCATTTTTCTAATAATTAGTGACGTTGAGCATCTTTTCACGTGCTTTTTGGTCACCTGTGTATCTTCTTTGGAGAAATGTCTATTTAGATCTTCCACCCATTTTTTGATTGAGTTGTTGGTTTTTTTGATATTGAGCTGCATGAGCTGTTTGTATATTTTAGAGGTCAATCCCTTGTCGGTTGCTTCGTTTGCAAATATTTTCTCCCATTCTGAAGGTTGTCTTTTCATTTTGATTATGATTTCCTTTGCTGTGCAAGAGCTTTTAAGTTTAATTAGATCCCATTTGTTTATTTTTGTTTTTATTTTCATTACTCTAGGAGGTGGATTGAAAAAGATCTTGCTTCGATTTATGTCAAAGAGTGTTCTGCCTATGTTTTCCTATAAGAGTTGTATCGTATCCAGCCTTACATTTCGATCTTTCATCCACTTGGAGTTTATTTTTGTGTATGGTGTGAAAGTATGTTTTAATTTCATTCTTTTCCATGTAGCTATCCAGTTTTCCCAGAACCACTTATTGAGGAGACTGTCTTCTCTCCATTGTATATTCTTGCCTCCTTTGTCGTAGATTAATTGACCATAGGTGTGTGGGTTTATTTCTGGACTTTCTGTCCTGTTCCATTGATTGACTATGATTTTAAAATGCTTTGGACTCCAGAGTCTTTTGCCATTCGATCATGTGTAGATCTGGGGGGACATTTTTGAAATGATCTCTCTCAAGTCTGTGGCACATACCCGTTCTTGCCTGGCCTCCCCTGTCTGTGGTTCTCACACATACGATGGTGTCTTCTTCCCTCCACCTCCCTGAGTGAGTCAGAACTGAGTCTGTCTCCTCTCCGTTTCTCTTCTCTGTGGGAGCTTGAATGCCCAGCCAGGTCAGTGTCTTGTCAAGGGTTCTGCTTTAGCCAAATGAGCCAAGCGTATTGAATGTCTGGGACCCCCTCGTCCTCTGTGCCAGCTGGTGCCCCATCTAGCCCGGGTAACCGTCACACTCACCACGAGGGTACAGGCTCCGTTCCTATTGCCTGTGCCCTCAACCAGTCTCTCTAGCAAGTTCCATCCCTGTGTTTGTTCACCTCAGGGTCTATGTTCTTGACAAGTACCTAATTTATCCACCTCCCATCTGTTCTATTTCTTTAATATTCTAAGGTGCTCAGATGTTTTGATCCCATCCTTCCAGTTCCCAGCAATATCCATGAGTTGTGACCGTTAACATAAAAATAACAATTAAATTGGACCCCTTTGCCACTGTTTCTCGTTACCCTCTGGTGTGAGTGACCACACTGCGTGAATATCCCAGACACGCCTGCAGCACACCTCTGGTACAAAGATCACAGCCCCAGACCCCCCATCACTTGTGATAGGGAGTTGGGGGTCATCCCTTCAGATGCTTCTGTCCTCGAGGGCAACGGGTGGGGTTGGTGCAGGCTTGCTGGGCTGGGGCAGCCAGTTCTGCGCGTCACATGAGGAAGAGGCCTGTCTCAGGAAGCTGCCATGTGTGTCCGGCATGGTGTGGCAGAGGCAAAGTCCAGACCAGAACCACTATTCGTCCCTTCTTCCATTGCGCATCTCACATATGGATTCAATGTCTGCTGCAATGCCAGGGGCTGCTCTGGGCTCCGAGGTTCCCAGGTGAGTGGAATCCTCTCCTCAAGTGCAGAGACTCAAAGTATTCTACTGCAGTGCGGTGCCGACATGCAGGTTTTGTTCTGGGTGCCAAGAGGACAGGGTACCTAATCCAGCTAGGATCGGGGTGGGAGTCAGTGAGCTGTGATTCTGATTTGAGACTTGAAAGATAACTGGGAATTGACCCGATGAGAGGCCGGGGAGCAGTGGTGTGAAGATGGGGAAGGACGTCCCAGGAGGAGTGGTCTGCATGTTGGATGCCCAGGAGCTGCTCTCTGACGAGGGTGAGGGAGAGGTGGGCAGGGTGCAAGCAATTGGGTTGTCGTTGGGAGGTAAAGAATGAGGCAGGATGGTGAAATGAGACTTCGAAACAGGTAAGAACCTGATGACGGAGGGCTTTTTATCTCTCGTACGGGAACTCGGCTTACTGTCCTGTGAGTGAATTGGTGGCTGTGGTGACACAGAGGGGAACGAATACAGGACATTCGAGTCACAGGTGGAGGGGTGAGCTCTGTGTCTGCTGGAATGTGTTTGAGAAACCTGCCTGAACCTTGAGAAGCAGCCTGGCTGGAGGAGGTGGGTGTAGCGCCTGGGCTCTGATTAAACCGTGAGAACACAGGCAGCGTGTGGAGGAAGAGAACACCGGAGCCAGCTCTGAGCTGGGCTGATTGTAAAGGCGCGGGGAACGGATGGAGTCAGACAGCAGGGCCCTGGGACCCGGCGGACCCACTGCTGGCAGACCACTCGGTCTTTCTCAGGTGGCCATCGGCTGTCCTGCGTTCCCACTCCATTCTCTGCGGCCAGCCAGGTTCTTCTGCATCCCAAGAAAAGGTTGGCCTAGCTTATCTCCTCATGACTTACTGGCCGGTGAGCTTGGCCGAGTGGCGGCAGGGTCGTCGTTAAGAAAGCTTGGCGGCCAGGCCCTCCTTTGGCAGATGGTATCTTTGAAACTTTGAAGAAACAGTTCACGTCAATGCTTATGAATTACTACAAGTATAGAAAATCTACCTAATTTGTTTTGTAAAGCTAGTATAACGTGTAAACCTAGTGTAACCAAAGTAAAGTTATATTGGATCATGTTTAATGATCATAAGTACAAAAATCTTGGGCAACTGAATTAAACAGTGTGTCCGCTCGGGGGGGGGCGCCTGTCAGTCAACACATCTCTGCTGAATCTAGGGCTCCCCCTCAAATCGCACAAAGACTCTCAAGGGGGAAGAGACGATGGCTGCAGGGGGTGGAATAACTTCAAGTCTCTGGAGAAGGAGGCTGTGGCCGGGTTAAGAGCGCAGCCCAGGGCGGGTGGTGGAGCCCGGGGAGCCTGGGCCGTGACAGCCCTCAGCCAAGCCCTTGGTCCTGGGATGGCGCCCAGAATGTAGGTCCCTCACGTCACCAGCCTTCTCTGGGTTTGCCCGTCCCTCTTTAGCTGGAACTTCTTCCCCCGTTTCCTCACCCCGTTATGAGACACACGTCACAGTGGAAAGAGCCTGGGCTTGCCAGTACACTACTGGGTTCAAATTCCAGTGCCTCCATATAGCAGCTGTGTGACCTTGGGAAGTTTTGTCTCGCTGAGCCTCCGTGTCTTCAGGAAAGTGGATGCAATGCCGATACCCTTGCTGTCCCCACCGCGCCCTCTGCATAGGGTAGAGATGCAATGCAGATGAGGGAACAGCGGGGCAGCGGTGTGGCTGCAGCTGTTTTGCCCACTTCTCCTGGTCCTTTCCTCTCTATCTCCTGGAGAAACAGTCTTCCTCTAACTCCAGCTTCTTCACAGACACTCTGTCTTTTCTTTCTCTAACTAAACCATCCACCGTAAGCCTTCAGAACTGAAGGGCAAGTTCTCTTCTCCCACATTCCGCCCCCGCTAAGTCAGGGAGATGGTGCAGGTGTCCCCTTGTCTCCTGGCCATCACTTCTGTACCCTTACAGTCCCGGCTACTTTGAATCCCATGCCAGTTGGCTGTGCCGCTCTTTGTCACCATTTTGCTACTGTCTGTGAGCATCTCTTCTTTGAGGACTTTGGAATGTGTCTGCTCAAATCACCGACCCGCAGTGGCATGCAGTACAGAGGCTGCCTGTGTGAGCGCCGGGTCCTTCTTCCCACGCACGGAACTGTGGGTCCCTGTGTGCTGCTTCTCTCTGCCCAATTGACAGGACGTGCTGGGTGCCCTCCTGTGTACCAGGCTCTTTGCTAGACAGTGGCGTTCAAATGTTGAAGCAGGCTTATAAGGTCCCTGCCATCATTGAGCTTATATTCTCTGTAGAAATCCTCTCTTTCCTGTATTTCTGCCCCTACCTCTATAAACGCACTCAAGCATTTCCCATCCTTAAAAATACTTCTGCCGTAAGAATATACAGTGGGGAAAACACAGTCTCTTCGGTAAGTGGTGCTGGGAAAACTAGACAGCTACATGTAAAAGAATGAAATTAGAATATTTTCTCATACCATATACAAAAATAAACTCAAAATGGATTAAAGACCTAAACGTAAGCCCTGAAACATAAAACTCCTAGGAGACAACATAAAGCAGAACACTCTTTGACATAAGTCATAGCAATATTTTTTTTGGATCTGTCTCCTAAGGCAAAGGAAACAAAAGCAAAAATAAACAAATGGGACTACATCAAACTAAAAAGCTTTTAACAGGGAAGGAAACCATCGTCAAAACAAAAAGGGAACCTTCTGAATGGGAGAAAAGATTTGCAAATCATATGTAAGGGGTTAATATCCAAAATATATAAAGAACTCATGCAACTCAACAACAAAAAACCAAACAACCTGATTAAAAAATGGGCAGAAGACCTGAATAGACATATTTCCAGAGAAGATATCCAGGTGGCCAATAGGTACGTGAAAGGACGCTCAGCATCACTGATCACCGGGGAAATGCAAATCAGAGTCACACCGAGATATCACCTCACACCTGTCAGAATGGCCAACATCAACAAGTTAGCAAGGATGTGGAGAAAAGGGAACCCTGTGCACTGTTGGTGGGAATATAAGTTGGTGCAGCCACTGTGGAAAACAGCATGGAGGTTCCTCAAAAAACTAAAAATAGAACTAATAGAAATAAAATGATCCTGCAGTTCTACTCCTGGGTAAAACATCCAAAGAAAATGAAAACACTGATTTGAAAAGTACATGTCACCCAGTACTCTTAGCAGCTCTATGTACAGTAGCCAAAATATGGAAGTAAACTAAGTGTCCATCAACAGATGAATGGATAAGAAGACCTGGTGTATATATGTGTGTATATATATATATATATATATATATACTGCATCACACACACACACACACACACACACACACAATGGACTGTTACTCAGCCATAAAAAAGAATAAAATTTTGCCATGTATAACAATGTGGATGGACCTGGAGGGTATTATGCTAAGTGAAGTAAGTCAGACAGAGAAAGACAGATACTGTCTGTTATCACTTATATGTGGGATCTAAAAAATACAACGAATGAATATAACAACACAGAAGCAGACTCACAGACATAGAGAGCAAACTAGTGGTTACCAGTGGGGAGAGGGAAGGATGGAGGGGCAAGATAGGGGTAGGAGGTTAAGAGGTACAAACTGCTATGTCTAAAATAATAAACAAGGATATATTGTACAACCCAGGGAAATATAGCCATTATTTTGTAATAACTTTAAATGGAGTATAATCTATAAAAATTTAGAATCACTGTGTTGTACACCTGAAACTAATATAATCTTGTAAATCAACTGTACCTTAATTTAAAGCAGTTTTTTTCTGTTTTGTTTTGTTTTGTTTTGGCTCTGTTGGGTCTTTGTTGCTGCATGTGGGCTTTCTCTAGTTGTGGTGAGCCGGGGCTACTCTTCATTGCAGTGCACGGGCTTCTCATTGCGGTGGCTTCTCTTGTGGAGCACAGGCTCTAGGCACATGCGCTTCAGTAGTTGTGGCACGCGGGCTCAGTCGTTGTGGCTCACGGGCTCTAGAGTGCAGGCTCAGTAGTTGTGGCTCACGAGTTCTAGAGCACAGGCTCAGTAGTTGTGGCTTGCGAGCTCTAGAGGGCAGGCTCAGTAGTTGTGGCTCGCGAGCTCTAGAGGGCAGGCTCAGTAGTTGTGGCGCACGGGCTTAGTTGCTCTGCGGCATGTGGGATCCTCCTGGACCAGGGATTGAACCCGTGTCTCCTGCATTGGCAGGCGGATTCTTAACCGCTGCGCCACCAGGGAAGTCCCTTAAAGCAGTTTTTTAAATAAAAAAAAAAAACAAAAACACGTCTGCCCTTGTCGTGCATCCCTTTAGCCACCACCTCTCCCCTCTGGTCTTCACCCCTTACCCTGGAGCAGCTGTTTGCCCCGGCAGCTGGGCTCCTGTGCCAGCCATGGTGCTGAAACTGTTGGCCAGAAATCCCAAATGTCCTGTGGGCTGAGAAGGCGCGGTGCTGCCCTGTCCCCTCCCGAACCCCGCTCGGTGACACAGCTCCCGCCTCACTGCTTCACTCTTTGCTCGCATTCTCCTTTCAGTCTTTGCCGCCGCCTACGCCTCCTGTGTTTCTCCTCGTTTGAGTGCTGGCCTTGTCTGCGCTGCTCTCCCAGCCGTCCTCTGTCCCTTCTACACACTCCTCCTGGGAGGTTTCGGCCAAGGCCACGTCTGTGCTGCCACTTCCACAAAGAAGGCCCCCAGAGCTGCCTGGGCTCCTGCGGGCCCTGCCCTTTTCCTCTGTCCCCTCTCTCGCCTGGTGAGCCCCTTATCAACGCCAGAAGCCGGGCCTTTCCGACGCAGGCCTCTCCTCCCGACACGCTCCACACTGAGCTGGTCCCGGGTCCTTGGATACACCTCCAGAGCCCCTCTCTCATTCTCTCCTCCCCATTTCTTCTCTCATATTCAGAGGCTTCCATTGTGTCTTTCCCGGACTATTACATTAGCCTCTTTTTATTCATCTTTAACTTTTTATTTGTATAAAATATAAAGGGATTCAGAGATAAATAAAATATAATCTCTGCCCTTGAGAAGCACACGGTCCTGGCTGGTCACGGGCTTGTATACAAACATGTCTTGTAAACGAGCGCGTCTCCTGGCAGCAGGCAAGATGCACCAGTAGAAGCAGGTGCCGTCTGTTGGGCCACACAGGTGTGAGATGAGGCAGGAGCTGATTAAGGTGCCACCCGTGGCTGACTGCTGTCCTCCCGACACCCTTGAGTGCATCTCTGGCCAGGTGTTTCTGTCCTGTACGCTCTCCTTCAGCACACTTGTAGATTTCCAAGACATCCTGCACACCTTGGTGGGCATCTTTCCGGGAATCTGACCTTTATTCAGTTAAACTGTGGCAGAGGAAGGTTTGCACAAAAAAAGACCCTAAACGATACACACACAGAGACGACCTCTCTGTGCCCGAGTGTCTCCTGGGTTGAATGAGGCCTAGCCCAGCCCACATAAAACCCGGAGCCCACAGTTTCTCTTCTCGATTCTTTAATTGTTTAGTCAGTATCCTGTCATGTTGTCAACATGATCAGAAAAAGCAGATCAAAGGAATAGGCTCCAAAGCAGCAGCTCAGGTATTTCTACTGTTAAAATAGAAAAAGAGAGGGCTTCCCTGGTGGCGCCGTGGTTGAGAGTCCGCCTGCCGATGCAGGGGACGCGGGTTCGTGCCCCGGTCCGGGAAGATCCCACGTGCCGTGGAGCGGCTGGGCCCGTGAGCCATGGCCGCTGAGCCTGTGCGTCCGGAGCTTGTGCTCCGCAACGGGAGAGGCCACAGCAGTGAGAGGCCTGCGTACCGCAAAAAAAAAAAAAAAAAAGAAAAAGAGAGTTAGGGCTAGATTTTGGGCAGGGTGACCAGTATATTCCCTCTTGTCACCGTCTATGCTCTCTGGACCCCCGTGCCCTGCACCCTGGCCCGCAGCAGGGCTCAGCCTGCATCCTACAGTCTCCCTGAGACAAGAGCATCCTTCTCCTGCAGCATCCAGGGCAGGGAGAGAGTCCACAGACATGTCAGCCCACCCCGCTGGCATCCGCCCCGTAGGTCGTCGCCTTATCTGGGAATTGGGCTCACCTGGATGACAGGTAATCTGCCCTGATTAAACGTTAATCCAGCAGGTGGGAGTGGAGCTGGTACTTCAGCAAACTGTTCTCAAAAAGTGCGTGGAGGTGCCGGTGATGATTCTGGCCGAGATTCGGGAACACAGGGTCCTCTTTTCAGTTCTCTCTGAGTTGACTTACCTTTCTACGCCCAGGCTTTTTAGGCTCTAAGGGACACTCGGCCCTCTCTGTCGGTAATTTTTGGGTGCACCTCCCCAAGGTCTTGGCAGAGCTGCCCTGGTGTGTCACTCGGCTGCGGCTTGGTCCCTGCCACACCTGATCCCGCTGACCTCCCTCCATCACTTAGACACCCTCTTGGGTTGTGGTGCTTTCTGGCTGTCTGCATCCAGTAGAGGAGAAGCTCCAGGAGGCGGGGGCTGGCATGTCCCCTTTGCTCGTCACCTGATCCCAGGTGCCCTGCTGTGTCTGGGCCCTGGCTGTGATGGGCTGTGGGTTTTTTCTGCTGTGCTCACATCTGCTTGCCTGTCTTTCAGGAGCCCAGCAGCTGGGGCTGCCGTTTTACACCGACCCTGGAGGACCAGGGATGAACCCTGCTGGGAACCCTGTGGCGATGGCTTTCCAGGTCCAACCCAACTCACCCCAGGGAAGCATGGCCTACCCACCGCCCCCTTCCTACTGCAACACGCCACCGCCCCCATATGAACAGGTGGTGAAGGCCAAGTAGCCGGGGGAGGCTGTCACCCGCCCTCCCTGGCGCCCCATCACTGTTCACCTCCAGGAATGGTCTTCTGAGCCACTAAGGGCAAATTCCTTTCTGATATCTTCAAAGCAAGCACAGCTTCCTTTCAAGTTTTCCTTGGAGGACCAGTATTTGAATTCACCCCGTGTCTCCTCTGTTGCTTCTGTTTCCAATGTCATCTGTGCTCTGGCCGAGTGGAGAGTCCCGAGGGTTGACCCCCAAGGGTGGCGCATCCAGACCCTCAGGGGAGAGACCCCGGCAGAAGGTGAGGCAGGGCGCGTGCAGGTGAGTACGCGTGAACGCGAGGAGGGGCCCAGGGCGCCCGGAAGGCCCCACACACGGCAGGCGGCCCGTCTGAAACGAGGCACCACAGGGCCAGCTGTGTGAGCCCCTTGCCCATCAGTCTTCCTCTTCCAAAGGCTCTCAGAGAAAACAGGCGTTGGTGGCGCAGCCTCGGAGCCCCGTCTTCTCCATCCCCTTCCTGAAGACCAGAGCTGCCCTCTGCACAGCCAGGGCTGGGAGAGCCCTGGGCACGGCTTGCACCTCAAGGAGATGGGGATCTAGAATCAGGCCAAGTTGCTGTCTATAGTTACCTGAAAGTCACTAAGGAACGTTATTTAAATTCATGGGAAATTGCCCCCTGCCTCCAACCGGACATTGCATTTGATGAGCTCTTGGTCTGACTTGGGGAAAAGAGTGTTCGAGCCCTTTTCAGTGTGTCCTGTGGAAGATGGCGTGGAGTCCTGTCCTGAGGTCAGACTCGGAGTCTTTCCTGGACATCGGCAGCTCTCTGGCCTGTGATCACGGCCAGACAGCTCTGCGCCGTCCCCTGAGGTCGCTCTGACGGTGCGTTGTGATGGACACTTTCAAAGCAGACAGGCGCATCCGGCTGGGAAGCCACGTCAGCCTCTGGAGAGAGGTGTCCTAGCAGGGCGCAGTCAGTGGCTCGAGCCTGGGTTGGGCAGGCCTGGGCCCTGGCTGGTTGGCCTCAGCAGGTGTGCGCCGGGCTCCGAACGGGAGGAGCTTGCTAAGAAAGAGACGGGAACGCAAGACCCCAGGACTGCAGAGCGATCTCTTCAGAAAGGACTGAAAGGCTTCACTGATGATGAATTCATCAAAATTAGAATAAAGAAGATCTGGTTGGAAACGCAAAGCCTGGCTCAGAAACCTCTCTGGCCCTGGGATCACAGGTAGTCCTGGGGTTGTCAGGAGGCCGGGGTCCTGTTCTTCTGCATAGTGAGTAATGCCCACGGTCGCGTATTTAAACCCTGAGTGAGACCTGACAGGTCACGTGTAGGAAGGGCAAAGCCGCATAGCCGAGACATGTAGGTCCCTGTATATGTAGTGGTGGGGTGGAGTGCATTTTTTTTTTATTTTGTGGTACACGGGCCTCTCACTGCTGTGGCCTCTCCCGTTGCGGAGCACAGGCTCCGGACACGCAGGCTCAGCGGCCATGGCTCACGGGCCCAGCCGGTCCGCGGCATGTGGGATCTTCCGGGACCGGGGCACGAACCCATGTCCCCTGCATCGGCAGGCGGACTCCCAACCATTGCGCCACCAGGGAAGCCCAGAGTGCTTATTTTTGAAATGAACTCAACAGAGCCTCTTGAGGAGTTGTCACTCATTGAACCTGAGCGTCAGGACATCTCACCGAGTGGATACTGAGGGTTTTCATTCCCTAGCCCTAGTCTCCGTGTCCCTGCTCTACTGGGACACGTCTGTGGCGTAGGAGTGAGGAATCAGGATGGGGCCACACTGACTTACCTTTTCTAAGGGTGGGGAATCTGGGAGCCTCCCCGGGAATTCCACAGGACGCTCCTGGAGCCAGGTGAACCCCTTGGAAACAGTCTGTGAACACGGATGCTGCTGCCGGTGTCTTTGACCACCGAGTGTGACCTCCGAACTCCTGTGCCCAACTTAGTACCTCCCCGCACTCAAGTCCTTGATTCGAATGAGACAACGAAGCGCAACATTTGCTGTTTACAACCCAGGACAGCTGCATGGGTCCAGAAGGTCCTCTTCCTCCAGGTCATTTGTTTTGCATCTTCAGGTCCAGTTTCTCCCGAGTTGGATTGGGTGCAGCTGAGTAGCCACCCAAATGTCCGTGACGAAATGTTGTTTATCTTTTTGATAGCAAATGATCTTGAGACAGTGATTTACGTAGCACTCACCAATTTTATATTCATGTTTGTGTGAGATAAATTTTGTTTTCCCTTGAACCAGGGTGAGAACCCACTACCGTGGGCACTGACACTGTGTGTGGAAATTCCACTCGCAGTGACATTTCCTGCCCATTCTGTTTCCCCCCGTGCTGTCGGTGGACAGTGCCCACCGCTTGGAGCCGGTCCAGTTCCTGGTGTGTGAAGTTCCACAGAGTTCCGTAGCAGGTGTGGCCAGGAGGAGCTGGGAGCAGATCCGTGCGTGCTTTTCCTCTTGTAACACTTGGCTTATTTCTCTTTTCTGTACTTTTGATAGGGTCATGTTTCCTATGTATGCAAAATAAAAATAAATTTGGGTGTGTGCTTTGACTCTTTTGCTGGGGAGTGGGAAAGAGGGGAGAGACGAAGTTTCTAAAGAAGGATGCACAGTGGGCACTCAGTTCAGCTGGGTGGGGTGGATGGAGTGCGTGAGGAATGCACCCAGTCTCAGGAGAACTGGAAATTAGATGCTATCCAAGAAGATAAGGAACTTTTGTTTCACCAACACATTTAAAATATCTAGCTAAGGAAAAAATTCTCAGAATAGGAAGACAGAAGCATTAATTATGTGGACTCACAGCTAATACTGATATTAATTATCTGGGGGCCTGAGTGTACTTTGCATAGGTAGGGGAGCCTTGATTTTAAAAATCCAACTCTAGGGCTTCCCTGGTGGCCCAGTGGTTAAGAATCCGCCTGCCAATGCAGGGTACACGGGTTCGAGCCCTGGCCCGGGAAGATCCCACATGCCGCGGAGCTACTAAGCCCGTGTGCCACAACTGCTGAGCCCACGTGCTGCAACTACTGAAGCCTGTGCACCTAGAGCCCATGCTTCACAACAAAGAGAAGCCACCGCAATGAGAAGCCCGCGCACCACAAAGAAGAGTAGCCCCCGCTCGCCACAACTAGAGAAAGCCCGCGTGCAACAACGAAGACCCAATGCAGCCAAAAATAAATAAATAATTTAAAAAAAGAAAGAATCCAACTCTATTTGGTCAGAAACTGTATTTCTCTCACAGATCTATAGCTGCTACAGTTAGGCTGTATTTTAGATGAATCACCAACTGAGATAATGTTTATCAAAAAGTGTCTTATAATTTACTATATTAAAACAGGACAGGAAACAAGGTAGAAGAGGCCAGCCTGCCTGCTGGTGGGGAACGCAGAGCTGATTTAGACGCCTCACCGGACAACCCGCTGGTCCTCAGCTTCCCCCAGTGACACGGGAGCAGGTCATTTACACATCAAAGGTCATGACTGGAGATGGTAAACAGTACTCACTCTTGTCTGTCCCTCCCAAATTTCACTGAACTCCAAGAAGTCCATAATAGTTATCAAGGCAAAAAAGTGCAAGATCAGAAATTGTAATTTCTGAAATAGAAGGTGAGTTGCTCTCAAGCAAGGGTAGGGAGGGAAAGGCGGTAGTTGGCTTCTTCACGCCTGTCATGGTCAGGAGGAAGTTAGCAGCGTGCCCCCGTGTGGGTGCAGAAGAGATGCGGATACGGGTGGCAGAAGTTGTGTCCTCTCGCCAGAGCCCCGTCCCCCAAAACCTGCTACCCACTCGTGCCCTTGAATGAGTTTCTCCCCTCAGAGGTGACGAGGTTGTACTCACAGGCTGCTAGGACCTTTCTCACCGGAGTCTAGGGCTGGGCCCTAGGATGCAGGTGCAGGAGTTGGATGGGTGGAGGGGTGGGGGGGCAGAAAGAAGGTGACAGGATCCACCGAGGGCAGAGTCTGGTGGGCGGGAGGCCTCCAGTCTCCAGGTCCCCGGGCAGGCAGTCCCGCTCTCCACGCCCCTTCTCTGCGCTCCCCTGGGGAGATGCGAAGCCCGGTCCCTCCCTCCAGGCGGCCGAGCGGGGAGGGTCCGTGTGTCTCGTCCTCAAGTACCCAAAGGTCCCAGTGCCCGGCACGTGTGGTTCGGTTCTGGGGAGCCCTGGGAAGGCACGTCCGCGCCTAGCTCAGGCCGGTGCCCGGCCAGCCGAGTCCCCCAGAGCCTGGGGAGGACGCTCTGGGCGCGCTGACCTTGGAGACCAGCTCCCTCTGCCCACCTTCTGCGCTTGCTCTCGCCGGCCGTCCTCGTCGCCCTGTGTTGTGGTGAGGGCCCTGGCTTAGCGCTCGCGGTGGAGCCGGGTGGGCACGGAGAGACCATACGCGCACATGGACGGGCGTTCCGGACGCCCTGCCTCGGAGTCGCCCTGACGACTGGGGGCACGGGACGTCCTGGTGTCCCCGTTTCCCCATCTGGAAAGTGGGGCTACGGAGGCGCCCAGGGTGTGGTGCGAGTTGGACAGCCAGCGACGCACGCGACACCCCGCGATGAGCCCGGGACCGGGGACCGCGGCTTCTGCGCCCAGATCGCCCGCCCAGAGAGGGGACGGGAGACTGGGCCCCGCCCCGCCCCGAGCCAGGCTGGGGCGCGGCACCTGCGCGAAGCGGGTGGGGCGGCCCCGGGGAGGCTCCAGGAGGGGACCCTGCTTAGCCCTTCTTGGCAAAGTCCCTGCTGATACTTTTTTACTCAAAACCCAACCCGTGCCTTTATTTTTAATCTAAAATGTAGACCGTACAGGAAAGCACAAAGCAAAAGGTAAACAGAAATCACCTGCGACCCCAGTATCCCGAGACTGCGGCTGGGCGTGTTTCCGTCGCTTTCTAGGTCCCTCGCTCTGACGACACAGGTGCACCGCGGGATCCTTCGTAGCCCACTTTCCTCTAGCATTTTTCCTGGCATTTAAATAGTCTCCTGCTTCTTCCCTGCAATGATTAAACAGCGCCCCACCACACGGCTGCGCCGCAGGTGATTTAACCCACACACTCCGATCTAATTTGGGGGTCGCTCCATTTTATTTTTCATTTTTAAACAGCAAAGTATTCTACACACCCAGAAAAATGAGTGTAACTTTTGCCTAAGGCGTATGGTGGATGCCGGCCGGACGCTCGGGAGCGAGCGGCGAGGGGCCGGGCCGGTGGTGTGGTGAGGACGCAGGGGACCCGAGTCGCCCTGAACTCCCGCCGGGCCCCGAGGCGCTCCCTCCCGCGCCAGCCCGGACCCCGGGCCGTGGACGCCTAGTCCCGGATGACTGTGCGGGCCGAAAACCCCCAGGACGGTGGCTGCCGTGGAAAACCAGGCTTTCTGGTGACGCCTCTCAGTTTGCTGGCGTAACTGCGGATGCTGCAGAGCAGATGTACTCACGTGAACACGCAAGCCACTCAGGACGCAGGACGGAGGCGCCCCGCGCAGCGGCTCCACTGCGCCGCCTACCACCGCCTGCCTTTCTTCCTAATTTTACCACATATATGTTTTGTTTCACTTTTCGGTATTAATGTATTTCTCCAACTTGCTTCTTTTGCAAAAATTGTTGCTCATTTTCCCCTATTATGGACAATGCTGTGCTGAGCGAGCCTGTGACCATTTTAAATGTTCATCCACATTTATTTCCTCAGAATAAAACCTGAGGCTTAAATTGCTGGCTCGAAGCATCTGTACATTTTCCCGGGCTTTCGGCAAATATTCCCACTGGGAAGATTGTACTGACGTGTCCCACCAGGCTTGGCAGGCACTGAGTATGAGCCACGGTCCATGCATAGCTGCCAACTTGAGCAGGGGCCGGAAGCCCCATTTTTGTTCAGTTTGTATCATTTATTACATGAATCTCTCACCAACTGTGAGAAGCACCTTCTCGAGAGGTGTGTGGTTGGCAAGACCAAGGCTGGAAAGACCAAGCTCTCATGGAAGAGAGAAGGTTGGGGAGAAAACATGAAATATGGCATATATTAAATAAATATATTTATGAAATATTTATGATATAGAAACATAGCACTGAATATATACGGCATTAAGTATATAGATACATGAAATGTAGCTTTAAGTATATATTACGAGTGGAGTAAGTAAGACTTCTGTAAGCTGTCCACCCCCAGATACCAGCGGCACTCTTCTCCTCAATGTCCTTCCTCAGCTTATTATTCGGGTGGCAGCATCACGGTCTGGGGCAGCCTCTCCCCTGTTCTTTGAGGACACACACAACCTACCCCTTGAAGTGTGTGAACCAGCCCAGACCTGGCAACCCGAGTCCTCATTTTCATTCTTCAGTGAGCACACCGCACTCATCGTGGGCTCCGGAGTCGAGGCATCTCTGCCGCTTAAACTCACTGGTTAGCCCCCCGTGAGGGGTTCTGCACTCTGAGCCTCAGCTTCCTCAACCGAACCGTGAGGACAGGAACACCTCCATGTTGTTTGGTTTAATCCAACCCCCATTCCCTTCCCTGTTTCTTCTGTAGAAGCCAGAAGAGCCACACATTTTCTTTGCAACGGGCCCAGTCTTGGCCAATGATAGATACTACAGAAGTCTACTCTGGGCCTCTGGGAAAGATTTCACTTTTGTCATGAATGAGACTGGAGTTGCTGGCACCGCCACATGCAGGTTCACCCTGCTTTCAACACTGATGTGATATCTGGAGCTGCAGCAGCTACCTTGTGACCATGATGGAAAGGCCAAGATGATCACAGAGATACCAGCTTTCATAGGGTTGAACCAATTCTAGGTTTATTACCTGAAACAATAAATTCCTGTGAATCAGAGATTTTCTGTAAGTAACCTTCCTTGTGGGGTGGTTGTGAGAAGTAATTTTTTTAAGGACTAAATACAGTACCTAACACTGATACTCAACAAAAGGTATTTTGTGATTTTTTTAGTAGTGTGATCTCAGTTGCCACAGGGTATTTTCAACTCTGATACATGAATGGCCAGGAGTAAGAAGATGCTTGTCGAAGGTGATTCTCTGCTTCCAATCAGCATCAGTGACCTTGGGCAAGTCTTGAACCTCTATGGGCCTCAGTTTCCTTAGCTGCTTATAAAATAATCAAACTTCCCTCTCAGCTCTAAAATTCTTTGATTTTATTTTCTTTTCCCTAGAAATCTTTCCATCACAGGATGTAGCATCCCGACTGACGACCACAGAAGGATGTGGAGGGCGTGTGATATTCCTAGTGCAGTTTACAAGTCCCTCAGGACACCCTGGGACTCCCAACCAGGCCTCTGCATGTGATGCAGTACGGAGTACAAAATACCACCTAAGAAACAGTCCTGCCAAAAATGTCCAACCAGGATATAACCACATCTGGAGCAGTGTTGTCTGACAGACATTTTTATGATGATGGAAATACTTGCACTGTCCAGTACAGTAGCCACGGGCTAAATGTGGATATTGGGCACTTGAAATGAGGCTAGGATACATATAGTTGATTCACCTTGTTTTACAGCAGAAACTAACACAACATTGTAAAGCAATTATAGTCCAACAGATGTTAAAAAAAAAAAAAGAAATGAGGCTAGGGAGATGCAGGGACTGGATTTTAAAATTTAACTTAATCTTCATGAAACTAATTTACATTCAGATACTCATCGGTGGCTAGTGGTTACCATACTGGACAGTGTAGCTCCAGAGTCCAAACTGAACCTCCAAGTTTCAGGAAGTGGGGAGATGGCAGGACAAGTTTCCGTGGGGAAAGAATCAGACAAACTCATGGGGGAGATTTATAAGACAACAGTCCTGGTGTCTTCAGAAAGTTGATATCGTTAAAAACAAAACAAAAAAGCAGGTGAGTGTCCTAGGTTATGAAAAGATTAACAAAATAGGAAGCAGGAACCTAGATTGGATGCTGACGGAAAACAACAACAATACAGACTTAAAGCCCTCCTGACTCGGTCGGGGCACCGGACGTGGCCTGGACGCAGCGTGTTACAGGATCATTGTTAGTTTTCTCAGCTGTGACACTGGTACTGATTACGCAGCACATTATTATAATAATAATTTTATTTTTGGCTGCGTTGGGTCTTCATTGCTGCGCGTGGGCTTTTCTCTGACTGCGGCGAGCGGGGGCTGCTCATTGTTGCAGCGCGCGGGCTTCTCATGGCGGTGGCCTCTCTTGTTGCGGAGCACAGGCCCTAGAGCACAGAGGTTTCAGTGGTTGCAGCACGCGGGCTCAGTAGTTGTGGCTCACGGGCTCTAGAGTGCAGGCTCAGTAGTTGTGGCACACGGGCTTAGTTGCTCTGCAGCGTGTGGGATCTTCCCGGACCAGGGATTGAACCTGTATCCCCTGCATTGGCACGCGGATTCTTAACCACTGAGCCGCCAGGGAAGTCCCTACATCATGTTTTTTAAAAGCTCCCATTGGATCACATTGGTTTACAAACATGCTGTTATTTAAAAAAAAAAAAAGTTTTTTCTTGATCTTATTTCTCTTACCAACTATGGCCCCATTTCTTTCCTCTCTTTTGCAACCAAACTCCCTTTAGCGTTGTCTGTCCTGCTCACCAATTCACCAAGGACCTCCAGGCTGCTGGATGCAATGGCCAACTCCTAGCATTTCTCTCACTTATCAGGATCGGCTGAAGCAGCTGGTCACTCCTCTGCACACGTAAAATTTCCTCACTGGCCTCCAGGAAAACAGACCTCTACCCAATGAGGTAGAGGTCTTCTTCTCATCCTCCTTTGCTGGAGCAAACTCCTCCCGATTCTTGGTGTTATGTGGCCAAGGCTCTGCCTTAGCTCCTTCCTTCCCTATTCCCTTTCCCCGCACTTTCTGGGTGAGCTCTCTCAGCTCACAGCTGTAAATAATCAATATGCAAATGACTCCAAAGTGACAGTTCCCTCCCAGATTTCTCTCCAAACTCCAGCCGTCCCGGTCACCTCAGACTCCACATGCCCGGACCCCCGACTGGCCTCTTCCACATCTCAGCTGCTGGCGACGCCCCTTCCAAGGCTAACTCTGCTCTCTCGTGCTCTGCACTGGCCGTCAGGAATCCTACTGGCTCTAGGACACAGCAAGAGGCCGACCATTCTCGCCAAGCCCACATCATCTCTCTCCTGGACCAGCCTTCTGGTTTCCCTACGTCCACCAGGCATTCTCTCAGGATGTCCCCTTCGATGCATAAATCAGATAACGTCCTTCCTTTGCTCAAACCCTCCAGTGGCTCTGTACTTCACCCAGAGCAAAAGCCAAACTCCTCCGAATGGCCTTCCAGGCCCGGGCCTTCCTTCCTCCCCGCCCCCTCCCCCGCGTGGCCATTCACTCCACTCTTGAACAGGGCACGGCCTTTGTCAGGTGCTCTTTCCACAGATACTCATCTGGCCAACTCCTTTAATTTCTTCAAGTCTTGGCTCAAATGTCACCGTCTCTAGTCTTACTCTGACCATCCTGTTTAAAACAGTAATTTGTGTTCTCTCCACCATCAGTCCCTCTTATTTTGTTTTACTCTATCTTTTTTCCATATTATTTATTACCTTATAGGAGAAAATTTATTTAGCCTTATTGCTTGTCTCTCGCTGCTACACAAACTCTACAAGATAAAACTTTTTGACTGTTTTGATCACTGATGGATTCCAAGTGCCCAGAATAATGTGTGGCATTGAATAAGCCCTTCATGACTATGTGTTGAGTAAATTAACATCCTCAAAGAGATAAAATATTGCAACAAGAAGAGGATATACACAAAAGATACCCTGAGAACAAGAAAAACTCCTGGAACTAAACACACAATGGAAGGATTTGAAAATAAAGTTGAAATCTCTTGGAAAGGAAAGCAAAAAGGTGGAGGGGAAAAAAACATTAAGAAATAATTCAAGAAAATTTCCTAGAATTGAAACACACGAGTTCCCAGATTGGAAGGGCCTACCAAGAACCCAGGACTACATCGACAGATGAATGGATAAAGAAGATGTGGCACACAGATACAGTGGAATCTTACTCAGCCATAAAAAGAAACGAAATTGAGTTATTTGTGGTGAGGTGGATGGACCTAGAGTCTGTCATACAGAGTGAAGTAAGTCAGAAAGAGAAAAGCAAATACCGTATTCTAACACATATGTATGGAATCTAAAAAAAAAAAGTTCTGAAGAACCTAGGGGCAGGACAGGAATAAAGATGCAGACATAGAGAATGGACTTGAGGACACGGGGAGCGGGAAGGGTAAGCTGGGACGAAGCCAGAGAGTGGCATGGACATATATACACTACCAAATATAAAATAGATAGCTAGTGGGAAGCAGCCACATAGCACAGAGAGATCAGCTCGGTGCTTTGTGACCACCTAGAGGGGTGGGGTAGGGAGGGTGGGAGGGAGACGCAAGAGGGAGGAGATATGGGGATGATGTATATGTATAGCTGATTCACTTTGTTATACAGCAGAAACTAACACACCATTGTAAAGCAATTATACTCCAATAAAGATGTTAAAGAAAAAAAAAAAAACCCCAGGACTAGGCTCATCATCGTGACAGAGAAAAAACTGTACAATTTGCAAAGTGCTCACATCAAAACACAACATCTGAGCACAAGGAAACAATCGCTGCGGCTCTGAGGTTCTCGGAGGTAACACTGGAAGCTAGAAGTCAGTATGATGCCTCGAAAATTCAGGAGGAAAGTGGCTTCCAGTGCAGAATTCTCTAAACAATCTCTGATTCAAGTGTCAGGGCAGAACAATGACGCCCTTCAGGCAGGCAAGTTCTCAGAACTTTCAGCTCAGCTGCAGGGAGCATGGCCCTTCCTGCTACCGGAGAGCCTCTGGAGGCAGCACCGTCCTGTTCGTTACCCCCCTTTTAGTTCCCAGCAGCCAAGCATAAAGCGCTGGATAACCCTGTGGCCTCTCTGACGAAACGGTTTGAAAAGCTGGCTTCCTCAGTTCGTGGGACCGTGGGAGACATCTGTATGATTATGGGTGGATATGTGATTATGCTGCTTGCTACATGTTTTATTCCCTTGCGAACAATACTTTAAGGAGGGCGTAAGGTCCCTGTTAACATGTGACCAGCACTGCATCTGATGATGATCTTATGAAAGCCACAAGGATCTACCTGGTGCAGAAGCGGGAAGACCTCCAGGGGCATTAAACAAAAAAACAAAGATCAGGCTGGAGGACGGAGCACCCAGCCTCTCTGAACTTTTAGATTTTGTGTAAGCCTGAAACTGTGGCTTGGTTCCTCCTTGCCCCCGTGGCAGACTCTTCCCCTTGAAGGACCCTGGTGCGGCTGGGCACACACACGCCCATGCCCACGATGGCCGAAAGCTCGGGGATGCTAGGCAGAGCAGTGGTGCGCGATGGTGGCGTGCCCTGGGATTTTGGAGCTGGGCAGACCTGGGTTTTCATTTCATTACTCAGGAGAGTGAGCCCGTTTCTTCACACACAAGCACTACACGCACACCTTCAACTCCCCCATCACAGAGCACTTCCACGTGCTAGATGCTTTCTCCATTTGTTATTCCACTAACCAAATAAGGTTGGTTAGTCCAAATAAGGTCCTGATTACACAGAGAGACTCTAGGAAACGGCTGATCCAAATTCACACAGGCTGCTCCAGCCTCTGCGCTGGATGCCCACTCCACAGGCTCCTTGACGACGGGGGCCAGCCGCAGCCTCACGCCAGAGGTCACGGCGCCGCGAGGCTGAACCGGTCACACTTCGCCGCGGTGCCCTCCCGCCATTGGCAGAAGTGCACGCCCGGAGGCCCGCCGCCGCGCCCGCGCTGCGGAGGAGCTGTCCGAGGTGCTGACACAGGCGGGCCGGCCCTGAGCCTGAGCGGGGCTGCGCCCTTCCGCAGGCGTCCGTCGCGGGGCCGGGCGAGCTGCAGGAGGGTGGCTGTCGCCGTCACTCTCAGCACAGAGCACAAGGCCTGGCATGCTGGGTGGAGGACTTGAGCAAACTGGAGAGGGAAATGGGGGCAGGGGCGCGTTGTGAGGCCGACTGGACGCGTCATAGCCTCCGTCACCCAGCGACCCCACCCCAGGGAGCAGGGGCCGTGGAGGAGCCTGCGGCCTTCCTCTGATCAGGAGAAGCGACGACGCAGCACAGCCTTCCAGGCCACCGGCCAGTTTGACAGAAGGCTGACAGGTGCTGGGGGTGACCGTCTGGTTGGAATGGACACCTGGCTCTCCTCCAGAAAACATGATGTGGAAAAACAGAGACCTGAAAGGAAGGGGCCCTTGAAGCTTAGCAGAGAGACTGGGAAGGAGTAAAGACAGTCTGTAAAAACGTTTGGGGGACCTGGACCTCACGCCTGGGTCCTGCTTTTGTGAATTTAGCAAATGAGTAATAGCGGTTGAGAACTGCCTTACGAAGTTAAGAGTATGGAATTGCACTGAATGGTTCGAGGGACCCAGGAGGGCAGGAGCACAGATGACAGGGCCTCTCCGGGGTTTCAATTTCTCACCTTCCGTGTTGGGCACGTAGGGGAAGAGGTACTGAGTACAAGTCAGAAGTATGGCCACTGGCAAGAACTGTCGGGTCGGAAGCCTGACTGTCCCTCACTCGGGCTGTGACCCTGGTCAAGGCCATCAGCTTTCTCATTTGTAAGACAGTGATGAGAAAAGTGCCCACCGCCATGCACGCCGTGACCCCAGCCGTGCCGGGGCCATTCACGGTGACTGTGAGTGTAAAGGCCTGTCACATGGGCAGGCTCAAGACAGGCTTCTCTTGGTACTGCCCAGGGCTCGGAGGCCCTTGGGATAGAGAGAGAAAGCCGTCATTCTAGTGAAGCACCTAGGACGCCATAACGTGAGCAACGGCCACGTTTTCCACGAGGAAGGCCATCTTCAGAACAGTGGCCAAGGCTTCCAACCGTCGCTCTCAAAGGCAGAGGTGAGAAGAGACGAAGACCCCGCAAGTGTCACAACAAAACCATGTTTTTACTAAGTACCGAAACAGGGAACCCCACACAGTTTCTGTGGACATCAACGTTTTCTCTTTCTTATTTTAAAATGGCATTGTGCGTACACATTATTTTACACACTTAGACACATCTTGGATACACAAACTAAGAAATCACCGTGAGCTGCTCTGAGGTCCGAAATTGCACTCATCACAACCACTACACCAGCTCTGGGACTCCTCTGTCCCGCTGCCTCTGGGGACTGAGAGCTGGACCTGGCACCGTGCAGCCA
The DNA here is from genome assembly GCF_003031525.2 of Neophocaena asiaeorientalis asiaeorientalis. NCBI lineage: Eukaryota > Metazoa > Chordata > Mammalia > Artiodactyla > Phocoenidae > Neophocaena > Neophocaena asiaeorientalis. Next base: position 6,138,969 of record NW_020175105.1, on the reverse strand, counting down.
CCCGTGTTGCGCCCCAGGAAGCGGGTTACTGTGGAGTCACAGACTGCGTCTCTGTTGACATCTGGTGGGCCAGCGGGAGGGGTCAATCCAGCTGGCTTCTAAAAAAACCCTGCAAATACAATCTCCTCCGTTTACCTCACAAGCGCTCCATCTTCCCTCAGTGTGCAAGGCAGAAACAAGCCGAACATACAAGGCATCGTGACGCCCAGGTGTCACGAAGTGTCACCCTCACTGCTTCCGGTCAGGAGACACGTGGCCAGGACCAGGGCCTCCACGCGCTGCCCCCTCTTGCTGAGGGGGGTGAACCCTGTGCAGCCCCACTGGCCCCCCGAGAAATGAGGCGGCTTGGGTAAAACTCCGTGCCGAAGCCCCGCGAGGTGGCAGCAGTGCAGCTGGGCTGAGCTGCGACACCAGGGGAGCTCTTCGGACAAACAGCCCCTCGGCTCACTCACGTCCCGCCTGCAGGCCCCGGGGACGCACATGAGCAGGCCCGGGAAGACGGTTACAACACAACCGTGAGGATTTATACCCATGGAAGTCATCATCCTAACTTGAACAGTCGTGACGGAGACTCATGAGGCGTCATTTAGAAACCGAAGGGCACGTGTTCGGGAGTCGGCCCCACCGCCAAGGCTCAGCAGGGTCCTGAGGACTGCACAGAATTACACACGTGTGAAGGGATCTGTCTTCTACATGGACACTCTCTCACCTTTATGAAAGGAGTGGAAACGAGGCTGATAAACATCTGACAGTCCCTTGTAGATAAGGACCAGACCGTCAGAGAGACCTATCTTGTCTTTTATGAACTGGCCTTAGCTCATGAGAAGTCTGTACAAAGTCCTAGACCACTCATACCATGACAGCAAAACTCTTCTAAAAACATGTACAAGGTAAAATTACTGAGGGTATGCTAAGCCAAATTAATGCCCAGTTTTAAAATAAAAACTGTCAGACAGACAGAATCGTAATTTTCTTGGGTAGGAGACTGTTTTCCATATGCATAAATGCAGACTAGTACTTTATGCCTAATACGTTTCATCAAAGGTGAGACTTTTATCACCCAAATCGTAGACAGAAATAAGGACTAAATTCATTCCAAATTTGTATTTGGACGACTTAGCAAACTTTGGAGTGAGTTCAGCTGGAGGGACATGGAAGAGACGCATATCCTTCCGCTCATCGTGCGTCTGGGATTGTGCCCGCTGTGCTTGTAACACTGTTGCAACACCGACAGAACTGAGATGCAGCCTACTCTACTAACACACACTGAGTCTAGACTGGCCAACCCCCAGTCACGGCTACATGATTTACAATGTGGCCACGAAAACGGCTCCCTCGAGTGGCCCTGGTGTCGTGAGTCCACCCCCCAGGGCACGAGCTGCCCTGGATTGCGAGCAGGGTCCGGAACTTCACACGAAGAGCCTGAGAATGGGAGCCCCAGCAGAGCTGCAATGCACCCCCTCTGGCTTCTTAAAAACACTGAGGTGAGCACGAAACACAAAGAGGGAGCATTCTACCTGGTGGAAAGGCTCACCACCCCCTACTCCAGCAAACTCCCTCTACCTGTTCTATTTTTTTTCATTTCTGGAGTGGTCTTTCTCTCGTGCTGATCTGAAAGGTACCCACAGAAAATGCTGGAAAGTCTTATGACTGGGACATCACTGCGGAGAATCTTCTGTTACATAGGAGAGACACCACCTGCCTATTTCCTGTTTGTCAGTACAGAAAACACCCCACTTTAAATATTATGTACAGAGAAGAGGCTGCCGCGTGCCCTCATGCACAGCCAGCTCGGGCTCATGGACAGAGAAGGGCTTCCGTTTAGAACAACCTACACCTACAGACAGCAAACACCAAGAGACATGCACACACTACAGAGAACTGGACACGAGGAATTCATATTGTACACCAGTGAGGGGACACTGTTACAGAACGCTGATGGGATGGTCTGTCATCACATTCTGACACAGGGTTCTGGGAGGGTGCCTGCTTCTCCTTTTTCTCCCTCTTTCAGGATTCACACTTGGTTCTGTGTCAGGCACTAAGCAACCCGGTGGCTTCTGGTCCAGTTGGATCTCTCAGTCGTCTTTTTGCACCTTTGTATCCTTCTGTGGAGAGCCGAGTTCAAATGCTGGAAACCGTGATGCCTCTGGGGCCAGGATGTCGGAGAGGAAGTGAACAGTGCCAGCCATACCTGCAACGCAAAACGCGGTCCTTCGTGAGAAAGGGTGCGTGGCGGGGTCCAGAACCGAGTGACCTCTGATGGCTGCCTTTACTGGGGCTGTAAGGATGTGGGAAAGGTGGGGAGGACTTTGAAAATAACTTCACACGCACAAAAAGGAAATCTTCACATCAGCACCCAGCAGGTAATATCAGTTTTCTTCATTCTCTTAATTTTAAAAATTGGTTTCTGAGCTTTAATCTTGTATCTTGACACTTTGAGATGATTTCACAGAAGTGCTAACAAAAAGGTTAAGCGCGCTGCTACGGTGATATTCCAACATATAAACGTCCTCTCAGAGCCTTTACGTTCTTATTCCAAACGGAAGGTTGCATTTTGGGTTTCAAAAATGTTATTTTAAAACGAACTTTACTTGCTTGGTCAAAATCCCCACCGCCAATCACTGCAGTAACTCAGCAGCCTACCCGAAGGATCCCTTGGCAGGAGGGAGCTCCTCCACAAAGGGTCCTGGGCGCTGTGGGCCCTTCCAGCCTAGTGGCCTCCACACCGACACTCACCCATCCAACGAGAACCTAGTCAGTGTCTCCTGCCAGGCACTTGTGAGGCACAGGGGCCCAGAAGAATGCAAGAGCTTCCCAGCCTCTCGGGAGGGTACATTCCAAGCTTTTTCACCCGCTGGGGCTTTGAATTTGCCATGATCAACTTGAATTTATGAACCTGAATCAACTCCATTTAGAGTTCAGGTATTAACTGTGTTATATCTGATACAAATACACCTCATTTTTATGACCCAAAAGACGAAAATTTTTATTCTGAGAAACATTTTTTCGTTAGTTTCTTTGAATATTAAAAAGATCTTATTCTGCAAAAGATAATGACAAATGCTCTAATTTTTGCTGGTTTATCTATTATATAATTAAAATCTCAGTAGCAGAAATAAAACAGGGCATTAGCACGACAGACAGTTCAGACATCAAGAAGATAACGAAGGACTGCCACCAAAGCTTTTTATGCACAGAAATTTAACCCCTCAGGTGAACTGGAGCAATATCTTGAAAATACAAACTACTAAAACTCACTGAATATGAAACAGATAACTTGAACAGCCTTGTAACCTATTAAACAAACTGAATTTGTAAACTTCAAACTCCCGGAAAAGAAATCTCTTGGCTAGGAAGGTTTCGCTGAAGAATGCTACCAAACATTTAAATGAGAATTCTTCCACCAATTAATATACAATCTATTACAGAAAACAGAGAAGGTACTTCTCACAGTTTATTAGGCCAGTATTACCCAGATAGCAAAACCAGACAAACACAGTATAAGAAAGGAAAACTACAGGCCAATATTCTTCATGAATATAGACACAAAAATCACCGACAACAATTAGCAAATATGATTCTGCAATACATAAAAAGAACTGTACACCATGGCCAAGTAAGGGTTATTCCCGAGATGCAAGGTTGGCTTAATATCTGAAAATCAACCAATGTGATCCACACTGCTGGGGGCCCGAAGAAGAAAAACCGCGTGATCTTATCAACCGATGCAAGAAAGGCACCTGACAAAATGCAACACCCATCTACTTTCTGATGTTTTAAAAAGTATTCATTTATTCCTTCTGAAATTTATTTTGGAATTACTATAAAAGGTATCTTGACACTTTAAGATGATTTCTAAAGTAATTAAAAAGTCACCATCCATTTATCGTAACACCATTAACGTTTGCCCTCTGGTTTCTGTGGCCTATGTTCCAAATTACCATTACACACACACACACACACACTAAACAAAGAATATCTGAGTCTCTGTAGGACTTCCACTTTGTTTTCCCGAATTAATGCTATGTATCGTGTGTGCCTGGAGCAGACTCGCAATGTGTCTGCTGGTTTCTTTCATTGCTCTTGTTTTTCAGAACTGTCTTCAATATTCTCATTATTTTTTCCAACTACTAATACTTGTATTTACTAATACTTTAAAATTACTAATATTAATTATTTGTACTTCTTTACATGACTTAATACATTTAAGTAACTAACCAGGTCTGCTGTGAACAGATCAATACTCCACGCACATTACCGATGAAACGCACAGGAGTAAACGTTACTTTCTTCCATTACTGAGCAGCAGACAGCCTATGCCTATCCGGGTCACAAAAGATCTAAAACTACTTGGAGGAAGTTCACACACAAAACAGGCAAGGTAAAGAGGCTCAATAGAATTTTCTGCAATGAACGACTCTGCTCACGGTATTTACCAGCTGTGCAGCGATTTAAGATCAACTGTGATGGTGCAGAGTCAGGAGAACCAAATGCACACACCCACATACTTAAACCCGGAGCTTTCCCTCACTCTTACCTTCAAAGAGAGAATAGGGTCTGTCAGGAATGCGGCAACCATGTGTTCCATATTCTAGGCACCATTCTGCAAACTAGGGAGAAAGACATTTCTTTTTAAGCGTGGGGATTTCACTTGGTGAAAATGGAACGCCTAAGACACTGCAGTGCATTCACCAAGAATCAAAGAAAGCAGACTCCCAGGCAACAGAGTGGTCAGGAGTGTTAGCTCGGAGGGACTCGGCACCACCTCTTCTGAGCAGGTGAGTCCTGGCAAGCTCTGTCACCTGCCTAGGCCTGTTTCCTCCTCCGTAGGGGGGGAATTTACCTAGGAAGGTTGTTGGGAAGGCTGAAGTAAGAAATCTCACAACCCAACAACCTCCGGTCTTTTCTAAGCACCGCCTCCTGCCCCTGCAGGCGCTCCGTCCAGATTAAAACACTGGCTCTGAAACCGCTCGCCTGGCTGCGCTCTCTGGGCTCACCGCCAGCCCCTCTGCTGAACACGCAGCCCTCCCTCCCTTCTCTCCCCACTGCTCCCCGGCCGGCCCACCCACTGCCCACTGCCCACCCTGCTCATCTTGAAAACTCATCCCTTAGCTTTATCAGCAATTTCCTCTGAGCTCCCCGACCCCTTCTTCTTAAACCTCTTCAATGGATTTTTATAACATTATAATAAATTTCCCTTCTTTGCTTAAGGTAACTTATTTTTTGTCATATGTATATAAAGAATCATAAATTCAGCACATATACCATAAAACTTTCTACCCTCCAAATCTGCTCACTCTTCTAGCTTGTTTGATGCACCACCATCTATCTGGTTTCCTTAGAGATCAGAGAGACATTCATACATTTCTGTCTTCTCCACATTAAAAAAAACCCACTGAATTCTGTGGGCTCAGCTCAATATCTGGTTTTTTTTTAGTGTCTATCAAGAGGAATTTATTTTTTTAACATCTTTATTGGAGTATACTTGCTTTACACTGGTGTGTTACTTTCCACTTTATAACAAAGTGAATCAGCTGTATCAATACCTTAAGTATTTCTGAATCTCTCCTCTTTAGTATCACAGCCAACCCTTGGGTTTATAACTCAACATTTCTTGCATTAATTATTAAACAACAATTTGGAGAAACCCAAATTGTTTACCTCTACCTCATCCATTCCACCGTGGTCACGGCGATCCTTCTGAGAGGAGTCTGGACATGAATCACAAACCTTTGGGAAGCCCCGCCTGCAGATGAGAACCACCCAGGAGCTGGCACCTGGGGGCCTGGGCTCCCACAGAACCGGGCCCAGGGTGGGGTCCAGGCACTTTTTTTTTTTTTTTTTTTTGTGGTACACAGGCCTCTCACTGCTGTGTTCTCTCCCATTGCGGAGCACAGGCTCCAGATGCGCAGGCTCAGCGGCCATGGCTCCCGGGCCCAGCCGCTCCGTGGCATGTGGGATCTTCCTGGGCCGGGGCACGAACCCGCGTCCCCTGCATCGGCAGGCGGACTCTCAACCACTGCGCCACCAGGGAAGCCCCAGGCACTCTTTTAAAGCTCCAGTGATTCTAAGGTGTAACCAAGGCTCAGATCTACTGACTAAGGGGAAGGACCAGCTTTCTTTGGCCTCGGCCCCTCTGACTTCACCCCTCGGCCTTGCACCCTCCCATGCTGAGCGCTCGGGGTCAGGCTTCACTGTGCCGTACCTGCCTCTGCGGCTCTGCAGGGGCTCTTCTCCTACTGGGGTGCACTTCGCCTCCCCATGCCCAGCCTTCCTGGCCCACCTGAAAAGCTCCACATCTTTAGAAAACTAGCTGTGCCTCAGCCCCCATGAAGCCTTCCCCAATCCCCATATTTTCTTACCCATCTGCTACTGTGACTGCCGTCCAACCGAACTGCCCCTCGCCTCACTGACCCCAGCTCCTGCCCTGCTCTGCTCTGGCCAAGGGAACGCTGCGGGCCCCAGGGTGCTCACCCCGCCAGCTTCCTTGGCTGGCGGCACCACTCCCACCCGCTTGCTCACGCTCCAGCTCTGCTCTGGGTCTCAGCCTACATGGCACCCCTGATGCCCGGGTCAGGCACCTGCCCTCTGCATCCCCACAATACCCTGCGTGGCCTCTGTTGAGTGTGGGCACCACGACCGCGTGCGTGTCTCGGGGCACCAGGTCGGAGGGCTCTGTTCCATCTGGTGTGAGAAAAGGCTTCAGAACAGTAATAAATATACAGAATAGGCCACCCGAATGCCTCTATCAAGGGTCACTGGACATTTTGGTGCATTTTCTTCCAATCTTTTTTTCTGTGTTCCTGTAACTTTATTTTGTGAAGTGTGTATAGTAATAAAAACACCAGCAAACATTTACTGAGTCTTGTTTTGTGCGTCCATTTTCGCACATCCGATGCGTATTTATTAAGCCTGTCCTTGGTGCCGGCGCTGCCCTAGGTACTGGGTAGGGTTGGGACGTTGACGAGGAAGATCACGCAGCTCGTGGTCTAGGGTGCGGCACACTCAGGAACAAGCAGAAGCGCACGGTGAGTGCCCTGGTGGCTCTATCACCGGGGAGACCTCAGAGGTCGTCTCCACCAGGCAGATTTTGGGGAAGTCCCAGGAACGCTGCTCCCCGTGGAGAGCATGGGACAAGGCGGGGGAGAGGCAGTCAGGGGCCGAGGCGCACGGGGCTCTCCACTTCGGGGCTGTGGGTGCCGCTCATGGGCAGTGGGAAACCACTGGAGGATTTTAAGCAGGGGCAACTACCGACGACCTGCCCATTACCTCAATTAATTCTTCCTGGAACAAATTTAGGAGGCGGGTAGTATTTTTACAGATGAGGAAACTGAGGCTTGAAGAAGGGGCGCCCCAAAGTCATGAAGCTAATAAATGCACAGGAGGGCATCCTAACAGGTCATGGGACTCCAGAATGCATTTCCACCCCTTAGTCCCATTGTACAGATGGAACGGCCAAGGCACGTGGCCGCCAGGGACAAGGCTCTGCAGAAGAAACCACAGAGCTGGGAGAAACACGTCTGAAGGAGGAGAGAGCTGTATTTGGGCTCTGTGTGTGCCCTGGAGGGTTCAGAAGTGGTTTGGATAGAGATGTCCTTACCTTGCAAGCGCGGTAGAGGTACTTCTTATCCCGCGTGAGGTGGTAAAGGGAAAGGAAAGAGTAGCCGTTCCCAGCGGTCCCATGGCAGATCCCATAGCCCTTCCGCAGCAAACCTCGCTGCCAAATCACATCGCTGCACTCCATGGCATCCTTCAAGTACTTCTCCTCCTTAAACACCTGGGCAATGAGAAACAAAGCAGTGTTAAACAGACATCTTATGCAATGAGTTAGTGAAATATTTCCCCTTTCTGTTTAGAAAACTGCACGGCGTTCAGAAACCTGAAATGACGGGTAAACCAAGCGCAGAGGCAGCAGCCCTGCACCAGGTACCGTGCCTCCTGGGACCTGTAGGCTGCAGCTGTGACACTCCTACTCGTGCAGAGGGCAGTCGAGGATCCCGCACTGTCCCGTCATGCAGGTCAGGAACACTCCACGTCCTAGGTTAGCCACACATCCACCGCACCCGACGAGCTGTCATAAATCTTCACAAGGAACCCCGCAAAGTGTGTCCTCAGCCCCAGCGGCAGGCGGCACCATCTCCACGCAATGGTTTATGGGGACGGAGGGACAAACGTGCTCGGTGGAGGCCAGTGCGCCAGCATGAGGAAGCTTTCGCCCCCCCAGATTCCCCTTGACACTCCTCTGTCTCCTCTCATTTCATTTATTTTCTTTCCCTGGTCCTCTCCTCTGAATCCGTTATTAGCAGTCTCCCCTGCTTATTAGCTCATTCCATTCTAGTGCAAATGCGCTTTGGACCATGGATTAGAGGCAAAGGCTCATTGGAGAAGAGCTCCTTGGGGCGGCAAAGGGGACCCTCCTTGTGACTGCTGAGCGGTGACTCCTGGGCACCCGCCGAGGAGGCTCTGAGGTGCAGGAAAACCCAAGTGCCTGAACTGCGACCAGCGCCTGCCGTGGCCAGCAGGGGATGGAGGCAGATCCGCATGCAGTCACCGCTCCAGGTGCAGGGCCTCGCCAGGGGCAGGAGCAGGCTTCTCGGTCATAAAAGCAGCTGAGACGTGGACTCTGGGGCCCCTGAGTGTCAACCTCAGCTCCGTCACCTTTTAACTGTGACCGAGGACAAGGCGCCTCTTACGTCTTAATGTACTATAAAAAGATACCCTTTCTTCATCTCAGCGGCTTGTTGTATTAAAATGAAATAACACACAAGAAGCTCTCAGAACACTGCCTGGCACACGGTCAGTGCTACTTCCGAGCTGTCACTGACCACCATCCTTTCTGTGTTATGCCGCCAGCACAGACATGTCATCCTCGCATTTGCATCTTAAGCCTCTTAAAATGAATTATAAAAGGAACCTAGTTCCCATCCTGAAAAAGATTAGGTCAAAGCTGACAGGTGAAAGGACACTGTTTTGGAGGCTCTGTCATAACATCACACTGAGAGTAAGGCCAGTCCTAAAGAAAACCTGACTGGCTCCTTTCTGATGGCCACCCAGGGGTACGTGAAATCAATCAGACTTCTTTCCCGTTGTCCCTGTCCCCCTGGTGAGACTGAAGCTGCTAGAGGCACCCCACACAGCGAGCTTTACCTTCCTTCCCCGGCGCATGCCCGCAGCACGCCCACCACGCCCACTACCGTCACACACTGATGCTCCACGTGAGGAGCTACTCTGAATAGCGGGACACTTGAGGGGCTTCCCTGGTGGCGCAGTGGTTTACAATCCGCCTGCCAATGCAGGAAACGTGGGTTCGAGCCCTGGTCCAGGAAGATCCCACATGCCGCGGAGCAGCTAAGCCCGAGCGCCACAACTACTGAGCCTGTGCTATAGAGCCCACGACACAACTACTGAGCCCATGAGCCACAACTACTGAGCCCGCGAGCCACAACTACTGAGACTGCGCTCTAGAGCCCGCGAGCCACAACTACTGAGCCTGCGCTCTAGAGCCCGCGAGCCACAACTACTGAGCCTGTGCTCTAGAGCCCGTGAGCTGCAACTACTGAGCCCACGTGCCACAACTACTAAGCCTGCACTCTAGAGCCTGTGCTCCACAACGAGAGAAGCCACCGCAATGAGAAGCCCACACACTGCAACAAAGAGTAGCCCCCGCTCGCCTCAACTAGAGAAAGCCCACGTGCAGCAACGAAGACCCAATGCAGCCATAAATAAACAAACAAATAAATAAATATTCCTTTAAAAAAAAAATAGTGGGACATGTGAAAATTTAATGCACACTGAAGCTCCCAGATTTATCTTCTCTACATTGTAGCCATTATAACTTGGCCAGAAAATCTATTTACTGATCCACATTCTCTCTCTCAAATCGTAAATTTCCCTGGGAAATGCCATGACACAAAGTTCGAAGAGACAGTGCGATGCAGAGGAAGACGTAAGAGATCTGGAGTCGGAAGACACGGCTGGACTCCCTCTTCCACTACAACTGACCGAGTAACTTTGGGTGAGTCATCATAACTCCTCTGACTCTGTCTGCTCATATTAGAAAATGAACTGATAGCTGAGATGACCAAATGTTGAAAACAGAGACAAGCATTTGGGGCAGTTATTAAAAATCTTTAAGGATGAAAAAGAAACTAAACACATCATCAATGAATGGTTTGGAAATCTCAGAGAAACATTACTATAAAAAGAAATAGATATTCAGGAACTGAAAAAACACCAATAGATGAAATTAAAAACTTATTGAGTAAGGCTTAATAGAGAAGAACTCATTAGTGAATATGAAGCTCAATAAATAGAAATTATACAATCTGAATTACAGAAAAGAAATTAAAAACAAAAGCCTCAGAGACCTGTTGGAAAGTAAAGGCCTAACGTTTACCAAATGTAGTGGAAGACATACAAGTTCAAGAAGCTTAAAGGCTCTCAAGCAGGATAAACACAAACAGATACACATGGGTACATGATAAAAATATTGAAAACCAAAAAGAGGAAATCCCAAAAGCTTCCAGAGAAAACACAGACTGCTTATAAGAGAACAATATAAAGAATGACTAACATCCTAAAAACAGTGAAGGCCAGAAGACAGTGGAGCAGTATCTTTAAAGAACTGAAAGGAATAAAAAAAACTGTCAGCCGAGATATTCAGCAAAAATATCTTCAAAGAATGAAGGTGAAATTTACAATAGCCAAGACATGGAAGTAACCTAAATGTCCACAGACAGATGAATGGATAAAGGTGTGGTACATACATACAATGGAATATTACTCAGCCATAAAAAAATAAGAAAATAATGCCACTTGCAGCAACATGGATGGACCTAGACATTATCACACTAAGTGAAGCTAGAAAGAGAAAGACGAATGCCACATGACATCACTTATATGTGGAACCTAAAATATGACACAAATGAACTTACCTATGAAACAGAAACATACTCACAGACATAGAAAACAAACTTATGGTTACCAAAGGGGAAAGGGGGGAGAGATAAATTAGGAGTTTGGGATTAACAGATACACACTACTATATATAAAATAGATAAACAACACGGTCCTACTGTATAGCACAGGGAACTACAGTCAATATCTTGTAATAATCTATAAGGGAAAAGAATCTGAAAAAGGATATATATAATATCTCTGAATCACTCTGCTGTACACCTGAAACCAATGCAACATTGTAAATCAACTATATTTCAATAAAAAAATAAAATAAGAGAGTGAAGAGTACCACAGCCCACTGAGACCACACACTGTTTCACATCTAACCCTTTGTAGAGTGAACCTAGATCTTCTGCACCACAGTGGACTAGAACACACCCTGTCCCTTCCTCAGACCTGGTCACCGAGACCTCTCCTCGGTATAACCCTGTTGTGGATTGCATGGTATGAAGTAGAATTCAGAATTTTTTAATAGCTGGTGTAATTTTCCATTGAGCTATAAGATTCTGACCTTACTCCCTCTGCCTCTTAAGCTTTTCCAAGGGAAAACTGGGTTGATTTTTTTCTCTTATGGCTTAATACATGACTACATGCAACAGCCTTTGGGATGCAGATCATTATTTGTCTTACTGCCACGGTGTTTACCATTTCTTCATAAACACTGTGAATAACAATGTCTGCTCCAAAGAAATGAAGGGTTTTTTCCCTTCCTTCTTAATGCTTTCATCTTTTTATCCAATATGTCCTTTATCTTCTTTAAGATGATTTCAACTACTAAAATTAAAGCCTTCAAGAAAAATATCAAAACAGGAAAAATGAGCTCATATTCAGTGAAACTGGATTGGTAAGAGGGTCTGGACTTGCCAAGAAACAAACATGACAGGAAGTCAATAACGCTACTTAACATTTTTTTTTTTTATTCTCATAAGTAGAAGTGACGTTTCAGCTGATTCGTTTACAAGACCTCTTCCAGTAACAATACTCAATTTATTAGGAGATTAAACTTACAATATTTTAGTAGTTAATTAAAAAACTAATTCCTAAGAGGCATTTCCACTGTAGGTCTTGGAGAGAAGGAATCCTTCACAATTTTCCACTTCAATTTTTTTTTTACATCTTCCATTTAGACTTAGTAGCCAATCTGATGGGGCAGCAGAATTGAGTTTTCTTAAGTACAGGGTAATATTCACCTCTCTCATTGCTTCTGCTTATTATTAGGCATTCCTAAAGTGCAAGGGAATTTCTGAATCAGTTATTACAAAACCCCTGTTCTCTGCAGTTTTTGGGATAATAAAGAAACGTCCACAGAACTGATCTAGATGTTCACAGTAAGGATAGCATTCTTCACAAACCACCACAGGATGTGGAAGGAAGATTGAAGCACCACCCCCAGAGGGACTGTTTCAGATTTTGCCCATGGAAATCACCATTGTAGGAACAACCAGGAAGTAACCAAAACTTTCACCCATATTAGGAAAAGTTCCCTGGTATGTAAAGCAGATGTACTAGTAATCCCAAAATGTCAAGCTCACCTTGAAAACTATAAAGCAATTCGGTACAAACTGCACCAGTGCCACAGGAATATGTAACAGTAGGAATTCTACTGTTAGAATTGTATCAGTTCATTCCGATGTCAAGAACCACACATCGTCATCACACAAAACTGCAAGAAATTTTCTTCAAATAGAGGAAGATACAGAATCCTCGTTATCACAGATTCCACAACGATCTACAAGCTAGAGGCTGTTTGCCAGACATGCATTCCTTGCAAGAATCATCTCTTTGACAATGGACCATCCTCTAAGTGATCTGCTGAAGCAATGAAAGCCAGGCCAAAGGAGTTCCGACTGGTGCATTCAAGTGGGTGGCGTCGGGCAGAACATGGTGTCCATATGGCACTCGCCACCCGAGGCAGAGCCGGAGGCACGGGACTGTTTAGCAAGGAGTTGGGATCCAAATGCATGCATTACAACTAACATATACCATCCTTTATTTTCCATTAAGAAAAAAAAAAAATGAATGAAAGTGAAATAAAGACAAATTTAAGATAAGTGATAAATCTGTTGTCACCAAACCTGGACTATAGGAAATGCTAAAGGAAGTTCTCTGGGCTGAAGGAAATGATACTTGATAGAAATCTGGACCTTCAAGAAGGAATGAAGAGCACTGAAAAGAGGAAATATACAAATACATATCAAAGACCATCTTCTTTGCTTGTCTTAATTTCTTTAACATACATAGGACTATTTAAAAAGCAAAAATTATAAAACTATACCGGGGGTTTATAACATTTGTTGATACATCTTGACAGATGTAATAAAGACGTACAGAACTGCTGTCAGGAGAACTAGGCACTTACTGTCTCCTTAACATTTTATATGAAGTGTACAGTGTTAATTCTAAGCAGGCTGTGAAAAGTTAAGGATATATATTGAGCAACCACTAAAAAAAAGCTCAAATAGGTGTAGTTAAAAGAGTCAACAGAGAAATTAAGATGGAATTCCAGAAAATATTCAGTTACTCTCTCCTACCTCCCTAAAAAGGCAAGAAAGAAAACAGAGGAGGAAAAGAGAGTTCCAAGATGTAGCCAACAGAAACCATATGGAAAAATGGCAGAGCTAAATCCAACCACATAAATAATTACATTAACTATATAGGAACTTAACATTCCAAATTAAAGGCTGAGGTTGTTAGGCTGCATTGCTAGACAACACCCAACTATGAAGACACACACTTTAAATATAAAGACATCAAAAACTATAAAACATTGCTGACATAAATGAAAGAAAATGTAAAAAGTGGAGAGATATACCATATTTGGGCATAAGGACACTCAATATTGGTATCAATTCTACCAAAACTGTTCTACAGATTGAATGCAATCTCAGTCATAATCCCACTAGGCCTCTTTTGCTGACAAACTGATTTCTAAAACTTACATGGGAATGCAAAGGATCTAGAATATTTAAAGCAATTTTGAAAAAGAAGAACAAAGCTGAAGTCTTAAATTACCTGATGTCAAAACTTAGAGTAAAGCTAAAGTAATCCAAACAGCACGGTATCACAGTGACAGATAAAGAAGCCAAAGAAACAGAACAGAGAGCCCAGAAATAAACCTACACTTACTAGGTCATCTGACTTTTGAACTAGTGCCTCTACGGGTACCAAATCAATCAATGGGGAAATCAAATGATGTGGGAACAATCAGATACTCCTATGGTTAAAAAAAAGTTCTTCACTCCTTGCTTCACATAATATAATATACAAAACTTAACTTGAGACAGTTCTCAACGTAAAATCTAAATCCACGAAGCATGTAGGAGAATACTATCTGTATAACCTGGGAGTAAGTAAAATTTCTCAGACAAGATACAGAAAGTAGTTGCCATTACAAAAAACACACTGATAAGGCAGATTTTACCAGAATTTAAAACTCTATTCATTAGAATGCCATAAAGAACATGATCAGGCCAACTACAGACTGGGAGAAATTATTTCCAAAACGTATCTGACAAAAGGACTTACAACCAGAACGTAGGAAGAAGTTTTATGACCCCATAATAAAAGAAAAACAATAAATACATAAAACAGTGTGGGTAAAAGGTATGAACAGACACTCAGCAAAGATACACAGTTGACCCTTGAACAACATGGGGGTTGGGGTGCCGGCCCCCACCTTGTTGAAAACCCTCGCGTAACTTTACAATGGGCTCTCTCTGTATGCCATTCTGCATCCCCGTATTCACCACACTGCATACCGTGTGGTACCACAGTACTGTATTTACTGAAAAAATCCATGTATAAGTGGCCCCACGCAGTTCAAACCCATGTTGTTCAAGGGTCAACTGTACAAACAACCCAGGAGCACAAGCAAAATTGCTCGACATCATTAACCATCAGGAAGGCACAAATTAAAGCCACAATGAAACACCCACCGGAATAAAATCAAGATGCCTTTCAACACCAAGTGTTAGCAGAGATGCGGAGCGACTGGAACTGTTTACACTGCAGATGGAATGTAAACCGGTACAGCCCTTTGAGAAAAGGTCTGGCAGTGTCTTATGAAACTAAAAAAGCTACCTTCTGATCAAGCAATTCTACTCCTAGTTATTAGCCCCAAAGAAATGCAAACATATGCCTACAAAAAAGATCTGTACAAGAATGTTCACTATAGCTCATTCACAATAGCAAAAAACTAGAAACAACTGAAAAACAAAGGCATAAACTGTGGTACGTTCATAAATGATGCTTCATGTTAGGAAGGTACCAGAATCTTGAGGAAGAAGGAAAGAAAACATAGCTTGAAAATAATCTCTCCAGGTGATCCTGATATACACCACCTAGAAAGACATTCCATGTTAGAAATAATCAACTTACAAATGAGCTTTTGGAAAATAATTCATATGAAAACATTTTCTGATGGACAGTGAAGAGTCGACCGTGAGGACGCATTCTGACCCAGGTCTACATTGGGAATTTCAGAGCAGGCTTGTGGGTGCAGGAGGCGAAGGTATGGTTGTTTCACACATCTGGCCCAGAATCAAAGGATTACTTTGATATCACTTTGGTATGACTTGCCTAGTTTTCCTGGGCAACATATTTACTTTTCCAAATATAATTTTATTTGACCAACGCTAGCATTTGTTTATTAGTGGCTGAGTCCACACAAACTGCTAAAGCCCTAGGGCCTAAATGTGTGGTTAGAAGGTGGTAGGATTTGTTACCGTAAACTGTAATTTACTGTCAGATAATGAAGAACTGATCGTAACTATTCATCAGAATGGAGTCCAGCTATGAGGTCCACAAACGTAATTGTTAGGAAATCATTTGCAAGTAACAAAATTCCTAATACAGCACAGAAATATTGTTAAAAATCTTGACATTTTTTCCAAGACCATCTACAATACTACATAACTGCGAATAACACATGTTCATACCAAGAAGAGTATACCCTACGTGAAATGTGATTAGCATCTATAGGAAGGGAAGACAAACTTAGTGTGAATCTGGACTCAAATTATAGTTTTATTTGTGAAAGATATTAATATTTTTTAAAATACTTGAACACCTTATGCCTTCCTAAGCGCTCCTGAAGGACTGATGAAAGGTTAATTCCCCACAATTTTTCTAAATAATTTATTACAGTTAATGACAAAAGGAAAATAAAATTGATTCAGGGACCAGTTCTTCTGGAATTTCCAGGTAGACATGTGAATTCTGCTCCAGTAAGCCTATTTCTGCAAAACTAAGAGACCTTGCCAAAACACTAAGATTAATCACTGTGGTTCCATCTGTATACTCTGGTACATAAGCAACAATCTCCAACATCAACTATTACAAACAAAGATGCATTAAAAGAAAAACAAAATTGCAGAAGAAGAATTGTTTGCTTTCAACTTACATGATAATTCTAAGTCCAGGGGAGAAATCAACAGTATTCTTAACACTGTGCCCAGATAGATCTACAGAGTCTACTACAATTCATCAGTAAAGGTACTGCCTAATTTCCAATAATACCTCATATGTGTAAAAATTTGAACGCCACATCGATCTTTTGTAAATAATTTTATAATAATTTAAAACTCAAATTTAAAAGCTCCTGAATCATCATCACCCGGCAATAAAGGCTTATTCAAGCAAGGAAATCAAATGATGTGAAGGCAAATAAAAAGCATTTTGGTTATAATACTGCCTCCTGCCTTACTGGATATTCACACTTACGTCATCTAGGTTTTCTTTTACACATGAATATAATCCCTGGTAAAACACACACATATACTTACAACTCTGATTATAGTGGCGATGAACAGTGAAATAAAAAGACTTTCTGTTTACTAGTAAAAATATTAACTCTAAAATGCTTTTAGTTTGCAAGCAAATGTGCCTACCAAAACCAAACTGAAAACTTGGCGGTGGAAACCGTGTCTGTGCACATCGGGTGCTAAGGACACGCCCTGCAGCACTGACCTTGTACGCCTGCATGAGCGTGTGGATGACACCGGGGGCCCCGTGACACCAGTGCACCAGTCGGTCTGTCTCATTGCTTAGGGATGACGGATAATTCCCAGATCGGAATCTTTTGTGGCGCATATAGTCAATACTAGGTTTCACCATTTCTGTCAAGGTTTCTTGGTCCACTTTTGCTGCTGGCTTTTAAACAAACAAAAATAAAACATTTCATTTATGTTTCCATAAGCTTTTTTTTTCTTTTTCTTTAAACCTCTGCATTGTGGCTAATATAGTTAAGCATCGATTACCCAGAATACTGAGGAACACATAAAATTAGAATTAATCCACTTCTCTGGTTACTTAAGGCCTGGGCAGACCTTTGCATCAACCCTTTCCAATGCTGTGCATGAAACTGATGGCCATCCCCTGGGGAATTCCCTCTTGCTCGGGGGAGGCAACTGACTGGATGAGGCCCACCCACAAGCGGAGAGCAAACTGCTTTACTACAAGTCCACCTGTTTAAATGTAAGTATCACCCAAACTCCCTCACAGACACACCCAGAATAATGTTTGACCAAATAGCCGGGCAATGGCAGCCCAGCCAAGTGAACACATACAATTAACCACCACAGACAGCTAGCCACCTTTTTTAATGGGGACTTCCATATACCTATACCTACACATCTTTTATCTGAGCTGTTTCTCCAAAAGAGAGACTTCACTCCCCCAGGTGAGGTGGTGGTCGTGTTGCTGGCTGGGGCGGGTAAAGGTGCTGGTGCAAGGCTGGCTGTGGCAGCAGGGAGGTCTCCCGCTGACCGTGTGGACAGTCACCAAGCCCCACTTTCAGGTCTGTGCTCCACTTCCACTCTCCTCTCCACCTGCTTTTCTGGAGTCAGAAGAACCGGTTTGACTGCTCCAGACCACGTACCTCACCCTGCACAGTGATCTCACTGCACAGGTCCAGCTGGGCCGCACAAGGATTTCCCAAGAAGCTCCCCTGCAGCCCAGACCTCACTCCCGCCTGATCACACGTGTGGCGCCGACACCGAGGGCGCCGCAAGCTCCCGAGTGCAGGGTCCTGCAGGACACCTGGCTGGCTTCTTGCTGGCACCCTCCTCCTCAAGCACCTTGTGCGGGCATCCCCGTCCCGTCGGGTCCCCTGCCGTTCCTTCGTTCCTTCGTCCGTTCTCAGTCCACTTGTCGCACGGGGCTCCAGAAGTCTCCGAGTCTCATCAGAGAAGCTGGGTGTCTGTTTTCTGTTTTCCTTGAGGTTTTGAAATGATTTTTCCGGAGGAGAACTGTGCTTTTATTCTTCATCGTGAGAGCGGAGTTCCCTTTAAGTGATATTTTGAAAGTTCTTGTGTATGTCGTTCTGACAGCTGTCCAGATGAAACCACACATGGAGCCCCCGCACAGCTAGGCCGGCACCGCTGGGGAGCGGCGTGTGCGGCTGGCCTCGTGAGCCCAGCTCTGGCACGCCGCTGCTATCCACCAGGAGAACGCTGACACCAGTTTCTAAATAGGATCCTCACGAAAGAGTGTTTCCACGTTCTTCACTTTAAAAGCAGATGAGCTGTAAATTTTATGATTCCTGATTCTCTCAAAGAACCCGCCAGCATCTAGCAAAATTAAACTGAACACCTAAATCTAAATTATTTTCTATTGGTGTGATTCTCATATGATTATGTTTCCCTTAAAGGTATGATCACTTTTAAAACAGGGTTCAAAAGCCACTTAAAACCTTTTTCTGGGAAAACAGAGAAAAACGGACAATCTACCAACTGTCTAGAACAACACTGCCATTTTAAAATGAGACATGGAATTGATTATTTTGGAAACATGTCTGCACCTAGATTCACAAATTGGAATACATACGTGTTTTACTTTCTACAAGGATAACCAAGGACACCTACTAATCACCAGAGAAGGGAGTTCTAGTCCTGCGCAGACAGGAATCTCCTGTTTGCCCTTAGTGAGGGGCAGCACGATGCAACATGTAAAAATAAAACAGGAATTTGTAAGTGAAAATTTAAAGCAGGAATACACGGGCTTTTAGTTAAAAAGATCTAAACTCTAATCCATGCTCCTTGACTTACTAGCGTTGCAATTTTGAATAAATTTATGAAGTACTCTGTTATGGGTGTAGTAGAATAAATAAAGGCTTAATTGGGGGAAAAACCAAACAAACAAGAGGCACAGCCGGACCTTGTTTTGCTGTTCTTTGCTTTACTGTGCTGCACTTGCGGTTTTTGAAAATTGAAGGCTTGCAGCACCATTTTCCCAATAGCATTCGCTCATTTTGTATCTCTGAAACATTTTGGTAATTCTCACAATATTTCGAACTTTTTCATTGTTATGTCTGTAATGGTGATCTGTGATCTTTGATCTTACTATTGCAAAAAGATTACAACTCACTGAAGGCTCAGATGATGGTGAAGCGTTTTTTAGCAACAGAATATTTTGAATTTCAGGTAAGTACACTTTTTTAGACAATGCTATTGCACGCTTAACAGACCACAGCGTAGCCTTGCTTCACTGCGACGTTGTGCTTTATTGCAGCAGCCTGGGACTGAACGCGCAGCGTCGCCGAGGTCTGCCTGCAGGCTGCATACAGAGCGGAAGAGGGACCCACAGGCCATAAGGCTGGAAGCAGGTTGAAGCAATATTTGGGGTGAGGTCTTTGACTGCCTGACGCAAGAGTCAGTATTGAATTCAGCAGATGCCAGGGATGATTCAGAGACAAAATCATAACCGCAGCAATAAACTAGTTAAATTTTGAACACAACTGATAGGAAGTCTCTGCCCTAGTCTGCATTCTGGAAGCCCTCTCTGCTCCCCGAAGGTTTTCCCCTATTAAAAGAGCAGGAGGACATGGACAGAAAGAAAGTGTGGGCCACAGACAACTAATCCAACACGTAACTGCACACAGAATTTGCTCTCAGGAGGCCACTGCTTGGGGATCCATGGTTCAAAGCAGGATCCTTATTTCATTTCAGCCTGCTTGGTTTGTAGTAAAATTTCAGTACACATTTCCGATTTGATCTAGAATTTTATAATACGGTCACTGCACTAGCATTTCAGAGTTTCACTCACCTGCATTAACATGTAGTAGATTCCGGCCATGCCATGCGCTGCTCCAACATACTGCTTCCTGTGCCACTGATACAACAGGGGACAGCGCTCAGCCTTCTTTTCTTCCCTTGACAAAGCCTTGCCCGATTCAATAATAGCATCGACTACCTACAGACATAATGAGATAGCGTAAGTCTAAAACACTTACATGTAATCTGTTTTAGTCTAATTAACAATAACATGTCTTTATATAGATTACTTATTCTAAAAATCTTTAAGCAGTTAGTAGCCAACACTGTTATCTTTATTTTATAAATACATACAGGCAGAGAGAAACCAGAAGACAATCTCAGAGTAGAAAAAGATACTAAGAAGTAGAACCAAGAGATCAAAAGGTCTTTCCATGAACAGTTTACTAGAACCTGGACAAACTTCCAATAAAAACTATCCTAGACTTAGTTGCTTTGTAGCTTCAATGTTTTCCCCCAAACACTGGCAAGTACAGTCGGCCCTCCATATTTGCTGCGGGTTTCACACCCATGGGTTCACCAACCTCAGGTCAAAAATACTGGTAAAAAAACATTCCAGAAAGTTCCAAGAAGCAAAACTTGAATTTGCTGCACGTGCACAACCTTTTACCCAGCATTTGCATGGTGTTAGGTATTCTAAGTAACCTAGAGATGATTTAAAGTACATGGGACGATGTGTACAATTTATATGCAAATACTATACCACTTTATACAAGGGACTTCAGCATCCCGGCGTTCTAGTATCCAAGGGGGGTCCTGGAACCAATCCCTAACAGGTACTAAAGGATAACTGTACATCTTCCAAGGCTGGAGGAACTGGCTTTATTTACGAAAGGCTAAGGAAGTGGGGTCTGTTGCAGGATTTTAGAATGACTATGCGGCAAAGACAGTAATTGTTTCCTCATATCCTCTCTCCCCTCACACTTTTGGTAACAGTGCCCCAAGTTTTAGCGAGGCATCTGGCCTCAGAGATACAAACAGCTGGACACGGTCATCTGACTGAGTTCTGGAAGTGGGATGGGAGCAGAAGTGAGGTGGGCAACTTCTAGTTCTCAGGCTTGAAAAGGAAGCTGCTCGTCTCCCACTTCCTCACCGCCCCCTGGGCTGGGGGTGCTCAGCAAGCTGTGGTCGTGCACATAAGGGCACGGTCCTAGGATAAGGCAGAACAAGACAGAAGCTGGTGCCTAGCCATATTCGCCTGGTTTGCCTACCAGTTCTGATACCTCCTGAAAGAGAAATAAACATTCTATCTTCCTGACGCTGCTGTTTGATTCTAGTAAAGACAGCTAAATTAATACAGACCTAAAGTTTTTTTAAAAACATCCCTGGAAGAGAAAAAAGGAGCAATTTATTAATTTTATGAGTGGCCTTGGGAAGTTACTCCTACCTAGAAGCAGAGTCCAGCCACTACCGCAAGTTTCTGCTAGCAGACAGGCTGCGTGGCAGACAGGAGAGGACGCCCCGGGGCGGGACCCCACAGTACCTCTTTGACAGCTGACCCACACACGGCGCCCGGCCCCATCTCCGTGCTCACGTAGAGTAAGGCGTACAGATAGCCTGCCCGGCCCTGAAGCAGCTCGTCGGGAAGGTCTGAATCTCGGCAGACGATGGCTCTCTGGAGCTGCAAAAGTCTACCCAACAAGAAACATCCTGCTTTCCCAGAGAGAGAATGTCTAACATACCTCTTCCTGAAACTGCAAGGAACCCTGTCACTTTAGGAACCATCTGTTACTATTTTTAATTTAAAACTTATTTTTAAAAATACCAAAAAAGAGGGAAAACAACGAAAACTTCCCCACTACAAAACCAAACAAAAACTTCTCGCTCAGATATCATCAACACGAATGATAAAACACCTTGCTGTTCAAAAGTTCTACATTTATATCTAAAATGTATAGGATACATGCACATAAGAGAAGATATTCTAAACCATATACGAGAAGACACTCAATTCTGTAATCCAGAATTACAAGAAAGTGATTTCAAATTTTAACAAAAATGTTACTAAAATGTAGCCAATGCTTGAAAATTAGCTTGAGTCACCCCATCTTTAACAAACATTAACCGACCAGCACCTGCCAGACACTCCACCAGACCATGGCCATGAGCTCTGATTTCTGCTGCTTCAGAAGAGAATATAAACCAAAAGGTACCATAAAAGCTTACATTCTCTAATTGTTTCCTAACAATTGAACCTAAAAATAACTGAGTTATTATAGAGAATCTAAGGCATATAAGGTAATTTTCATGCATTGAAGGCAACCAAAAATTATTTAGGAAAAAACATGTTTATTCCTCCCTCAAATTAAGGCAAACGCATGCTTGGATAGAAAGGTAGCATACAATCCCACCATTACGCTCAAGATTAAACTACAAACTCTTGGCTTATTGGAGAGAACTGTCTGCAAGAGCAGGTGAATTAAAAGATAAATTCTTTTTCGTTTTTTGAGTTTCTTTCTACATCAAGACTGAGAATTTGGAGAAAATACTTCCAGTTGTAAAAACTCACTTTGTGATGCATTCCTGGGACTCGTAATCACTTCTGAGTTTATGATATACCACAGCTCCAACGGCCAAGGGCCCAGCATCTCCACAGAGGAAAGTGACCCTCCGGCCATTCAGATTCCGAAGTGTTCTCTTTACGTAATCCAGGGATCTGAGCAGATAGGTCTGGTCGCATGTGACCCGATACAACTGCAGGTACAAAAGGGCTATGCCTGGAACAATCACCACCACCCCCCCGCAAAAGAAAAGCATTATTGTCTTTCCTTTTTACTGTCAGGACATTATTTCATGATTACGTGAAAAACCTACATAAAGCCTACGTTTCTGAAGGAGTAACATCAAACAAATTACACGATATGTTTCTTAAAAATGGGGAAAAAAAAGAACCCAGTGTAGAAAAAATTGCAAGCAAGTTAAAATGTTGCTAACTGTTCTGACACAATGATTCACTACCTCCTAGATAAGGGAAATACAAGACTTCCCACTCATTCCTCTTTAATTTTCATTCGTTTCCAGGTTGTACTTATTCTCCTTTGTATTATAAGCTAATCTGGATCCTTTTCTTCTTACTTCTCATATAATAATGTCCTCCTATCTTATGCCAAATTACATGATTGCTTTTCTGAGTTTTATACCATCTTCTTTCTAATTTATCTATTTCTCACAATTTTTCAATTTTCTTTAGTGAACAACCAACCAGTGAGTCAACTCACCGTTTACAGAACAGCTACATGACGCAGATTAAGGTAGTGAATTCCAAAGACATAGCTTATCACCTATCCAAACTTCCGACTTTAGATTAAAGAACAGAGCTGGTTACTCAAGGGAACCAGAGAGGGGTCTTTTTCTGAAAATCTATGGAGGATGACCTATATGACTTCTAAAAGAA
Source organism: Neophocaena asiaeorientalis asiaeorientalis (assembly GCF_003031525.2). Classification (NCBI taxonomy): domain Eukaryota; kingdom Metazoa; phylum Chordata; class Mammalia; order Artiodactyla; family Phocoenidae; genus Neophocaena; species Neophocaena asiaeorientalis. The sequence goes on along the minus strand of NW_020175105.1, from coordinate 6,115,563 downwards.
GCATGCTATTATTCCTGGGCTCAAGAAGTCAATGTGACAGATAAGTAATAAAGGAATCTGTATAAATATATACCTAATAAAGTATACTGTAGGAAAAAATACTTAAAGAAATGATATGATGGTGAAAAGGCAAAAAAATCTATTAATGTTTGAATTGAGGTTCTCTAATATTCTGTTCTTTGTCTGATACCCTACTCTCACTTTTAATACTTTTCATTTTGCTTTTCAAATTTCTCTAAATAGGTAGCTGCTTCTTTAATTCTCCTATTCAGGGTATCCTACTTGCCTTTCAAAATAATTCTTAACACCTACATATATTTTTTGAGAAGTCCTTTTGTCATTATCCATTTTTTCTTTTAAAGACATTAAGTCAAACAGATATAAAAGTAGCATATTTGTAAGCCCTGAAAAAAATCCCTCCATATGAATTGCTTATGACCTCCTTGAGTGTCTTCTGTATTCAAATAATTGAAATGATAAACATATAGAAAACAAGTTAGAAGTTAAATACCTACAAATTTCAAACATAATAATCACTATAAAAGGCTTACAAGTACTTCATGATTGACTCGGAAACCCCTAAAAATAGGATGATGATCTGGTCAACCTGTGAACCTAAAAACCTATGGTTATACACATTCAAAGCTTAAGTATTTTAAAGTAAATGATGATGGATAAAGTATAAAAAAAAAAGTCATCATGACATTCTGCCCCTGAATACTTCAGTATGAAAATCTAAAATATATGAACCTTTTCTTACAAGCCAAAACAGCATCATAACTATCAAAATTAATACTTAGTGAGACTGAGCTGTGTTTTTTCTTTTTGGTAGATCTTTATATCAGTTTTGGTACCAGTATTAACCTTGCTTCATAAAACAATGGGACGCATTCCTTATTCTCCTATTCTCTAAAACACTGTAAGAGGAGCACTGAGATTTCCTGTTCTTTAAAAAAAATTGTCTCTTTTTATTGTTTCTTTTTCCCATTTTATTGAGGTATAATTGACAAAACTGTATATATTAAAGTGTACAACAGGATGATTTGACATACAGTGTGGAAATATTACCACAATCAGGTTAACACATAGATCACACACAGTTATCATTTTGTGTGTGTGTGTGTGTATGAGAATGCTTAAAATCTACTCTCTTAGCAGATTACAAGTAAACAAGTATACAGTACACTGTGTGTATGTATAAAAATGCTTAAAATCTACTCTCTTAGCAGATTACAAGTATACAAATTACAAGTATACAATATAGTCCCAGGTTGTACATTAGATCTATAGAACTGGTATATCTTATAACTGAAGGCTTATGCCCTTTGACCACCATTTCCCCAACCACACAACCCCTGGTAATCACCATTCTATTGTTTGAGTTTGACATTTTGTTTGTTTGTTTTAGAATTAATATGTATGTGAGATCATACAGTTTGTGCCCTTCTCTGTCAGGCTTTTCACTTAGCATAATACCCCCGAGGACCATCCATATTGTCAAAAATGACAGGATTTCACTTTTTCTTGTGGCTGAACATTCCACTCATAGACAGCATAACATTCCATTAGATATAGTTAGAGAGATCAATCAATCGATCACAACTTTTTTCTCCATTCAAGGATGGATGGATATTAGTTGTTCCCATATCTTGGCTATTGTTAGTAATGCTGCTATAAACATGGGGGTGCAGATGTCTCTTTGAGATACTGACTTCCCCAGAAGTGAGACTGCTGGATTATATGGTTCTATTTTTAGTTTTCTGAGGAACCTCCATACTGTTTTGCATAGTGGCTGCACCAATTTATGTTCCCACCATATACTAGGGTCCCCTCTTCTCCACACCCTCACCAACACTTGTTCTCTCGTCTTCTTGACAAAAGCCTTCCTAATAGGTGTGAGGTGACATCTGTGGTTTTGATTTCCACTTTGCTGATAACTAGTGACATTGAACACTTTTTCATATATGTGCCAGCCATATGTATGTCTTCTTTGGAAAAATGTCCACTCAGGTCCTTTGCCCATATTTTAATTGATTATTTATTTTTTGCTATTGCGTTATGTAAGTTCCCAATATACTTTGGATACTAACCTCTTAGCAGATATATGGCTTGCAAACATTTTCTCCTGTTCTATAAAGCTTCCTTTTCATTTCAACTGTTTCCCTTGCAGTGCAGAAACTTTTTAGCTTGACCTACTCCCGCTTGCTTATTTTTTTATTTTATTGCCTGTGCCGTTGGTGTCATATCCAAAAAGTCATTGTGAAGACCCAAGGAGTTTTCCTTTGTTTTCTTCTAGGAGCTTCATGGTTTCAGGCCTTACATATTTAAGTCTTTAATCCATTTTGAGTTAATTTTTGAGAGTGGTCTAAGATAGGGATCCAGTTTGATTCTTTTGCACGTGGCAATCTAGTTTTCACCATTTATTGAAGAGGCAATTTTCCCCACTGTGTGTTCTTGGTTTCTTTGTCAAGAATTAATGAACCATTTATGCATGGATTTCCTCCTGGGCTCTCTACTCTGTTCCATTGGTCTCTGTGTCTGTTTTTATGCCAGTGACATATTGCTTTGATTACTACACCTTTATAATATACTTTAAAATCAGGAAGTGTAATGCCACCAGCTTTACTCTTCTTTCTCAAGATTGCTTTGGCTATTCTCGGTCTTTTGTAATTCTATATGAATTGTAGGACTGATTTCCAATTCCTCTGAAAAATACCATTAGAATTTTGATAAAGACCGTATTAAACCTATAGATCACTTTGGGTACTATGGATATCTTAACAACATTAATGCTTCCAATCCAAGAACAAAGAATATTTTTCCATTTATTTGCAGCTGCTTCAATTCCTTTCATCAATGTCTTATAATTTTCAGTATACAGGTCTTTTACCTCTTTGATTAAATGTATTCCTAAGTATTGTTCTTTCACGCTATTGTAAACAGAATTGTTTTCTTAGTTTCTCTCTTCAATAGTTTGTTGTTAATGTACAGAAAAAACTGATTTTTGTATATTGATTTTATATACTGCAACTTTGTTGAATTTATCAGTTCTAACAAATTTTTTTTGGTGGATCTTCAGGGTTCTTTACATATAAGATTATGTCATCTGCAAGCAGAAGCAATTTTACTTCTTCTGATTTGGATGCTATCTATCTATCTATTTATTTATTTGGGGGCAGGCCTTAATTGCTCCCCCCTAGAATTTTCAGTACTATGTTAAATGGAAGTGGCAAGATTGAGCGTCCTTGTCTTGTTCTAGATCTTAGAGGAAACACTGAGCATTGTTAGCTGAGTACGAGTATCCTTGAGTATGACGATAGCTGTGGGCTTATCATATATTGCTTTTGTGATGTTGAGGTACATTCTTTCTGTACCAAATTTGAGAGTTTTTATTATGAAAGTATGTTGAGTATTATCAAATGCTTTTTCTGAATCTATTGAGATGATCATGATTTTTATCCTCCATTCTGTAAATGTTGTGTATCATATTTATTGACTTGTGTATGTTGAAACATCCTAGCATCCCTGGGATAAAACCCACTGATCATGCGTATTCTTTTAATGTGCTCTTGAATTGTGTTTGTTAGTATTTTGTTGAGGATTTTTGTATCTGTGGTTCATCAGAGATACTGACCTTTAGTTTTCTTCTTTCCTTCAGCTTTTTTGGAACAGTGTGAGAGGGACTGGTATTAATTCTTTAAATGTCTGACAGAATTCACCAGTAAAATCATCAGGTCCTAGGCTTTTGTTGGGAGGCTTTTGATTACTGATTCCATCTCTTTACTCATTATTGGTCTGTTTAGATTTTCTGTTTCTTTATGATTTGGTTTTGGTAGGCTGTATGTTTCTAGGAGCTGATCCATTTCTTCTGGGTTATCCAATTTGCTGGCTTATAATTGTTCACTGTAGTGTTTTATGATCCTTCGTATTTCTGTGGTATCAAGTATAATGTCTTCTCTTTTATTTCAGATTTTATTTACTTGGATCTTCTCTCTTGTTTTCTCAGCTAGGCTTGATAAATTGCCTATTTTGTTTATTTACTGAAAAACCAACTCTTAGTTTCACTGATCTTTTCCACTGCTTTCTGGTTTCTATTTCACTTATTTCTGTTCTGATCTTTCTTATCTCCTTTCTGCTATCTTTGGGTTTAGTTTGTTCTTGTTTTTCTAGTTCCCTGAGGTGTAAAGTTAGGTTCTTTGAGACCTTTCTTTTCTCTTAATGTAGTTGCTTACTGCAAGGTACTTCCCTCTTAGAACTGCTTCTGCTACATCCTGTTAAGTTTTAATATGCTGTGCTCTCATTGTCATTTGTTTCAAGATATGTTTTGCTATTCCTTTGATTATTCTTTGACCCACTGGTTGTTCAGGAGCTTTCTGTTTTAATATCCACATAGTTATGAATTTTCCAGTTTTCCTACTATTACTGATTTCTAGTTTCTTACCACTGTGGCTGGAAAAGATACTTGATATAACTTCTATCTTCTTAAATTCGTTGAGACTTGTTCTGAGTTGTAACACATGATCATCTTGAGGAACGTTCTGTATGCACTTGAGAAGAATGTGTTCTGCTGCTACTGAATGCAATATTCTGTATACGTCTGTTAGATCCATTTGGTCTAACGTATAGCTCAATTCTAATGTTTCCTATTGATAATGTAGATGACCTGTCTGATGTTGGAAGAGGGATCTTGAAATCCCCTATTACTGTTGCATTGTTGTATATTTTCCCCTTCAGAACTGTTAGTATTCGCTATATTTTTAGGTGTGTATATATTTACAACAGTTATATTCTCTTGATGAACTGACTCCTTTATCATTGTATAATGACCTTCTTTGCTTCTTGTTAAAATTTTGGAAGTTAAAGTCTATTTGTTCTGACATAAGTATACCTACTCCTGCTCTACTTTGGTTTCTAGTTGCATGGAATATAATTTCCCATCTCTTCACTTTCAGCCTATGTTCATAAAGCTGATATGAGTCTCTTGTAAGCAGCACACAGTTTTTCTTATCCATTCAACCACTCTGTCTTTGATTTGAGAATTTAAGCCATTTAGATTTAAAGTACTTACGGATAATGTAAGGACTTACGAATGCTATCTTATTATTTTTCTGGCTGTTCCGTAGTTCCTTTCTTGCTCTCTAGCTGTCTTCTCTTGCAATTTGACGATCTTCTCTATTGGTATGCTTCAATTCCTTTCTTTTTTTTTTAACAATTGCTTGTATATCTACTACAGGTTTTTGCTTTGTAGTTACTATGAGATTTACATAAAACATCTTACAACGTTCTATTTTAAGCTAGTACAAAAACTCTCCTCCCCTCTCCCAACATCTTATGTTTCTGACATCACAAATTTACATATTTTATGTTGTATACCCAGTAAAAAATTATTATTGTAGCTATAGTTAATTTTAATACTTCTGTTAAAACTTTTGTAGTAAAATTAAACACTACATGACCATATTACATTACTATAGTATTTGGATTTGACTACATACTTATAACAGTATGTTTTATATTTTCATGTTACTAATTAGCATCCTTTTGTTTCAGCTTGAAGAACTCATTTCAACATTTCTTGTGAGGCAGGTTTACTTGTGATGAACTCCCTCAGCTTTTGTGTGCTTGTGAAAGTATTTCTCCTTCATTTCTGAAGGACAGCGTGCCAGGTATATAGTATTTTTGGTTGGCATTTTTTTTTAAGTACCTAGAATACATCAATCCACTTTCTCCTCGCCTGTAAAGTCTCTGCTGAGAAATCTTCTGATAGCTTTCTTGGGGTTCCTTTGTACGTAAGTAGATTTTTATTTCCTGCTTTGGAAATTCTCTGTCTTTGGTTTTAGACAGTTTTATTATAACGTGTCTCAGTAAAGTCCTCTTTGGGATGAGTCTGTATGGGAAATTATGGACATCATTAACTCTCTCCCCAGATTTGGACAATTGTCAGCCATTATTTCTTTAAATAAACTTTCTGCCCCTTTCTCCCTGTTTTTCCTTCTGTGACGCCTATAATGCATTAATTGCTTTACTTGATTATGTCCCTTAATTCATGTAGGCTTTCTTTACTTTTATTCATTCTTTTTACATTTTTCTGCTGACTGGTTAATTACAAATGACCTGCCTTCAAGTTCACAGATTTCTTTTCTTGTTGATTCATTCTGCTGCTGCTCTCTACTGCACTTTGCGTGTCATTCATTTATCTTCTTCAGCTCTATACTTCGCTCTTGGTTCTCTCTCTTAAACTTGTTTTGTTTATGTATGGTTTTCCTGACTTCATTAATACGTCCCCTGCACTGGGAGGCGGATTCTTAACGAGTGGACCACCAGGGAAGTCCTCTAATTTGAATTCTTTATCAGGCACACCATAAACCTCCATTTCTTTGGGGGTGGTTACTGGCAAATTATTTTATTATAAAATTATCAATTATTAGTGCTGTTATATTTCCTTGATCTTTCATTTTCCTTGAAGTCTTGTGTTGCTGTCTTAGCATTTGAAGACACAGTCACCTCCTCCAGTCTTTACTGACAGCCTTCAGGAATGAAATGTCTTCTGTCAGCCTTATTACAGATTCTCAGGCTTTCTCAGGCCTTCTCTATGGATATGCCTGCTCCACACTTTTTGTTCCCTGTTAGGGGAGAATTCTTAAGACTGTATGCCTTTTCCTGATTCCACAAAGCCAGGCTGAGTGCTGACAGTCTCCTGCTTGCTTTCCTAGGGCAGTGAGGGATGCTCAAGTGTCTATGCCTTCTCCCAATTCTGCAGGGTTGGGCCAGCTTTCTGCCCATGCTCGCTAACTGTCCACTAAGGTTTGCACACACTGCCCTCAAGGGCTCACACAGCTATGGGGTGGATCAGTGTGTGGGTGAGGAATGCAGAACGTTGGAGGTAACCACGGGCTAACTGGGGGATCCACTGGTGAGGTGTCCCCAGTGGCACACAGGCAGGCTTCCAGATGGAGTCCTCAAAGTGGCTAGTGGACCTGCATCCCTTGTTGAATTCTGAGCCCTGGTTGCTATGCTCTCAGCCCTTCCTTGCCCCTTGGTCATGAAGATCTCCTCTGTATTCTGAAAGGGATGAGAAAGAAGTGGGTATCCTTTGTAGCTTCCCACATAGCTGGGGAAGCCGGGCACTCATTCACATGTTCTCACTTTCCCCTGTAGGAGAAACCTCAGGCTGAATGTGTCTCTTGGCACTAAGCTGTGCCACCTTGGGGATGGGGTGACACAGGTGAAGTGAAAATTTTCCTCTTACCCTTTTCAATGTGTCTCCCAATGGTATTGTGTAACTCCTCCACTGGACTCTTGGATCCCAGAAAGGTACTCTCATCTGTGTATAATTATCAAAATCAGTGTTCTTTGGGGAGAAAGACAGTAGAAAACTCCTATTCCACCATTTTACTGTTGTCACTCCTAAGGATTTCCTGTCCTTTGGTAAAGGTTTGGTATAATTTCCCAGTGAAATTTTTGGGTAAATATTTGACAACATTCTCAAATTTTTATTTGGAATTTTGTCTGTTTACATGTCCTATGTCTTCTAGGGTCAGGTTTGGTAGATTATGTATTCACAGAGAATTATCCATTTCAAGTTACATTGTGAAATAAATTTTTGTGAAGTGAAAAGTAGTCATGTGATTTCTAAAATCTCCTCTATTTATTTATTTATTTGGCTGCGTCGGGTCTTAGTTGCAGCATGTGGGATCTTCAATGTGGCATGCGGAAACTTTCGGTGTGGTGCGCGGGCTTCTAAGTTGTGACGCTAGGGCTCTAGAGCACGTGGGCTCTCTACTTGAGGCATGAGGGCTCCAGAGTGCGCAGGCTCAGCAGTCGTTGTGTGTGGGCTCTCTAGCTGTGGTGCACGAGCTCTAGAGCACACGGGCTCAGGAGTTGCAGCACATGGGCTTAGTTACCCTGCGACACATGGGATCTTAGTTCCCCAACCTGGGATTGAACCTGTGTCCCCTGCATTGGAAGGCAGATTCTTAACCAATGGACCACCAGGGAAGTCCCTAAAATTTCCTCTGTTTTAAGGCTTCCCGATTTCATTTATGTTTTTGTGCCCTTCTTCCCCATCTGCAAACTTCTGTTCCTAATTAATGTCACTATAAAATTATGCCCATTTCCTCAATCATATCTTGGCTAGCCCTCTAATACAGGAATCAGCAATTTTTTTCCCATAAAGGCCAGATAATCATCTTTAGGTTAGGCTTCAAGGGCCACATTTAGTCTCTGTCAGGTTTTCTTTTATTTCAAACTTCTTAAGAATGTAAATAAAAACGCTTCTTGGTTCAAGGCCTGTGAACAAACAGGCTGTATCCCAGACTTGGCCCATGAGCCACTGTTTGTCAACTACTACACTAGTAGAGTCCTCTGGAATGCTCTTGATAAAAATATTTCCTAGGTTCCTGTTATGCCTTTTGTTATATTTCATATGCCTGGAGGGCAGTAACCTAGCTGGATTTAACATCTTATCTTCATATTTTCATTCCTTGAATATCTTGTAGGATGCCAGTGAACTTCTTTTTTAAAAAATATTTATTTATTTGGCTGTGCCGGGTCTTAGCTGCAGCACATGGGATCATAGTTGCGGCATGCAGGATCTAGTTCCCTGACCAGGGATCGAACCCAGGCCCCCTGTATTGGGAACGTGGATACTTAACCACTGGACCACCAGGGAAGCCCCTGCTGGTGAACTTCTGAATGTGGCCACTTAGAGGTTTGATACCAATGTGATTTTCTCCCTGTTGATATTTCTGTCACATACCTCCCTCCTCAACTACTGACATCCCACACCACAGTGGTACATTTATTACAACTGATGAAATGATACTGACACATCATTTTCACCAAAAGCCCATAGTTTTTATTACGGTACACTCGTGGTGGTGTACATTCTGTGGGTCTGGACAAATGTATAATGAGATGTATCCACTACTGTACAATGATCCAGAGCAGTTTCACTGTCCTGAATATCCTCTGTGCTCTACCTATTCATCTGTCCTTCACCCTCTAGCTCACTGAAAACACTAACCATTTTTATTGTCTTCACAGTTATATAGTCTCCAGAATATCATATAGTTGGAATCACATAGTATGTAGCCTTTACAGAATGTCTTCTTTCAATTAGAAATATACAATTTAAAATTTTAATTAATTAATTAATTTTTTGGCTGCGTTGGGTCTTCGTTGCTGTGTGTGGGCTTTCTCTAGTTGCCGTGAGTGGGGGCTACTCTTTGTTGCAGTGCGTGGGCTTCTCATTGTGGTAGCTTCTCTTGCTGTGGAGCACGGGCTCTAGGCACGCAGGCTTCAGTAGTTGTGGCACGCAGGCTCAGCAGCTGTGGACCGTGGGCTCTAGAGCACAGGGTCAGTAGTTGTGGCACACGGGCTTAGTTGCTCCGCAGCATGTGGGATCTTCCCGGACCAGGGCTCGAACCCGTGTCCCCTGCACTGGCAGGCGGATTCTTAACCACTGCGCCACCAGGGAAGCTCAGAAATATACATTAACGTTTACTCCATGTCTTTTTGTGGCACACTTCCTTCTAAGTCTGTATAGTGTTTCCTTGTTTGGATGCACCATTTATTTACTCATTCACCCACTGAAGGACATCTTGGTTACTTCAAACTTTTGGCAATTATGAATACAGTTGCTATAAACATTCATGTGCAGGTTTTTTGGTGGGCCTAAGTTTTCAGTTCATTTGGGTAAAAAAGAGCACAATTGCTGGCACATATGGTAAGTGTATGCTTAGTTGTGTTAAAAACTTCTGAACTGTCTTCCAGTGTGTCTATTTTGCATTTCCACCAGCGGTAAACGAGAGTTCTGGTTGTTCCACGTTGTCACCCGCATTTGGTACTGTCAGTGTTTTGAATTTTGGCAATTCTGTAATGACATAAGACGTTGAACACATTCTTATACACTTACTTGCCATCTGTATATCTTTTCTGGTGAGGTGTCTGCTCATGCATTCTGCCTATTCTGTAATAAGGTTGTTCATTTCTTATTGTTGAGTTTTAAGAGTTCTTTGTTTACGCTGGGTAAAAGTCCATTATCAGGTATGTCTTTTGCAATTATTTTTTCCTTGTCAGTGGCTTGTCTCATTCTCTTTTGCAGGTAGTTTTGAATTTTAAAGAAGCCCAGATTATCATTTACAGGGATACCTCGTTTCACTGTGCTTCACTTCATTGCACTTCCCAGATGTTGTGTTTTTTGCAAATTGTAGTTTTGTGGCAACTATGAATTGAGCAAGTCTGTCAGAGTCATTTTTCCAATAGGATTTGCTCACTTTGTGTCTCTGTGTCACATTTTGGCAATTCTCACAATATTTCAAACCCTCAACCAGCAAAAAAGACTGACTCACTGAATGCTTAGATGATGGTTAGCATTTTTTAGCAATATTTTTAAATTAACATATGTACATTGTTCTTGTTGGACATGGTACTACTGCACAATGTACTGTAAACATAACTTCTATATGCACCGAGAAACAAAAAATTCACATGACTCACTTTACTGCGATACTCGCTTTATTGTGGCAGTCTGGAACTGAACCCACAATATCCCCAAGGTATGCCTATATTTCTTTCACAGATCACATCTTTGGTGTTGTATCTAAAAAGTCAGTGCCATACCAAAGGCCACCTATGTCTTTTCCTGTGTTATCTTCTAGGACTTTTATAGTCTTGAATTTTATGTTTAGGTCTATGATCCATTTTGAGCTAATTCTTTTGAAAGGTATCTAGATTCATTTGTTGCATGTGGATGCCCAGTTGCTCTAGGACCATTTGTTGAAATGACCATCTTCACTACACTGCATTGCCTTTGCTCCTTTGTCAAATATCAGTAGCTATATTTATGTGGGTCTGTATCTGGGCTCTCTATTCTGTTCTATTCTTTCACCAGTACTACACTGGTTTGGTTATTGTAGCTTGTAAGTCTTATAGTCTTATAATAAGTCTTATAAAGTCAGATAGCATCATGTCGCCAACTTTGTTCTTTTCCTTCAATATTGAGTGGGATATTCTGGGTCTCTTTCTTCTCCATACAAACTTTAGAATCAGTTTACTGATATCCACAAAATAACCTGTTGGAATTTTGATTGGCACTGCATTGAATCTATAGATCAAGTTGGGAAGAATTGACATCTTGACAATATTGAGTCTTCCTATCCAAGAATATGGAATATCTCTCTTTAGTTCCCCTTTGATATCTTTCATAAGAGTTTTGTAGTTTACCTCACATAGATTTTGCATATATTTTGTTAGACTTATACCTAAGTATTTTGGGGGGATGCTAACGTAAACAGTACTGTGTTTTCTACTTCAAATTTCACTTATTCATTGCTGGTATATAATGAAGCAACTGACTTTTGTATATTTACCTCATATCCTGCAACCCTGCTATCACTGTTTATTAGTTCCAGGAGATTACTTTTTGTTGATTCTTTCTGATTTTCTACATAGAACAGCATGTGATCTGCAAAGGTAGTTTTATTTCTTCCTTCCCCATCCATACACCTTTTATTTCCTTTTCTTGTCTCATTACATTAGCTAGGACTTCAAATATGATGCTGAGAGCAGTGGTGAGAGGGAACATCCTTACCTTGTTGCTGATCTTAGCAGGAAAGCTCTGACTGTTTTACCATTAAATACAACGTACGCTTTTTTCTGGATGTTCTTAACCAAGTTGAAGATGTTCCCATCTATTCATAGTTTGCTGAGAATTTTTAATCATGAATAGCCACTGGATTTTGTCAAATGCTTTTTCTGCATCTATTTATATGATGTGATTTTTTTCTTGTTTAATCCCACTCCACTTTCAAATATTACTGTACCATGTCATGGGTAGAGCAAAGTATCTTATAATAATAAAATATTCCTAATTCCTTCCTCCTACCTCTTGTATCTTGCTGTCATTCATTTTACTTATACATAACATGTACATATAAACATATATATATATGCATACATATAAACATATACTTAAGCATATGTAATTGAACACATTATTGCTATTTTGAACACACATTTTGATCCGTTAGACCATCTGAGAATAAGAAAAATAAAAGTTTTTATTTAGCCTTCACTTATTCATACTCTGAAGTTCTTCCCTTTTTTAACATAGATCCAAGTATCTAACCAATACCATTTTCCTTCTCAGAAGGATCTGGCTTACCATTTCTTGAAAATCAAGTCTAATGGCAACAAATTCCCTTGATTTTTGTTTGAGAAAGCTTTTATTTCTCCTTCACTTTTAAGGATAATTTTGCAGGGTACAAAATTCTAGGATTTAAAATTTTTTTTTAAACTCTCAATACTTTAAGTATTTCACTCCATTCTATCTCGCTTACATTGTTGCTGAACAGAAGTCTGGTGTAATTCTGATCCTTGCTTTTCTATAATAGGGCAGTTTTTTTGTGTTCTTTCAAGATTTAAAAAAAAATTTTTATTATAATATAGGTGATTCACAACGTTGTGTTAGTTTCAGTTGTACAGCAAAGTGAATCAGTTATACATATATCCACTCTTTTTTAGATTCTTCTCCCATATAGGCCATTACAGAGTATTAAGTAGAGTTCCCTGTGCTATGCAATACATCCTTATCAGTTATCTGTTTTATACATAGTAGTGTGTATATGTCAACCCCAATCTCCCAATTTATCCCTCCCTCCCCCCTTTCCCCTCTGGTAACCATAAATTTGTTTTCTACATCTATGATTCTATTTGTTTTCTAAGTAAGTTCACTTGTACCCGTTCTTTTTAGATTCCACATATAAGTAATAAGATATTTGTCTTTCTCTGTCTGAATTACTTCACTCAGTATGACAATCTCTAGGTCCATCCATGTTGCTGCAAAAGGCATTATTTCATTCTTTTTTATGGCTGAGTAATATTCCATCATATATATGTACCACATCCTCTTCATCCATTCCTCTGTCAATGGACACTTAGGTTGCTTCCATGTCCTGTCTATTGTAAACAGTGCTGCAATGAACACTGGGGAGCATGTATCTCTTACAAGATTTTTTATCTTTGGTTTTATGAAGTTTGGATACTATATGCCTAGATGCAGGTTTTTTGGTTTTTTGTTCTTTGTTTTTGGCATTTATCCTCTTTGGTATTCTCTGAGCTTCCTGGACCTGTGGTTTAGTGTATACTAATTTGGAAAAATTCCTGGTCATTATTGCTTCAAATATTGTTTCTGATTCTTTCTGTTTCTTTTCCTTCTGGTATTACCATTTCACAAGTGTTGAACCTTTTGTCGTTGTTCCCTAGTTCTTGGATACTGGTTTTGGGGGTTTTTTTTTCAGCTTTTTTTCAGTTTTAGAAGTTTCTACTGCCATATCCTCAAGCTCAGTGATTCTTTCCCTAGCTGTGTCTCGTCTACTAAATGAGCCCATCAAAGGAATTCTTCGTTTGTTATAGCTTATTTGATTTCTAGCATTTATGTTCAATTTCTTCTTAGGATTTACATCGCTCTGTTTACATCATCCATGGGTTCTTGCGTGTTGTCTACTTTTTTCATTAAATCCTTAGCATATCATCATAGTATTTAAAAATTCCTGGTTTGATAATTCCAACATTCCCGCCATATCTCATTCTGGTTCTGATGTTTGTTTAGTCTCCTCAAACTGGTTTGTTTTTGCCTTTCAGTATGTCTTGTAATTTTTTTATTGAAAGGTGGACATAATGTACTGGGTAAAAGAAACTGCAACAAATAGTCCTCTAGTAATGGAGTGGGGGAGTGGAAGCGTTCTATGGTCCTATGACCAGGTCTCAGTGTTTTGATGAACATGTGCCCCTGGACCATGAACTCCACCAGTGCTTCTGTGTCTTCTTCCCCTTAGGTTGGACAGAATGGCTAGAGGGAGCTGGAGTTGGCTACTACCCTTCCTCCAGGTAGGTTAGTTTCTGATAAAACTCCAGTAGGCGAGGCTCTGGTAAAACAGTTTCTCCTGAAGGCTGGCCTTGTTAAGAACAGAATGCTCTAGCATATTTCAGAATGGTTCCTTTTCCCCTCGCCCAACCAGAGGCATGAGAGGATTTTTCTCCAATATTCACACTGAGGACCTGGGATAACTCCAAAGTTAACCTCACAAAAGTGTGGGTGCCTCCCTATGATTGGGTCCTCCTAGAGTTTTTTAACTCTCATATTTGCCCACACTGAGCTTCTAGCAATTAATCAATTACAGTTTGGGCTCCTGTGGAGATCTCTCCTTGTAGGTCTCTTCTCCAGTAAATTGTGATTTTCTGAATCTCCCTGTCTATTGCTATTTTTGGTGTAGCCGTTTGTCATGTAACCCCACTTCTCTGATGGATCTTAGAAAAGTTATTGATTTTTCAGTTAGTTCAGCTTTTAACTTTTTAGGACAAAGTGGTGACTTCTAAACTCCTTACACATCAGACCAGAAACTGGAAGTTTTTCTCCAGTTTGATTTTTTTCCTTTTACGGTATTGCTGTGTTTTCTGTGGTGCCAGTTCTTTCTTCAACTCCTTGCAATTTGGTCCTCATTTCTGAAGTGATTTTGCCTTTTCCTTTAATTTCTTTCCTTAGTTCTGTCAATTCTTATTTCACATCACCTTTCTGTCTTGCCATCTCTTCTCTGAGTTACTTTATTTCTGCATTGTAACTATATTGCATAATTAACTTACAAAATTAATGTTGAAAGTACTGCCCTTTTTCTCCATCTTGTAGTAGAATTTTCCTGGTGTGTTTTCTTCTGCTGACAAAATCTGATTTTCTTTTTCCTAATATTATGTAAATAATTGTAAATTTTTTTTCTTAAATTCAAAACAGATAGATTTTTCTGGATCAACTATTAACAGGAAGAGGAAAATGGTTAGGGTAGTTGTAATCTGAAAGGCATCCTCTTCTTAGTAAGTGATGAACAGTTTAGTTAATAAATGATGACTTTTGGTAGCCAGATTTCCTTTGAGTCTCATATTCTTTCTTGTTTGAGGAGGGCCCCTATCATTGCTGTTTCTCTCCTTACCTACACCATTAGCCAGTGCCACCAGGAATGCAGCTTCTGCTTTGTAAGTTAATCCCCTCTTTTTCAGAATAGCGCTTTTATAGAAAGTCTAAAATAAAACCTGTTCCCTGTATACCTAAACACCTTTTTTCTCTGCTTTGTCCAGCATTACTTGCCCACTTTGCACTTAGATACGCCCTCAAAAGATCCCCCTCAGGGTGTGTCTCACTCCTTCTGGGAATAATTACTCGTTAATTGGGAAAGTGGGGAATGGAGGGACAGATTTTGCCAGCTCTGGATCCTCTGTCTTTCTTCACTGGCTCTGCCACTGTGACTTTCCATAGTTACTCTGGATGCTATTTGTTTTTCACCCCTTATTATTTGTGTATATTCTCTATCTCACTTTTTGCTAAAGGGATAAATTTGGGGTGCTTCATTTATTCTCATATTGTACAGTTTAAGGAGAAAAGACAGGGAGGTAGGGGTGTAAGTGGATTCCACACAGTTACATGAACCCCAAAGTCCTAAATATTATTTGAAATCATTCAAACCAAATACTTCCATGATGACTCTCTCAGTGATTCCAAAAAATGACAACAACCGGGGATTTTTAAGAAATAGTGATTCTTAGAATCCTCCCCCCAGAGTTCCTGATGTAACTGTCCTGGGGTGGAGGCTGATAGTCTTTGTTTATTATAAAGCTCTCTGGATAATTCTGATGCATAGCCAATTTGGGACCTAACAATCATGGAGTTAAAACCCCTTTTCAACAAGAAGAAATGCTTTAAGTAAAAGACTTTATAGGGGGAAAACTGTGCTACTAATAACTGTTTTTTCTTTCAAGATAACCTTATTCTCTGTATTTTACTTCAAGTTAGCCAAAACTATTTACTTTTACATTTAGGGGACTTCCCTGGTGGTCTGGTGGCTAAGACTCTGCGCTCCCAATGCAGGGAGTCCGGGTTCGGCCCCTGGTCAGGGAACTAGATCCCACATGCCACAACTAAGAGTTCACATGCTGCAACTAAAGATCCCGCATGCTGCAACAAAGGTTCCGCGTGCTGCAACTAAGACCCAACACAGCCAAATAAATAAATAAATATATTTTTTTAATTACATTTAGGATAAGTTTCTTTGGCTCTGTAAGAGAACTAGCTCCATGTCTGTTTGGGTATAAAAGTTTGAAAAAGTCAATTCTAATGTTACTATGTACTACTGTATTGATAACAGGCAAATAATAAATAAAGCATCGCATAAATGAGTACAAATATAAACACAAATAATAAAAAAGATCAGGGCCATCAAGTCTGAGCGTGCACTGCAAAGACAAGTGCCAGCTCTTGGTGACTCCAACATGTACACTCGTGCCCATACTGCTCACTGACTAAACTATAAAAACTTAGCAAGAAAAGGCTATAACGATAGCAATGCTCATACTGCAGTCTAATCCCTCAGAACAAGGTCTGTCTCATTTCTTTTATATTCCCTAAACAGCTACGACAATATTATGGCTACATGGTAAAATAATAAAAAGAATATAAAGATTAGTTAAGGCAAATTCATTTTGAAATTAAGTTTTTTGACGTGAAATGTATTACTGGTTGCTTGTTTAATTATTATCAGAATCAAAATCAAAATCTTTATGTGTACAAATGATGTAAATGAGTACAAAAAGTAGGTTAAATCGTTCATACGTATCGGGCCAGAGAAATCACACAAACATATCTTGTTGCAAAGATCAAAGACCCAAAAGCAAACAAAAAAGCTGATCTTAACACATTTTCAAAAACAGCCATAAATTAGGTCAGATAATTAATGTTACAAAAATATGACATACAAACTCATATGCCATTCAAACTTCAGGCAGAAAAAATTTCTTTAGAAATAAAATTACAAAGCATCTCATCAATGAAGATAGCTCAAGACTTCTTTTAAAAGGTATAAACCTTTGACTTTTAAAAGAAAAAGAATTCAGATCCAAGGCTTACATATCATAATCCAAAAATAAAACATATCAATTACTTATATCCCAGAGGCTTACCTGTCCAACCAGTATAAGCAGAGCAATCATGTGGATCCGCTGTCTTCAGCCCTTCTTCCATTTGCTGTAGAAGATCTTTGATTTTGGTCTGGATCCGCCTTGTGAAATTATTAATAATCTGAGAACCAAAAGAAGACATAAAATTAAATGGTACAAGAATAGGACAATGTTGTAGTAACTACCAGTCTAAGTTGTAAAAACAGACAGAAATTATATTACCTGGCCCATTTCAATGTTTCATTGGTTGGGGGGAGTCTACCTTGGTTTTACAAGGTAAGTTTTAAAATGAGAGAATGCCCTATATGGACTCTAAGTCATAAGTATTGTATAACCACAAAAAAAAGTTGCAGAAATCAAAGGAAAAAACTAAAAAACAAAAAAAAGAGGAAAGAGATGTATCTGACTACATAAACATTTTAACTTCTTTAAGTTAAAAAACATGAGATGGTTTAAAAGTCAATGACAAGGGGAAATATGTGCAATGTAAAATATTATAAATAAAACTATATAACAATACGGAAATACACTTCAAATTATCAACGCACCTTATCAAAAGAAAAACGTCAAACGGCAGGCGCAGGCAAAAGTGTTCCGTCACTTAGCAATTAATGAAACGCAAGTAAGTACAAATACTATGGCTTACCTATCAGATTAACAAATAATAGAAAAATTTTAAATGTTAACTCCCAAGGCTGCCAGGAGCTAAGATAACAGGTATTCTTATTCACTGCTGGTGATCTTTCTCAAGGGAAATTTATCAGTATTCTTAAACATGTAGTTGACAGCGTTGTCCAGATTTTTCTGCCTTTGATGATTTTTGAAGACTCCAGTTGTTACATCAATTGCTGAGGTGTATTAAAATCTCCAGTTGTGACTGTGAAATTGTCTGTTTCTCCCTTTAATTCTGCTTTTTTTTCTTTAGTGTACTTGTAGTTCTGTTATTTGGCAAAGACAAACCTAGGAATGCTAGATCTTCCTGACAGATTTTATCATAAAGAAACATCCCTCTGTGGGACTACAGGGAAAATATTTTCATGTTACTGGACAGTTAGGGTTTTCAGGCCAAATTTTACTGAAACTTGGGATTCTGGACTAAAAGCAACCTTAGGAATTAAGTTACAATAGTATACATTGTAAAAGCCCCGGAGAGGTTTTACTTAACCCCGGAGGGCTGTGTGTACATTTCAAAGAGGATGAGAAGCTAGAGCAGGGAAACCCTTCCCAGTCATAGAACTGAAGACAAACGGGCCAGTCTTTTCACAGAGAGTTATTTATATTCCAAAGACTTTGATATTTCCAATGAAACTCTCTCAAAAAGGGAAGGAGAGACAGTTGTCTCCTTCCCTCGTATAAAAAGCAGAGAAAACTTGTTTTTCTTCATTCTTTGCCTACAATACAGACTTTGTGTACGTAGGACATTTGACCTGGCTTTCACTGCCAGAGAGGTAAGACGTGAGACTGAGGGATCCACTCACTGGTCATTTTCTGTCTAGTAAATAAGAAATCTCTGATCCAGAAACCTCTTGTGTACATTCAGGACAAAATTAATAAGTATAAATATTGAAAACCTAAACCAGGGTAATATCAACATCATGGCAGTACAACACATCCCTTGTTTTTGTTTTCCCCAACGGAAGTGCCTTCGTGTGAGTTGTGGAATGCAGCACCATACACCAAGGGACACACAGCAAAGCTAGCCCACTAGAGAACTAGGTAATAAGCAGAGAGACTTCAGTACCAGCTGTGAAACCTACAGGAGACTGAATCGGTTCCAGCCCCTCAGCTACAGTCTGGGAGTGCAGGCAGAACAGTGACTCAGGCAGCCACCTTCGGATGAGATAGCCCGTGTGGAAGTCCAGATTTCCCGAGGAGAAGTACCAACATGCCATTGGAGGAAAAAGAAAAAAAGGAGTTTGGGTCCACTCAAGTGGGTAAGAGTAACAGCTTGTCTCTGCGGCATCACCTAATGTTCAGGTATAGCATATGGCTAAATAGATGGCCCGTTATTTCTCCATCTGGGGAAAGGGAGAGCCACTGAGTGACTGCCTGGTTTCTAAATCTGGGCAGGACTCTGATGAAGAGACCTATTTCTCTCATTTCTCATAATGCATCCAGAGCATTACAGAGGGAGTCCAGGCCTGGGGAGAGGGAGCAAGTCAGAGAGCAGCATATAAGATTCCCAGGGCATTAAAGGAATGTAGCTCCTGCTGGTCCAGGAACATGAAAAATCAAGAAGACATGACATCACCAAAAGATCACAATAATCTTCCAGTGACCAAACGTAACGACGCGAAAATCTAATATTTACACAACGAAGAATTCAAAATAGCTGTTTTAAGGAAACTCAATGAGCTATAAAACACAGAAAGACAATACAATGAAATAAAAAAAACAGTATGTGACAAAAATGAGAAATTTAACATAGAAATCACTGAAAAATAAACAAATAGAATTGTGGAGCTTAAGAATTTAATGAATGAAATGAAAAATGCAATAGAGAGCATCAAAAGCTGGCAGATCAAATAGAAGACAGAATCAACGATATAGATAGGAACTTAGAAAGAACCCAGTCTGAAGAGAAAAAAGAAAAAAGAATAAAAAAGAGTGAAGAAAGCCTACATGATCTATGAGACATCCTCAAAAAACCAACAGCCAAATCATTAGAGTTCCAGAAGGAAAAGTGAGGGAGAAAGGGGGCAGAAAACTTATTTAAAGAAATAATGGCTGAGAACTTTCCAAACCTGGGAAGAGATTTGCACATCAAGTTCATGAAGTTAATAAACAGATTACCCCATTACTTCAACCCAAATTGTCCTTCTCCAAAACATACTGTAATAAACCTATCAAAAATCAAACACAAAAAGAGAAACCTAAAGACAGCAAGAGAAAAAGAAGACTGTAACCTACAAAGGAACGTCCAATGGGACATCAGTGAATTTCTCAGCAGAAATCTTACAGGCCAGGAGAACGTGGGATGATATACTCAAAGTGATAAAACAAAAAATAAAAAAATAAAAAATACTCCATTTGGGGACTCCATGTGGGGACTTCCCTGGTGGTCCAGTGGTTAAGACTCTGCGCTTCCACTGCAGGGGGCACGGGTTCAATCCTTGATCGCGGAACTAAGATCCTGCATGCTGTGCGGCGTGGCCAAAAATTTAAAAAAAAACAGAAACAAAACCAAAAAACTCCCTGTGGCAAAGTTATCCTTCCGGAATGAAGGAGAAATAAAGACTTCCCCAGACAAAGGCTGAGGTAATTCATCATCACTAGATCTGTCTAACAAGGTATGCTGAAGGAAGTTCTTCAAGCTGAAATGAGAGGAGGCTAACTAGTAATGTGAAACATAAAAAATACACTGATCAAGATAAATATAAAATCAAATTCAGAACGCTGCAATATGATGGTGTGTTAACACTTAACACTAGTATAAAGATTAGAACTGGAGTATCAAAAGTAACTACAGCTACTATAATTTGCTGATGAACATACAATATGGAAAGAGGCAAACTGTGACATAAAAAACCATAAAAGGTGGAAGAGTAAAAGGGTAGGTGTTTCGTATGAGATTAAAATTAAGCTGTTATCAGAGTAAAATAGACTGTTATAGCTATAAAATGTTTTATGTATCTCATGAAAATCACAGAGCAAAAAATCTGAGTAGACTCCCAAAAGATAAAGACGAGGGAGTCAGAAGCATACAATGGTGGGAAATCACCAATTCACAAAGGAATCCAGCAAGAGTCAAAGAGGAACAAGAAAACTACAAAACAGCCAGAAAGCAATTAAAAAGATGGCACTAGTAAGTCCTTACATATCCATAATCACTATAAATCTAAGTAGACTGAACTTCTAATCAAAAGGCAAAGAATGGCTGGATGAATAAAAAACAAGACCCAACTATATGCTGCCTACAAAAGACTCACTTCAGCTTTAAGAACACACATAGCTCAAAGTGAAAGGATGGAAAAAGACATTCCACAAAGTGGAAACCAAAAGAAAGCAGGGGTAGCTGTATTTATACCAGACAAAATGACCTTAAGTAAAAAACAGTCACATGAAACAAAGGTCATTATATAAAGATAAAGGGGTCAACTCCTCTGAAGAAGACATTAACAATCGGAAATACATATGCACTCAACACCAGAGCAACTAAATATATTAAGCAAATAATACCAGAGCTAAAGGGAGAAACAGACAACAATACAACAATAATAGAGGACTTTGATACCACACCGTCAGCAATGGGTAGGTCATCCAGTCAGAAAATCACTAAGGAAACACTGGACTTGAACCATACGTTAGACCAAATGAACCCAACAGACATATATAAGACGTTCAATCCAACAACAGAGTATACATTCTTCTCAAGTACACACAGAATATTCTTAAGGATAGATCATATGACAGGGCACAGAACAGGTCTTAACCAAATTTAGAAGACTGAAATCATACCAAGTATCTTTACTGACACTGGTATAAAAATGGAAATCAACAACAAGAGGAAACTGGAAAATCCACATATATGAGGAAATTGAACAACATACTCCCGGACAACCAATGAGGCAAAGAAATCAAAAGGGAAATCAAACAATATCTTGAAACAAATGAAAACAGAAACACAACATTACCAAAACTATAGGATGCTGCAAAAGCAGTTCTAAGAGGGAAGTTTATAGTGATAAATACCTACAGTAAGGAAAAAGAAAGGTCTTAAAGAAATAAATAACCTAGCTTTATACCTCAAGGAACTAGAAAAAGAATAAACCAAGCTCAAATTAGCAGAAAAAAGGAAATAAGGATCACAGCAAAAATACATGAAATAGAAACTAGAGAAATAATAGAAAAGATTAACAAAACTAAGAGCTGTTTTTAATTAGTTAATTTATTTTTAATATTCATTTATTTATTTGGCTGCACCAGGTCTTAGTTGCGACATGCAGGATCTTCATTGCAGCATACGGGATCTTTAGTTGCGGCATGCGGGCTCTTTTAGTTGCAGCATGCAGGATCTAGTTCCCCGACCAGGAATTGAACCTGGGCCCCTGCATTGGGAGCATGGAGTCTTAACCACTGGACCACCAGGGAAGTCCCTAAGAGCTGTTTTCTAAGAAGCTTTTTTTTAAAAATTGACAAACCCTTTAGCTAAACTAAGAAAAAGAGAACACTCAATAAATAAAAACAGAAACTAAAGAAGAGATATTACAAGTGATACCACAGAAATACAGCTGACCCTTGCACAGCACAGATCTGAAATGCACAGGTCCACTTATATGCAGATACTTTTCAGTAGTAAATACTACAGTGCTACATGGTCCACGGTTGGTTGAATTCAGGGATGTGGAAGACTCGAGAATATGAAGGGCTGACTGTAAGTTATATGCAGATTAACCCATATGCGAACAAAACGGATAACCTAGAAAACATGGATAATTTCCTAGAAACATACAACTAACCAAGGCCAAATCAGAAAGAGTGGCCCAGTGGTGGTCCCTGGTGGTCCAGTGGCTAAGACTCTGTGCTCCCAATGCAGGGGGCCCAGGTTCGATCCCTGGTCGAGGAACTAGATCCCACATTCATGCCGCAACTAGGAGTTCGCATGCTGCAACTAAAGGTCCCACGTGCCACAACTAAGACCCAGCTCAGCCAAATAAATAAATAAATATCTTTAAAAAGGAATAAATAGAAAGTATGAGTAAACTAATAATGTATAAGGAGACTGAATCAATAATACAAAACCTCCCAAAAAAGAAAACCCCAGACAATATGGTTTCACTGGTGAATTCTATGAAACATTTAAAGAATAATTAGCACCAACCTTTTCCAAACTTTTTCAAAAAATTGAAGAGGGAACACTCCCAAATACAAGACCAGCATTACCCTGATACCAAACCCAGATAAGGACACTATGTGAAACAAAAACTACACACCAATATCCCTGATGAACACGGATGCAAAAATTCTCAACGAGATATTAGCAAAATGAATTCAAAAATACACTAAAAGGATCTTACACCATGATCAAGTGGGAGTTTTCCCTGGGATACAAAGATGGTTCAATATATGCAAATCAATAAGTGTGACACATCACATTAATAGAACAAGAGATAAAAATCATATGATCCCCTCAAAAGATGCAGAAAAAGCATTTGACAAAATACAACATCCTTTCACGATAAAACTCTCAGCAAACTGGGAATAGAAGGAGAACACCTTAACATAACAAAGGCCATATACTTACTATATGGTTATAGCTAACTTCATACTCAATGGTGAAAGGTTGAAAGCTTCTCCCCTACGATCAGGACCAAAACGAGGGTGCCACTCTAAGCACTCTTGTTCAACACAGTACTGGAAATCCTGGCTAGAGCAATCAGGCAAGATAAAGAAATAAAAGGCATCCAAATCGGAAAGGAAAAAGTAAAACCGTTTATATTTACTGATATGATCTTATATACAGAAAACCCTAAAGACTCAACCAAAAAACTGATAGAACTAACCAATAAATTCAGTAAAGTTGAAGGATATAAAATCAATATATAGAAATCAGTTGTTTCTATTCACTAACAACAAACTATCCAGAGAAGGAAAGAAAAGTCTCATCACAATAGCATCAAAAACAACAAAATACTTAGGAACACATTTTACCAAAGAGGTGAAAGAGCTGTACTCTGAAAACTGTAAGACTCCGATGAAAGAAAGTGAAGAGATAAACAAATGGAAAGATATCCTGTTTTCATGGGTCAGAAAAATTAACATGTACTGCTGTTATGTGTCAAAGAGGATAGATGTCTGATTCTCCATCCAACTGTTTAATAACTTTTTGACTCCAAGTTAGTAATGTAAGCCTCCTGTGTCTTGACCTTTGGTTTCCACCATTAATCAAAGAGATACAGAATAATTTTCATGAGAAGGAAAAAAACTAGAGTACTACCACTTCATTACCTGGTGTGGCAGAACCCATAAGGTAGTAACTAGCCCACACTTACTGCAGGACACCCTCCTTCCTTATCAGAATCCTGATTAGATTCACAGCAGCCATGCATCCAACCCCAGAAGAGCTACTTGCTTTCCCAGACTGCCTTATGACCAGGGGCAGCCATATGACACAGTTCTAACCAGTGAGATGTAAGTGCAAGTCTTCTAAGGGCTCTTGGAAGGTTCTCATTTTTCTTCATAAAAGAGAAAGATACAGCTGGTACTCCCTTCTTTTTACTCCCTTCGTCCTACTGTAAAATTGGACAAGAAATCTGGGACTAGAGCAGCCATCTTATACTATAGCACAAAAAATATGAGACAAAGACCAACATAACTGCAGAAATCCTGAAATGAATCAACACCAAGAGTTGCCTACTTCTAGACTTCCTGTTATACAGGAAAAATAATCTAACTGAGATACTTCCAAGTTGAGTCTTCTGTTTATTGTAGCTGAATGCAGGCCTAACACATTCATGTACAGTTTTAGCTCTGGCATGATAACTTTATTCCAAAGCATATGCTTTATTCCTCACAAATGATACTGGAGTATAGTTCTAAGGCTTACGATTACTCACTCTAATTCCTTTTAATACTTGACAAAATTCCATTGTGAAAATAATTTCTCTGCCTTCGCTTTAAGGTATCTTTTCTAGTCCCTAATTTTCTAACTCTCTGTCATCAAAGAGATTTCTTATTTGTTGATGTTGGAACCAAAGTCTCAAGAACAAAGAAAAAAATTTATTATGCTGTAATTCTATTTGGAGAAATTTTAACTGGTTAATCTCATTTAATAATGGTATTATTATAAAGATAATTAATAATTATTGAGCACTTTACCATATGCCTAGCACTAAGTGCTCTATGTGACATTTCAATTAATCTTCACATTACTGAATGATTCTGTTTCTTAGGTGAGAAACCTGAGGCCAGCCCAAGGTCACATGAGACAACAAGAGACTGAGATTTTGGGGCTGTAGCTAGACTGTCTAATTCGAAAGTTCCTGGGCCTCCCTATGCCGAGTCCTTGTTGTGAAAATCTTTGCTTGATTCTCTATTTACAGTCTACCTTTAGATTTTTGAAAGGCTTACTACAGCTTTCACTCAATCACACCATGTGAATACAATACACATCTTCCACAAAGCACAGAAACAGAACGAGTAGCTAAAGAATTTGGGAGGTTTTTCTCTGACTCAAAGATTAACTTTTAGTAATTGCACTGCAATTAGAAAGAAAATATTCTTTTCCTACATACTAGGCAATTTTCCCAAACAAGGATGCCCCAAAGTGCTATAAAGCAAAACGATGTTGGTATTTCTAATACTTACATGTTTTTCTGTATTTTGTTAATGAAAGCTGTGTTTGAGGAAATACAACCCTAAAATACAAAAATACAGAAATCATAAAAGAGATTGATCATTAACTTTAAAATTCATGATCTTAACTTCAAATAGAGAGTGGAAACTCTCAAAATAGGTGTTTAACATGCACAAATAAATAACTCCTAAAGCAAAAGGTAATGCTTGGAACAGGTATTTGTGAACCAAACTTCTGAGTTTGAATAATGCATCAGGACAGCTTGTGAATAATATCATTTATTATACTCCTCACATAGGTGGGCACTTGTGACACTCTATCTAATTCAATCCTGATAACCCTATAACAACATTATCTTCCCTGTGTTATAGACAAAGAAATTAAAGCTAACAATGACTTGTCTACATTTTTAAAGATAATAAAAATAGCTTTTTAACCCACATTTTGTGTATGTGAGATACACAGATTATACACTCCAGAATATGTGCAAATATATAGACACCAGTAATTACAAGTATATGTATACACAGGCACATATATATACATCAGCAAGTAATTCTTTCATAGGAAAGGTTTTAACAAATCTTTTTAATCCAGGGCACAAGTTGAGGAAAGTATATTTTGTAATCTCAGATCTCCCAGGGGAAGATGCTCTGTGACAGTTTACACATATGAAGTAGGTGGGCCTGGTTTTCTAACACTTTATTTTCAAACAAAAATGCATAAGCAAAAGTACCCCAATCATTATCTCAAACTGAATTACTAAAGGAGAAAAGGGGAAAAAAGTTGTATGTTTTGACAGTAAAGAATTAGATGGTGGGGATTCCCTGGTGGCACAGTGGTTGTGAGTCCGCCTGCCGATGCAGGGGACACGAGTTCGTGCCCCGGTCTGGGAAGATCCCACATGCCGCGGAGCGGCTAGGCCCGTGAGCCATGGCCGCTGAGCCTGCGCATCCAGAGCCTGTGCTCCGCAATGGGAGAGGCCACAGCAGTGAGAGGCCCGTGTACCGCAAAAAAAAAAAAAAAAAAAGAATTAGATGGTGGGGGAACATCTACCCTCATTAGCAGTATTTTCAATAAACAGAAGAAGGATCATTACCTATACTGAATGTGTGTCAAGGAAATGCTGTTTGTTTAGATGTTGAAAATAGTTCATTCTTTTAAAAATAGGTGTATATTTACATAATCAGGTCTGTTTCTGTTTTTCTTGTTTCAAACTCAGTAACACTATTAATAGAAAATATTCTAGACCACATATCCTAAACACACACATCTGTCCAATTCTGATGTACTTACTTTGTGTCATAAAAATTAATTGATAATCTGCTGTGTATACTCTCTAGGGGATATATATATCATAACCACAAAAGAAGTTTGTAATTACCATAAAGAACCAAGGACAGCTGCTTAGTAATGGTATAATAAACTGATTACAAGGGCTCAAAGCATACACAATTATAGTTATAAGGTTAATAGGACTTTGTGGTCAAATTATATTTATTTTTGGAAAGCTCTCGGTGAAAAACTAGGTTTCATTTTTGATTAAACAATTGTTGCACGGTATTAGCTAAAATCTAGGGAAGAGAAACATTTTCCGAAAAGGAAACTCAGTTTGTTATATTCAATTCTATTCAAGTAAAATTTGCTCAAACCTATTCTGGCCCTAGCAGACTCCTAGGTGGCCACCCTACAGAATATAGGCCTCACCTGGGACACCCATGAAGTATATTACACAGTCTTATATTAGGTTAGAAGATTGTCCAGAGGACCTAAGTCATGACTCATATAACATTCTAGATACAGAGAGATTTAAAAATGATGCTAATAAATAATATATAAAAATGATTCTAATAAAAAAAGTTTTTTATTTCAGTACATTTATTCATTCAACATTCACTGAGTATCTATTCTGTCCTAGCTCAGTATCAAGTGTGGAGATCGTTTTTAAAATAATAATAATAATTCAAGCATAGGTAAGAAAAAATTCCTGTCTCAAAGAGTCAAGTGGGGAAGAGAAACAAAAATGAATCAGTCAGCCCTCACTAACCACGGATTAAACCTTCAGAGCTCCTGTTTGGGGGTTCAAGAATAAGCATGGGAATCTGAAGACCTATGTCATGATATACAACAATTTTCAATTTTGCTGAGGCCCCAATAAAAAGAGCATGAGTTGACAGAACTGTGGGCAGAGAGTTTAGCTGACTTTCCAACATCCAATAATCCTTTTTCACCTTCCCCACCATCAGCAGGCGTGTTAGTGTCCCCACTGCAGAGACGTGAGTGAGGAAAGTATGGTACGGAATTTAGAAATCTGAGAACATATCCACATGAATACTGCATGTTTGCCTGTATTTTCCTCAGAAGGAAAAGGCAGAAGAATAAGCATTTCTCTAAGAAGGAAAAAGTAAGAGATATGCAATATTTTTTTATATGCCACTAAAGATATAAACCTTTAAGCAATTTTTCATTATCACATTGTATGTTATAGTGACAAAAAATAGGATACATAATAATGCTAATAGCTATCATTAACTGAACTCTTAAACTACTTACCTATATATTAGTAATTATGTGTAACAAGGTACTAATTGTATCAGTATCAGGCACCCTTTTGACTGCTCTAAATGTATTAACTTAAACGCCGTAACAACCTAATGAGGAATGGGTTACTCTACAACTATATTATTATCAACTTTCAACCAATATATTAAGAACTTCAATTACCTTTTCAACTTAACCCTTTACTACAAGCTGATGAGATAAATGCTATTATCCTATGTTAATGGGCATTGTTCTAAGTGTTTAAATGCATTAACAGTCATAACCTATTAGGAAGGTACTATCATTGCCCAAATTACTTGCCCAAAGGCTATAGCTAAAGAGTGGCAGAAAAGTAGGAGTCAAACCCAGGTGTATCCAATTTCTCACCTGCTCTATACTCCACATGTTATTCCCAACCGATGGGAAATGCTGATTTGCAATATTTTTGTAGTCTCCCCTACATAATCTTCCCCTTATGCTTTTACGACAATATCTTTCCATATCAGGAATTGAAAACTGGCTGAAGGTTAAAATTAAAAGAAAATTCAACAAGCTGTAGAGCAGTGCTCCTCCCATATAATGGGCATATGGACTGTCTGGCCTGGGAATTTGGTTAAACGCAGGTTCTGGTTCTTTAGGTGTAGGGTGGAAGCCGCATCTTCTAACAAGCATTCAGGAAAGGCTAATGTTTTGGGTCCACAAATCTCAGTTTGAGGAGAAAGGCTGTAGAGTACATTCCCTCCCTCACCCCCATTTTAGCTCATCTGAACAAAAGAAAAATTATTGGGTTGGCCAAAAAGTTCGTTTGGGGTTTTCCGTAAGATGTTACCAAAAAACCCAAACGAACTTTTTGGCCAACCCAATGTATTTTCTGGGCAACTGAAAAGTGCTATTTCCTTATGCTTCCATGATATATTATGACATTCAACAAATTTT
Organism: Neophocaena asiaeorientalis asiaeorientalis; assembly: GCF_003031525.2. Classification (NCBI taxonomy): domain Eukaryota; kingdom Metazoa; phylum Chordata; class Mammalia; order Artiodactyla; family Phocoenidae; genus Neophocaena; species Neophocaena asiaeorientalis. Next base: position 6,086,789 of record NW_020175105.1, on the reverse strand, counting down.
GAAGTGAAAAGCAAAAATACAGAAAATTAAGTGAAAAAGTATAAAATGAAGAATTTCCAACAGCTCAAGATAATGTCAAGTTATAGATTCCAAGTAAAAATTCTCTTTATCTTCATTTTTGTATGGAAAAAGTTTTAAAATCCTTAGGACCCATCAAGTCCTTCAGAACTGGCTCCAATCTACCTTTTCAGCCCGTTACCACCCAATATTCTTCACGCTCCCTCCTCTGCAGTCAGATTCTACTCCCTGCCTTTCCCTTCACGCAGCGCTCCCCCTTAGCCTGGCAAAGTCCCACTGTTAGATTCATTAGCAGAAGCCACTGGACTGAGGTGGCTCCAAAGCCCTGGCAGTGTAGTAAGCAAACCAAAACCTGAGCCCGTAGATGCCTCAAGGTTATGAAATCAAAACACCAAGGACAACCAACGACAAACAGCTAGGCTTTAAGCTATAGCCAATCAAGAATGTCCTTGCTTTGCTTCCACACTTCTTCTACAGAGCTGACCCTTAAAGAATACAGGTTTGTTGAACTGCTTGGGTCCACCCGCATGGGGATTTTTTTCAACAGTGAATACTACAGTACCACACAATCCCTAGTTGGTTGAATCCACGGATAAGGAACCACAGATATGGAAGAAATTCAGTACAGAGGAATGACCTATGCAGAATTAAGTTATGGGGACATTCGACTGTTCGGAGGATCAGTGCCCCAACCCCCTCACTGTTCCCCTGGCTCGTCGGGAAAATGCTCCTAACCACTTCCAGCTTGGTGCTGCCTGATTCAAATCCATTTGTGCTCACTAAACTCTTAACATTTGTAATATGCCTCAGTTTACCTTTTGACAGTTCCGCTGTCAGAAGAGGAAATCGAAGGAGACCCTTGACAGCCCCCAGGAGGTGCCCTCATTAAAACAGGCCAAGTTTAATGAGATGACTTATTTTGCAAACAAATTAGCCTTACTTTGATTATCTTTAATAGAAATGAGGGTGATTGTAGAGAAAAAAAATTATGTTTCAGTAGAAAATTGTAACACAACCATGTGCATATCAGATTTTAGTCCTGTTCATTGTCTTTGAGGTTTGCTATATACCTGTAAACTGGACTGGATCCTGAATTCTTCTAGCTTCTTCAAATACCTGGCTATGACTCTCCAAACTATCAATAATATTTCCAGTTTTCTCCCACCTTTCTGATCTGGAATCACTAAGAACAAAGATTGCCCTTGAACTTCCTTGAAGGGCCCCCTCCTCAAACCCAGATGGAAGCCAAATTTCAGGACCCTGAACCTTAGATCCACATCCCTCAACTAAAAAGGGCTCCTCCAGACTCTTGGAACTGCACACCAGGTGAAGATCTGAAGTGAAATTGACCAGGGAGGTTCCTCCCCAGAAGCAGATGGCATCTCCCAAGATCGCAGAACAAGATCTTCATCTCCAATATAAAAGCCTTCATTCCTTTCGCCACTTCACTACTTGCTTTTTCTCTCTGCTAATGCACAAGAAGACAATGCTCCTTAGCTCTGGCCACTATCACTGAATCTACTGCCAAGGCCATAGCTGCACAACAAGAGTCACTAGGCTTTCTTGCTAAGGTGGTTCTAGATAATAGAACTGCTTAGATCACTTACTGGCTAAACAAGGAGTGTGCACCAAAGCAAATACTTCCTGCTGTACCTGGATCAACCCCTCTGATATTTTAGCAAATGTAAGAAATTAGCGAATAAGCTACTTGGCTAAAACAGGTTGATATCCCTTCAGGTATATTCTTTGATTTATTTGATACCAACTGGTTTCGTTCATGGGGGCCCTGGTTTAGGATTAGCCTTCAGTCTCTGTGTTATCGTCCTCATAGTCGCCATCAGTCTCCCTGGTGGGCTACATTCTCTCAACTGTCTTAAACGCACGTTCACAGCCATCAGCAGTACATCAGGTGGTCTCACTGCTCTTGGAGAAACAGAAACAAGTGAACAAAGAGATGAACAGCAAAAACAATTCTTCCATGGACCTGACACCACAACCTCTGAGTTTCACAATGAGACAAGAGCAACTTAACTCTGATGGTGACCGAGGGTGGCGCTTATACACCATTCGAGACCAATCTCTCATGTATGAGAGCGTGACCAAAAGGGGTATTGTTAGATTAACTAAACAAGGAGACCGTTAGGCTGAGGTGGCTCTACTGCCTTGGCAGCCTCTGTAAGCAAACTAAAACCTAAGCCTGTAAATGCCTCAAGGTTACAAAAGCAAAACCTAAGGACAACCAATCACAAAGAGCCAACTGGGCTTTAAGCTATAGCAACTGGATTCCTGACCCTCAGAAACTATGTGAGATAATGTTTATTAAATTATTACGTTTGGGGATCATTTCTTACATAGCAATAGATGGATAGTAACGGTGGCTTCTCCCTTGAGTGCCCTCTTAGCCCCAGGAATGGGGCTGCTCCTCATATCGTCTATTCCTATATTCTCTAGAGTTCTCTTTACTTCTTATGAGGCAACCTCTCGTTACTCCCATCTCTTTATGCTTAGGAATAATTCTTTATATGAAACTTTCCCTACCAAATCACTGTGTGGTTTCTGTCTCCTGAGTGCGTCCCTGACGATACAGCAGAGAAACCTGACGCTGCTCATCGGAGAAGCACTGAGAAACGCTGGTGTACATCAACCATGATTCAGCTCCTGAAGTTCACGGCCACAAGGAAATCAAGCAAAAAGAAGAAGGGAAGAAATGGCTATTAGAGAAGCAGCCAACAGTGCTGACTTTAGATACCTTCCGAATTTAAAGAACAAAAACAAAAAAAGCTACTACTACACTGGTTCACTGCTTTTCATAGTATCTGGACCGATGTTGTCAAAATGTTACAAAAGCCTACTTACAGAAACGTAATTCAGTGAAGCAATAAAGTTACTGTGTTGGTAGATTTTACGTAATCTTTTCTCACTAACAGCACACAGCATCATGATAAAATTATTCCTCAATGACTAATTTACAAATTACATTCTGTATTAATTTCCTAGGGTGCCGAAACAAATTGAGTGGCTTAAAACAACAGAAGTTTATAGTCTCACAGTTCTCGAGGCCATAAGTCCAAAATCAAGGGTTGGCAGGGCCATGTTCCCTCTGAGACTCTGGGCAGAATCCTTCCTTGCCTCTTCTAGTTTCTGGTGTTTGCTAGCAATCTCTGACATTCCTTGGCTCACAAATGCATCACTCTAATCTCTGCCTCCATCATTCCATGGCCATTTTCTCTCTCCCTGTGTGTCTCTGTCTCTCTTCTAAGGACACTAGTTTATATTAAGAGCCTACCTTACTCCAGCATGACCTTACTTTAATTACATCTAACATAACCTTATTCCCAAGAGTCACATTCTGACATTCCACAGGTCAGGACTTCATCTTTTGGGGAGACACAATTCAACTCATAACACCCTCATTTTCATGAAACTTCATGTCTATCAAAACAAATGCATAGTTTGACAACTTCTATTTTAATTACATTCCTAATATTCTGAGAATTAAAGATGTAATAATCACAATCTATCAATACAGAAGGCAGGGGAACTTAATTCATGTTCATTTTATTTTACTACTTCCCTAAATCTAAGCATTCTCTTACCTTAAGTGGGGTCTGGCTGCTTGCTGCTCTAAAACCAATACTCTAGAGGCAAGGCTGGTGGAAATGAAAGTTTGCTTTATTTTGGACGCTGGCAAACCAAGGGAGGGGAGAGGGGGTACTCGTGTCCAAAGGCTGACACCCCCCGCCCCCAAGGATGACCAGTGGGTAAGAGCTTTTAAAGGCGAGTTTCTGGAGTGTGTAAGTGGAAGCAGGGGGCTACGTGCAGAACAGCACAGTCAGCTCTGACAGGCGTCTCGAAATTGGTCATGTGGTGGTCTGATCAACATCATCTTGTTTTAAGAACACTTAGTTTTCGGTTCCAGGGTCGGTTTGCTCCGATTTCTTTGAGGCCAGTTCTCAGAATTGTGGCAGCTGATGTCATGGCTACAGTCTGGTCATCATGTAGTTCACTTCTTCCACCTGGTGGGGCTTTCCATCTCTATAAAACAGCTCAAAGGACATGGCCCAGAATACTATCTACAGCCTTTGAGGAGGAAAAAAAGGTCCTTCACTTTGCTTCATGACTAAACTACTATTATTTTGTCCTGTTTGATTGCTTTCCTTTGCTTCTGCATTTTCTCACTTCTCTAATTCAACTTATTTGGCTGCAGTTTTTCTACAGACGAAAGGTGGGCTGAGGACATGGGCGGGGGGCGGCCGTGTGGACCACAGGGTCCTGCTCCATTTCATGTCCACCTTTCAAAATCAGAATCCCTCTCTCCCTTTAATGTGGTCTCATTTTCATGTTCAAGAACATGAAAAAACTCTTCCCTTTTCCTTTAGTATATAACAACAACCACTGGCATGGGTCCCCCACCCTGACTTATTTTAATTGTTTAATTGCATGGAGATATCACAAGCCCCATTAGTTATTTGTGGCTTAATTTTCTTTTACATAAGCCCGTTTGGTATGTAGTTGACGTCAACATTATGTTTACTGGATATAAAAGGTTAAAAAGAAAAACATGTAATTTCAGAACCAGTGTTTAACTCCTTCTCTGAGGTAGAAAATGAAACTCAACTGTTCTCACCTCTTTACTGTTCTCAGGGACTCAAAGAGTGGTTCCTTTCACTTATCTTTAAACTGCAGTAGCCTCCTTACTCTAAAGATAATATTGAGACAGCAACTGACAATATGTGTGAATGACAGATTTTTCAAATGTTTGCCAGAGACTTATTTTTACTACAAAGGATTTAAACACCAAGTCACAAACAAAACAGAAATGTATGTGAAAACATAAGAAATCCAGAGAAAAATCAGTGCTGACATATGAATTCTAAACCACGAGCACCGACTTTTCCAGGGGAAGACTGAGGATGCATTTATTGGGGGGCTTACCAGGCACCACGTAAGGCAGTTTGACAGACCACTTGATATACTTTAATTCAATCACTAACATCCCTGTGCGTTAGGAATTGTTCTCCAGATTTGAATTACATACAAGAAGAACGAGTTTAGAGAAGTCACTTGCCTAAGATTCCATGTTCAGACCAATAATAGCTCTTTCAAAATTGCCTTCATTGGGGTGAACTAACGCCTTTTCAAACACAAAACACATGGGGAGCCAGGGAGGTAAAGTGGGAGTTGTAACAGAGATCAGTGGAAACACAGGAACCTAACCGGTGAACGCGCGGCTTTACCAAAACGAGAACAGCTGTGCCGATTTTCACGTAATCCTTCCTGTCCACCTTCCCCCTACCGAGTTAGCTTGTTCACACGTATTCCACTGCCGACTCCTGGGCGCACATACCAGACCCATTACAGTGACACTACTGTGTAGAAACAAGGCCTTTTGGTTGCTGTTCCCAAGCCGTACATTCCAAGGACAGGGGACCGGAGGCCAGGGCAGACGATAACCTCGGCCCCAGGGAAAGTGCCAACAGGCGGTCAGCGGGTACGCTCTACAGCTCTGGGGGCGGGCCCTCGATGATAAACAAATCTGCACCTCAACAGACCCCGGAGACCTGGCCCGCACTTCCGAGAGCCCCGAAAGAGCCTATTTCAAAGGCACGAGGGGCCAGGAGGCGCCTACCAGGAGGAAAGCGGCTAACAACGCAGAGCTCCACAGCCTTCCAGGGCCACATCGCCCGGGAAGGACCGAAGCTCGGCGCCCGCGCGCTGGGAGCTCGCCAGCCCCGGACCGCCCAGCGGCGGAACCCAGAGCCTTGACCCAGGAACAGCGCGCGGCGCGGGTGGGCGACTTCCGCGCGGCGAGGGGGCGGCGGGTGGACGCTACCACCGCCGGCGCTCCCCTCCCCCAACGCCTGGCGCGGCCCGAGTCCGGCCGCCGGTCGCCGACTCACCTTCCCATCGCTGTGGAAGGGGAGGCCGAGCTCGTCGGGAGTGAGCTGGGGGCGAGCACGTGGCGGCTCCTCGGCCGGCACGGCGGCGGCGGCCTCGTAGTCCGGGAAGGGGTTGGGGAACGCCCGCTCTTCCATATCCGCGTCCCCGCCCAACTGCAACTTAAACCTCCGGGACATGGTCTCGCCCATGTCGGCCGCGCGCCCTGCCCTCCGCGGGGCCGCGCGGTACGGCGAGCGAGCGGGGACAAGCCTCCTCCGAGGCGCTCGGGCCCGGCCGCGGGCGGGTCTCAGGCAAGCCCTAAGGAAGGCGGCGGGCGCCCCGCCCCGGCCCGGCTCTAGACGGGCCCTCGGGGAGGCTGCGGCGGTTCGCAGTCACCGGAGCGCCGCGGTAGCGGGGTTCCCTCCGAGGAGTAGGCTCCGGCCAGCGGCGCCGCAAGGGCAGCGTCTCCGGGGAGGGCGCTGTCCCTCCCAGTCATCCCGCCGTCGGGGGGGAGGGGGGTCTGGAGGAGGAGCCACCGCCTTCTTTTTTTTCCTTTTAGGTTTTAAGTCCCTTTGTTTTGAATAAACGGGTATCTTTGGTAGCAGCATGTAATGTGAAAGCATCCTTAATCACCTAAATATTTCATCGACCGCCCCCCCCAGGCTCGTCCAATATTAGTTTAATTGCCCAGGAGCATAACATGGATAATAATAAAAGGACACAAGCAAGTACATCTGCGTTTATGTAATCACAACATAGTTAGCAGCCTTTATTGGTTCTCTTTGTTCTTCTTGTTGTTTCTTTAATTATTTGAAACTAAATAGATGTAATGATTTCTCCGCCTTGAGGGAAATATATTATTCCTTTTTTTTTTTTTTCCATTTAAACATTGAATGCCAGATGGTACTAGGTGATGACAAAAGATAGTTTCTACCCTCGGGATTCCAAGTTAGTGGGTGAGAAAAGTAAGCATAGCTTAGCATGATGTGGGTACTTTTCTGAAACCAAGCAAGGTATACATTAATATGTCAAAAAGTGACATGATAGAGGAAAACAGTACCAAGCCCTGGAAAGGCTCCATCCTCCTGCCTCTGTGGCCTGGCTTCCCACTCCTGTCTGTCCTGTTGTCTCCCCCAACTGTACGAGGATGCACATGTGAAACAGCCCCTACCTATAGGATGACCATAGGAAATTCCACTGTTGGAAAAAATCATTATAAAGGGGTTAGCATAAATATATATCCTTAGAGTTCAAGGAAACAGAACTGATATAACGGAATGCCCTGAGGGGCCCGCTCCACTCTTCTGCTTCATTCGTTTGTCCCGGGGTCCATCTTTCTCCCACCCTCAGTCAAGGACATTTTCTAACTGCTCCTGAATTCTGATACCTTTACCATATAGGAAATTCAGTCCCCTTGTTAGGTAGTTAGTCAGACATTAGCAGCAAGGAGGTGACAGTGGCGAGAAAGACAAGGAAAAATCGAGTCACACACCCAGCCTTCTGGGGACTCTCCCCTGACTCCCCCAGAACGGGTGAAACTATGGTCGTGTGGTGAGCAACTTATCCTGATAAAGAGAGGCACAGTGATACGAGGGGGACTTCCCTGGGCTGCCCATGCCCAGACCACACAGGCATATAACCTACAGTGAACCCGAACTCATTATACCATAATTATAATAAAATCTACAGGTAGTTTTGCCCCCCGCCCCCGCAGTGGGCGTTTCTCCCTTTGCTTCGATGAACTTTGCTTTGGGCTTCCTTCACTTCGCTGAAACAGCCCGCTCACTCTTTCTCTCTCTCCCTCTCTGAGAGTGTACCTACTTTGCTTTGTGCTTAAGCTTAACGTGGTAGTTTGCAATTCTTTGCTTACTATCGTGAACCGATATTGCTGCTCCGGGCCTTCCGTTGACCTCCTCGGTTGAAGCTACTTCGTTACCACGCAAGTCCACACGGTGACACCCTAACCACTGAGGCTGACCTGTCTTAGGAGCCATCCCTCTCCCACCTCAGGGACTTTACTACACAGAATAACCCACAGCAGACGTTTCCCAAAGCCTGCGTTGTGTAGACCCTAACACCGCAGGTAGGTGCAGCAGAAGCAACCACTGCTGGCTTTATGTTAAGCCTGGTGACCTTTGATCTCTCTCCACCCCTGTTGACTGAAAAAAAAAAAGCACAACCTAAAAGTTGAGAATTATGTTTTATTCGGTGGCCTTACTGAGGACTATAGCCTGGGATGGCAAGTTGAGAATTATGTTTTATTCGGTGGCCTTACTGAGGACTATAGCCTGGGATGGCAGCCCCTCAGATAGCTCTGAGGAACTGTTCCAAAGAGGTAACCGAGGGGCTAGCATATATAGGAGTTTGCTGAAAAAAACAAAACAAAACAAACCCTGTTGTTGAATATGAAAAGATTACTGCTAATCACACACACACACAAAAACCCCAGACATCGCAAATTAATGATTTTAGGCTCATTGACAGTATTCCATTGGTTGGCATCTTAACTGTCTGGGGCCAGTATCCTGCTTTTCTCCATCCTGAATCCCCTCAGCGTGCACCATTGGGAATGGCTGCACTGGCTGAGGGCTTGACGGTCAGAACATTCCTCGTTTACTGAAATGGCAGGGCAACATTGTGTCCACAACCTGGTGCGAGGTAAAGGCAGGTTTTCTAATTCTTCTTAAAATCTTGGGCATAACCATGGACAAATGTTGGCAAGTACACAAACTTGTCCTAAGGACAACCGGTATGTTCAGAGACCGAAATAGCTAAACCCAGTTTAAGGAATTGGCAAATTTTCCTAAACGCTGTCCGATCTGCCGGTTCCTGCCCTCAGTGGAGATTTCACTTACTGATTACATTATTTTTCAAGAAGTGACTGTCTCCGTTCTTCACCTTCTTGTCTCCAAGAGGCTTTTTAATGCAGGAGGTATGGGGATCCGTTCTGCCCTTTCAAACCTCAGGACCATCCTCCTCTGGTGTACACTCTTTAGTAGTACAAAGATTCGACCAGTGCCTTGAATTACAACATTTTAATTATTTTAGGCCAAACCAAATTCTTTGACAGGGAGGGCATCCTCCCCAACCCTTCTATGTAAGTGAGATGGACAGTACAAGGATTAGCTAAACGCCCATCCGAAACAAATCCCGGGAGTGGTAAGGACAATTTGCAATTGACCTGTCCTTTCTCTCAAAGGAATCTAACTGGGAGAGGGGCGCCTCTGTGTTCCCTGGCTGAAACCTAGGGCGCCACTCAAGGTTGGGAACTCTGAAAGGGCCCAGGGAGTGAGACTTCTCCCCGTCACAGCAGGTTTTCCGGAGGGAGTGCAGAGGGCTGCATGGCTGAGAAACTTCCAGATGGCATGCCTGTTGGCAGGGGGTCAGGGGAAGGAACATTTGTTGATGACACATGCAGGCCTGAGGCTTTGTTTGTTTTTGATTTATTAAGTGTTTTTCTTTCTATTATATTTATCCTTCACGTTTGTCATCTGACAGGCTTTAGATTTGCCCATGTTCCTCAGCTACCCGTGAGTCCTCTGGTCCCATTGCCAGAGCTGCCCAGGCTTTCATTAAGAAGGCTTTTCCTTTGGATGGTACAAGGGGAAGTCCCAGCAGGCAGACCAGCAAACTCCCTTTGTCTTTCACTGCATTCCTCTCTGAGATTTCCCTACACTTTGTCCATCCATCAGGGTCCAAGTTGTTAGCTAGTTGGGGAAAGAAACAAGCCCAGGGTATGTATAGGGGAGGGGTTTGCTTTATCCCCTTTCTCTGTTGATACATAAGATGGTTCCTTCCAGCTGCAGTCCGTATACAGGACCTATGTATGCTCTACAGCCCTGATTTAAGACAAATTTGATCCCTTAAGCTGGCAGTTCTCAAAGTGTGATCAGAGACCCTTTAGGGTGGCTAAGAAGCCAACACTAGTTTTTGGTGTTTTGATTTTGAGAATAATTTAATATGTTAACTTTAACATAAACTATTATATCTTAATGTCATTATTTTAAATGTGAAGAAACAGATCCTTACAAGACCAAAATAACACACAGCCCATAAGATGGGTTTCTCCCTTTTCCTTTTTTTAAAATTTAAACAGGGCTTCCCTGGTGGCGCAGTGGTTGAGAGTCCGCCTGCTGATGCAGGGGACACGGGTTCATGCCCCGGTCCAGGAAGATCCCACATGCATGGCCGCTGAGCCTGCGCGTCTGGAGCCTGTGCTCCGCAAGGGGAGAGGCCACAACAGTGAGAGGCCTGCGTACCGTAAAAAAAAAAAAAAAAAAAAAAATTTAAACAAATGTTCACCAGGCCAGTTCAACAAGTAAGGCAAATAATGTGGATATGAAGGCTGCAGTTCACAATATACCACATCTAGAACCTAGGGAGGTGCATGAGACAGAAGGGGTAGTCATTCTAATTAGACAATCAAGTAACATCATGACAAATGGATTTGCAGCATCAAAACTCTTCATTTAGATTTCTTATCTCTTAGTGATCAGAGGTCCCACGTTGTCTCCAGTCTTTATGATACCGACCAAGGCTCGTGGCCTTCCCCAAACAATAGAAATTGACTAGAGGCCGGTCAAGGCTTTATTGGGGCCCCTGCTGCAGCAGGAGGGAGAACAAGTAACAGGTTTCCCTGCTTGCTTCCGGAGGGGTTGGGGAGTGGGGGGCTCTGAGGTGCAAGCTGTTTCCTTACATGGGGTGAGGGCAGGGGTGTATCCAGGGGTCGGGCCAGAGGGGCGGCTTAGGTTGTTTGCTCACCCCTTAGGTGGTGTCGAGTGCAGGGGGCACGTGCAGTGCCCTGCTTTTGCTCCTGACACCCTGTTTTTGCTGCCAGCTCTTCAGAAGTGGCAGTTGGGCTTTTTCTGGTCTTTTGTATCTTTTGTCCAGACTTTGCCCCAACTGCACGTGCACACAGTTGTTTTTAGTCCCATATAGTTTCTTTGTATCCTGTTGCTCTAGGAGCCGATTGTCCAGGTGCAAGCACGGCAGCCCTGCAGCAGAGGGTCCCGGGTCCCAGCCTGTCTCATCTTTGTTGTGTTTTGTGTGAAATCCGTTACAGAATGGAAACCTTTGGGACCTCCAACAATGGCAGGAGTACAGATCAGGGCTGTTTTTCTGGATATGAAAGGCTGCAATGATCTCTAACATAAAATCTTTTGTAAGCTAGATAACCAACGGCAGCTGTCCCAGCAGCAACGGTAACTGGTGCTCTGGTAGTCAGACATGTCACTCATACACGTGCACAGGACACAGAGCACGAGTGGGCCTGCGCAGACAGCTGGAGTCATGTGCGAGAGGAGTACCCGTGAACTACCGTCTCTCATGAGTGTACCGTGGGGTTTTCCAGAGGCAATATGATACGTGATGTCATAGCGGATTAAGTAGAGAAGCAGCCAGGTGAAAAGATTTGCAAAAATATAAAACAATGCCCCTTTTCTCATGCATGTTTTTTTTTTAACATCTTTATTGGAGTACAATTGCTTTACCATGGTGTGTTAGTTTCTGCTTTATAACAGTGAATCAGCTATACATATACCTATATCCCCATATCTGTTATTTTGGTTTTGAAAATAGTTATCTTTCATAAAAATATGTTTATGTTAATCCGTAGCATGTAGTTTACGTTAATATGTTGACAAATGAATAAATATTAAAATGTTTTCAGTTTGAATTTCTAATTTGGTACGTATTGCTAGATATTGCTCATACAGAAATTATTTTGGGTCCTCAATAAATTGTAAAGGTGTAAAGGGATTCTGAGGCCGGACATTTGAGCACCACTGCCTTCAGCAAGCTGTTGCATCAGGCACATTTCACTTCGGGGACATGATTCAAAGCAGTACAATGTGTAGGTAAGCACTGCAAAGAGCTGCACCCTCACCTGCTCGTGTTTGCCACTTCCTGTAGTCTTTTTTACTAGGTCTCCCTATGACACTAATGTATTTTGATGTCATTTGTATAATTTCTTGCTTTGTGGAACTCAATTTGTGATGGGAAAATTATGATCAAAGAAAGGCTAGGTGTCAATTCAAACATGTAAAAGGAGAGTTAGGAGATCCTGTCCCAAATTGCATGTGTAGTCATGGATGTATCAATAGATTTAAAGCTTGTGCCAAAATCTAAAACGTAAGCTGGATGTTAGTGCTTCCATGATAGCTGTAGAAACCAGAAACAATTTAGATTGTAACCAATGTTGGGTTTTGCAAGCATTTGCAGGAAGAAGTGGTGGTGGATTGGAGGGCATCTTTCTCTGCTCCTGTCCCTGTGGCAGCTCTCAGCACCGGTCCTCTGTGGCAGTGCCCCTGGGTGCTGAGCACAGGGCCACTGCTCTCGTGGGGATGCTTCAGCGGCTCTCACCAGAGGAGGGCGTGTCGATCTTTAAAAATCTTTGAGTCAAAATGGGCAATTTCATGCTCTCTTTCTACATCAGATCAAAATCTATCATGACTGCCCAAAATGTCCAATTTGATTTCTAGATCTCTGCAGGAATCTGTGGGACGATTTAAGTTGTTCTAGACTAACAGATAGATAAGAAGGCAAGGGTGAACCCAGCAGTCGGTTAGATCACAGAAAAGGCTAAGAAGGAGCAGACAGCACTGAAGTGGCCACAGGCTCTCAGCACGAGCTCATCTGGAATGCCCCGAAGTATGAGACAGAAAGGTTGACTCAGGTCAGCCGTCTCTGAGAAGGTCTGGGGACACGCAGTCAGCCCTGGCACAGTCCTATTTGCAAGGAATGTGTCTGCCTTTACCCTCTGAGGGCCAGGTGCAACCATCGGGCCCAGGAACAAAGCCTCAGTTGCAGACGTGGTGGGATTCTGGGAACAATGCGGGGCAGGGGCTCATCCCCAGCTCAACCCGGATTGGTCCTCAGAAAAGAGAATGTCATCATTTCCCGCCCTCCCACAGGAAATGATGAATTTATTACATAAGGATGTTATTTGTACATTTAAATGAGCAATACTGAGGAATGAACTTCTAATTTAGCAATACAACGTAGTTTTATATTATGTCAGTTCTACAGAATTTTATATTTCCTGTAAATACAAACTGTACATCTGTTCCAAAATTTATTGCCTAGATGTTACATTGTAGGGGTTCAAGTAAAAAATGAAATGAAGGGATACGTTAATAATTTAACTGAAACTGAAAACAGGTAAACTATAAGTAATTTAGACTGCGTTTGAGACATGGTTCTTACTAACTGCACCTAGCATATAACAGTTTACTAAACATGCAGTTATTTGACTTTTTAAAAATAAGAATTAGACATACATCTATATCACGATCTATAGAATTCTCTACTGACAGAACTGATTTCAAGTTTTTCTCATGCTGTAATGATTAAATTTTTCTTCCTGGCACTCAAGTACAAGGATAATCTCTATTCCCACGAGAGTTTTTGAATCAAATCTATCTATATATCTATATCTTTGAACTGCTCTCTGAGCAAAACTGGGAGGACCCATGCCTCTGCATTTTGATTAATAACAGTGCTCTACAAAACACTGGAAGGAAGAATGGGCTTCATGGATAACTGTGCACTACCCCTTCCTTCCTCCAGACCAGGCACAGCCCATGAGGGAGGCAAAGGCAACGTGGTGCCCTGTGAAGCAGATGCAGTGCCGGAGGAGCAGACTCCCCCTAGAACATAGGAGACGCACTATAAAGATTCCCATAAATATTTGGTGGCGGGGTGTGGTTTGCAGGTAATGAGCCAGTGAACTGTGACTTCCAACTGTTCATGAGAAGTTCTTCATAAGCTAGGGGAACCTGGCCTACCTGGTGCACAGAGCAGTTGCAGAGATAAGTTCTTTCCAGGAAAAAATACAGGATTTTTCGGTAACGAGTACTACAAGATACCTTTTCTACTCAGGTGGCTGCTCTGTCTCCATCTAGCTAATTATTTCCTTAGCTCTTCTCCATGCAAAGAAATAGGCGTCTCCTAATGCAAACTGGACTTCATTTGGGACAGCCCTCCCATTCATAAGGAAAGAGCTGGCTTACTAGCTAGCTACCCGATCTCCTTAGCAGATAATGGCATGGAAAGACCCCCCTCCTACTCTACATATTGTGCTATATAAACTGTCCAGAATAGGCTAATCTATAAAGACAGAAAATAGATGAGTGGTTTCCTGGGGCTGAGGGGAGAGGGGATTAGGAAGTGATGGTTAGGAGATACGGAGGGGTTTTTTTGCGGTGATGAAAACGGTCTAAAATTGATTGTGGTGATACAATCAATTGCAAAACTCTGTGATATACTAAAACCATTGAATCATACACTTCCAGTGAGTGAATTATATGCTGTATGAATTATACCTCAATAAAGCTGTTACACACGAAAAACAGTTGAGGCACCGATAGCCAATACGCAGGCAGAAGAGTGCCATGATCCAACTCTCCACCAACACAGGTGAGTGGCAGGACGGAGCTCACCTGCACCAGGTGAGGTGGAGAAACTCAAGACACCTAGGCTGTATGTTGGGACACAGATTTATTATTGATTATTGGCCAAAAAAAGGCTTTGGGAGTGACATTACATGGCATCACTCAAATGTGCTCTGATATGGTCCCCATGAGAATTAGTATGGTCACCAGAGGAAGAAAGAGAAGGATAAAGAGAAAAGGAGAGAGATGGCATAATACACCCTAGGCCCTTCCTTGGAATTTTCCAAGTTCCTTTCCTCTGCCCAGGATTCTTGAAGACTGGCTGTGCCTTCTGGGTGGGGTGCCCCAGACCCTGGCGGGACGTACAAGGGTCCGTTCCCATTTCTTTTCTTCAGAGCACTCGCTCCCTACAGGGTACAAACCAGATGCCCCAGAAGCTCTGGGACTTGTGCCTCTGGAGACTCCCTAGGGTCCCCCTGGCTGGACCCAGGTTCTAGGAGAGTGGTCTGGAGAATGATTAGGCCTCAGAATGGGGCTGATACACTGACTCGAGGTGATTCAAATTGTCTGTGTAAATAATGGCCCTGCAAAACATTATTTGCCTTGGGCCCTATACACCCTCCTGTATGTATTTGTCAACGAAAACTCAATTCATCATCAAGCTAAGAAGGAAAAATTGAGAATTTTGAAATTGAGGATTATAACCTGGGAACCGTTCCACCTGTTAGAAGTTGAAGGCCCAGTCAAACACATTTTCAAGACAAAGGATCGTACATAAAAATGACATACTTATATTTTACATAAAATTCACCAAAGACACACTAGTCCAGGTAATCATGGTCAAAGTGAGCAGCAGGTCACTATGACCCCCTACAGACCTGGGAAAGAACACTAACCTTTTAAGACGTTCCATTGCTAGCATCAGAAGAAAGGAAAACAATTGATCTTTACCATGGAGCAGGCGCTCCCACTTTTGAGGAGGTCTGGTTAATGTATAACGCAGATACACACTGCACCTTAAAGGGGGAGGGAGGAGGCCCAAACAGAGAGAATTTTATGCTTACATTTTCTTGTCTTGCCTTAAAATGTAAATTTTATCTCATCACCTCCCCCAACTTCAGAAATAATGTTAGTAGAGAAGAAGGAACACCATGGTCACCCCTGTGACTGTCACAGTCAATTGCATGGTCAACTCTTCTTCAAAAGGGGGTCAAGAATACACAAGGGTACAACATGGGGAATACAGCCAATAGTTTTTTTTTTGTTGTTTTGTTTTTTTTTTTGCGGTACGCGGGCCTCTTACTGCTGTGGCCTCTCCCGTTGCGGAGCACAGGCTCCGGACGTGCAGGCTCAGCGGCCATGGCTCACGGGCCCAGCCGCTCCGCGGCACGTGGGAGCCTCCCAGACCAGGGCACGAACCCGTGTCCCCTGCGTCGGCAGGCGGACTCTCAACCACTGCGCCACCAGGGAAGCCCTACAGCCGATATTTTTAAATAACGTAAATGGAGTATAACCTTTAAAAATTGTGAATCACTATAAAATATTGTACATCAACTACACTTCAACGAAAAGAGAAAGAAAATAAAATACGAGAAACAAAAAGAATACACAGGGATATACGACTTCTCTTCCAGAAATGGTGATGGGAAGACTGGGTATCTATAACCAAAAGAATGAAATTGGACCCTTATAAACCTGTTGACTGAAAAAAATGCACAAGCTAAAAGTTGAGAATTATGTTTTATTTGGTGGACAAAACTGAGGGTTTAAGCTCGGGACACAGCCTCTCAGATGGCTCTGAGGGACTGCCCCGAAGAGGTAAGGGGGAAACCGGGATACACAGGAGTTTTTGCAACAAAGACCAGGTAGTCAGGACATCAAAAGATTACTGTTAATGAAAGAAAACCAGACATCTTAAGTTAAGGAAGTTAGTGCTTTTCTATGTGTGGGAAGATGCCAGAGTCTGGGCTCACTGAAAGCATCCCTTTGATCTGCACCTCAGCTATCTGGGGCCAGTGTCGTGTGCTTTCTCATCCTGAGTTTCTTCGGGGTGCAAGTCCGGGGGTGGCTGCAGTGGCTGACTACTTGATGGTAGGCATCCGGTTTCTACCCTGAGTTCCCTTAGGGCTCACCACAGGGTGGGCTGTAATGTGATGGCTTGATTTGATCCTTTGTTTACTGATATGGGAGGGAACTTTGTTTTTCATTGATATACCATACACAGAAATCTACTCAAAATGGATTTAAGACTTAAACATAAGACCCCAAACTGTAAAACTCCTCAGAGAAAACATAGGGGAAAAACTTCGTGACATTGATCTTGACAGTGATTTCACAAAGATGACACCAAGAGCACAAACAACAAAAACAAAAATAAACAAGCAGGGCTACATTGAACTAAAAAGCTTCTGCACAGCAAAGGAAAAAATCACTAGAGTGAAAAGGCAACCTAAGGGTTGGGAGAAAATATTTGCAAACCATATATCTGATAAGGAGTTAATCTACAAAATGAACAAGGAACTCCTACAGCACAACAGTAAAACAAACAAAAACAAAAACCAACCAAACAAAAAAAAAACCAACTCAATTTAAAAGTGGGGCTTGAATAAAATAGTCAAATACAGAGAATTGAAAAGAAGAATGGTGGCTACCAGAGACTGGAGAGAGAGAGAAATGGGTATAAAGTTTCAGTGACCCAAGATGAATAAGCTCTCGAGATCTGTTGTACCACATTGTACCGATACTCTACAGTAATCTATTGTACACTTTAAAATTTGTTAAGAGGGTAGATCTCATGTTAAGTGTTTTTTCCACAGTAAAATAAAAACAACAGCAAACAGACAAAAAAAGATATATGGTTCAGTTACATGTCCTATCATTTGTGTTATTATAGATATATGTCATGTATGTACGTCATAAACATCCAAACACAGTGTTAATCTTTCTTTTAAAGAAATTAATAGAATAAAAAAAGAACTTCAAACTGTTTCCCCTGCAGTGAACAGCAGCTGAAATAGCTAACCGTTCTTTTAGTTTTCAGCTGTTCCTTTTTGCTGGGACCATTGAAGTCTCCCTGTGATGGAGCACGACCCTATGGGGCCTTCCCGGGACAGACCCCTCCCCCATATCCTCTGCTTTAGCTCCTCTCTGAAGTACCTAGATAATAGTATCTGATGCACGTTCCCTGAGTTGCTTTACAGATGTGATAAAAACCTACCAAATGGAAGACGTTAATTACTAGATGGCCATGAGCACAGAGCCCCCAGGTCTCCTAGAGCCTGAGGATTGATAATGTGAACCCCTGTGACACCACCCTGTTACCTCACCGTGAACCAATCAGAGCTGATCGCTTACCCTGCGACCCCTTCCTCACCTGGCTTTTAAAAGTGCTTTACTGAAACCCATTGGGGAGCTCGGGGTTTTTGAGCTCTAGCTGTCCCGGACTACTACGTGTGTGGCACCTTACAATAAAGGTTGCACTTTCCTTCACCGTAACCCAGTGTCAGGAGACTGGCTTTACTGGGCAAGGCTGAGCAGACCCAAGTTTGGTTTGGTAACATCCCCACGCATGTGTAGTTTAGCAGATCAGCCAAGAATCTGGGCAGAGTTTACAGTCAGACTTTGGGGTTTAGCCACTCTGCGTCTCCTTCCCTTCCAGGATTTCTTCCCAAACATTCCATCTGCTCTGCCGGTCCCAAATTTTGTCACCTGACACTTCAAGCCGCCTTGAGCAGCCTATGGCCTGGGGAGCTCTCCAGGTTGCTTCAGGCCAACAGCTGCATAATCACAAATCTTGCCCACTAGGCCCCCTGACTTTCAAGGACTGACTCCACTCCAGTTTCTGCCTGCTTTTGGTCCTGCTCAAGTATATACACCCTGTGGCCTTCTTAAAAATTTTTATTGGAGTCTAGTTGATTTACAATGTGCGTTCGTTTCAGGTGTACAGCAAAGTGAATCAGTTATACATATACACATATCCACTCTTGCTTAGATTCTTTTCCCGTGTAGGCCATTACAGAGTATCGAGTAGGGTTCCCATGCTATTCAGCAGGTTCTGATTACTTACCTATTTTATATATAGTAGTGTGTATATATCAATCCCAGTCTCCCAGTTTATCCCTCCCCATCCTTATCCCCTGGTAACCATAGGTTGTTTTCTACATCTGTGACTCTACTTCTGTTCTGTAAATAAGTTCATTTTTTCCCTTTTTTTTAGATTCCATATATGTGATACCACATGGTATTTGTCTTCCTGTGTCTGACTTACTTCACTCAGTAGGACAATCTCTAGGTCCATCCATGTTGCTGCAAATGGCATTATTTTGTTCTTTTTTATGGCTGAGTAATATTCCATTGTGTATATGTCCCATATCCTCTTTATCCATTTCTCTGTTGATGGACCACACTGTTGTCTTTTTAACTCTTTATTATTATTTTTTTTTTTTGCGGTACGCGGGCCTCTCACTGCCGCGGCCTCTCCCGTTGTGGAGCACAGGCTCTGGACGCGCAGGCTCAGCGGCCATGGCTCATGGGCCCAGCTGCTCCGCGGCATGTGGGATCTTCCCGGACTGGGGCATGAACCCGTGCCCCCTGCGTCGGCAGGCGGACTCTCAACCACTGTGCCACCAGGGAAGCCCCTAACTCTTTTTTTTTTTTTTCAGGTTTTATCAGTGTTATCTGCGGGAGGATTTGACCTCCTGCAGATAGTTTGGTGAAATCGTTTCCCCGTTATAGAAGCCAGAACTCCTGTATATATTTTATGTTTTTCTTTAGCAATAAATCATGAATGTTTACCTCTGTCCTTAAATATCTCCTATAACATGATTTTATTGGCTGCATAGTGTCCCACTGTATGACCTATCAGAACTTATTTTATCACATCATTATGAGAGGTTTAGTTGTTTCTGTTTGTTTTTATGAGTAACGAATAATAAGATATTAATGGCCACTGGCCATTCACCAAAGCTGAAAGCAGCTCTTTTGCCCCTTTCCTGTTTTCCCATTTCTGTTCCCTTCTAACCTTGAAAGAACCTAATTAACCTGTTGATTCTTTTCCTAGATAAGAAGTAAGAATGAAGAATTAAGTAAAGAATGACTAGCTCTCTACCCTCAAGAGACCCTCTTAGTAATGCTGCAGGCAGAGCACACAGACAAGATAACATATGAAGAGAGAGTCAGCCAGTCTGCACACAATGGAGAAGGATGCAGAACCCAACCTCCCGCCTCGATGATTCACTGAGATTCTTGCCCTCATTCTGTCCCCTCAAAAATTATAATGGCTGAGCAGAATCTTTGGAGTTGGCCTTGGGACATGAGCCCACCTTCTCCCCAGATTGCCAGCTTTTCTGATTAAAGCACCTTTCCTTCCTATTGACACATGCCTCTCGACTATTGGCTTTTGAGTGGCAAGCTGCTGAACTTGAGTTCAGTAACAAGGTGATCATGTGACAGTACACGGCACTGCCCAGCTTTGGGTGGCGCCACTCACACTGTATTGTGTCTGAGACATCCGTAGGAACACATCTTAGAATACACATAGTTCTGTAGAGCTGTGCTGTGCTGGGGCCATGTCTAGGAGCCCAGGGACGCTGTCAGGGAGAAGGAGGATATGAAGCGCTAGAGAATCCCAAAGAAACTATGAGTTGTTACTTTTGGCTGTGTTGGGTCTTCCTTGCTACGTGCGGGCTTTCTCTAGTTGCAGCGAGCAAGGGCACGGGCTTCTCATTGCAGTGTTTTCTCTTTGTTGCGGAGCACAGGCTCTAGGTGTGCGGGCTTCAGTAGTTGTGGCACGTGGGCTCTAGAGTGCAGGCTCAATAGTTGTGGCACACAGGCTTAGTTGCTCCGCAGCATGTGGGATCTTCCCGGACTAGGGCTTGAACCTGTGTCCCCTGCATTGGCAGGTGGATTCTTAACCACTGTGCCACCAGGGAGGTCCCACATTTACTTTTCTTTATATTCCTTTCTAGGGTTAGGGTAACATCTTGACTGAAATTTAAATATAGGGCTATAAAATAGAGCAATAAAATACTTTCTATTGGAAAGAAAGAAAGAAAAAGAAAGAAGTAAGAAAGGAAGGAAGAAAGGGAAAGAGAAAGAAAGAAGAAAGGAAGGAAGGAAGAAAGGAGAAGGAAGGAGGGAGCAAGGGGAAAGAGCAAGAAGGAAAAAAGAGAAAAGAAGGGTGGAGGGTGGAGTGAGGGGGAGGAAATACTTTGCGTGGCTTCTCAAATCAAAGCTCCTTCTGGGGGAAGCCAGTTGTGGTCCCATAAGCAAAATGCTTGATGTGTTGTCTTTTCAAATGATCATTGATATAATATCCCTACAAGTGACTACATTTTAGACTGTTAATTCTTACTACATACACAGTTTTAGGTCTTTTATCTCTCCATCTGTCAGGGAAAGAATTGGCAAGGGTAGGGGTGACTCATCTTGGTTATGTCTTCTAGTCCTGTATTATTTCTCTGGCAATATGAATATCATGGAATTCTACCTGATTGGGCAAAAAATCTCTCTATGTTCTTTTCTTATTATTTTTAGTAAATTATATCTACCCAGAATTCATATCACTAGTGGAGGCTTCAGTTCTTAAAAAGAATTGATTAACTAAGATTGGTTCCATCTGTACTTGGTCCTGTTGAATATAACATTCACCCTCCTCCTAGCACCAGGTTAATACAGATAGTGAGAAAGTCCAATAGAACCCATCCAGATTAATAAGGAAAGATGCAAAAGAAAAGTTATAGATTGGCTATCATGGATCTCACTAATGTAAAGTTTATTGTTACCACCACCAATACAATCAGATGTAACCTTATTAAGAGGGAAACAGAAGGAGATTTCACATACACAGAAGAGAAGGTAGTGTGACCCAGGAAGCAGAGACTGAGTGATGTGGCCCCTAGCCCAGGAATGCCGGCCGCCACCAGAAGCTGGGAAAGGCAAGGGATGGATCTCTCTTATAAGACAGAAAAAGTGCAGCTCTGCTGACACCTTGACTAAGGCTCAGTGATACTATCTTTGGACTTCTGGCTCCAGAAACATGAGAGAATAAATTTCTATTGTAAGCCACTGTGTTTGTGCTAATTTGTTACAGCAGTTCAGGAAAGGAATACACCATGCAATGGAATGCTATATAGCAATAAAAATAAATGAATGGCTTCACACACAACTTGGATGCATCTCAAAAACATGACACTGAACCAAAGAAGCCAGAGTCAAAAGACAACCCACTGTATAAGTTCCATTTAGGTAAAGTTTAAAACAGTCAGAACTCATCTCTGTTGTTAGAAGTCAGGACAGTGGTTGCCTGTGTGGAGGGGACATTGACAGCGAGGGGCATGAGGGGTGCCTGTGGCTTCAGTGATGTTCAGTCTTTACATCTAGGGTTGTGTTCAATTTTGTGATGGTTCATTGAGCTGTAATCTTATAATTTAATTTTAATAATTGATTACAATTTAATTATAATTAAAGCACTTTCTATATGCGTGTTTCACTTAAAAATTTATTTTAAAAAACTAAATGAAATCTGGTCCAGTGGCATCTGATGTGCCTTCCCCACCATCGTCTCTATAGAGACTGTGGCTCAGGGGCTGGGATGGGAGTGTAGCTGCACCTGCTCTTTAATCCCCTCTCCCTTCTGGACCTACCTTGGCTTGGATTGTTTCAATCTGACGCTGGTGGCTTCTCTGCTATGCCATTCTCTGTGTAGACAGTGTGTGTGTTTGATTTGGGAGGGGGCAGCGTTCAGCTTCACCCTGACCTACCCTTTATCACAGAGTATTCCCTCAAAAGGGGGCAACTGTGTGTCCCGTTAGCCGCACCAACAGTCCAGGTCTATAGCATCTGTTCAGGGCAGGGCTTGCTATCTCTTGTCCTGTGCCTGGGTGACCCGAGGGCTCCTGTCTCCCCCAGCATCTAAGCTCCACACTGGAATGCCTTATCCCCCCTTCATGTCTCCAAGAGCTTCAGAGATCTGGGCTGGGTGGAGGAGTAACTCCCTTTGGTTCTCTGGCACATCCCGCAGTGGGTCCATCTCATCTTGCTGGCATGGGGGGCATCTACGGGGGAGAGAGAGGCCAATCTTTTTTTTCTTTTTTTAAATCAGGTTTTTCTTTTTTTATTTTAATTGATGAATTAATTTATTTATTTTTGGCTGTGTTGGGTCTTCGTCTCTGTGCGAGGGCTTTCTCTAGTTGTGGTGAGCGGGGGCCACTCTTCATCGCGGTGCGCGGGCCT
The DNA here is from genome assembly GCF_003031525.2 of Neophocaena asiaeorientalis asiaeorientalis. Taxonomy (NCBI): domain Eukaryota; kingdom Metazoa; phylum Chordata; class Mammalia; order Artiodactyla; family Phocoenidae; genus Neophocaena; species Neophocaena asiaeorientalis. Next base: position 6,064,269 of record NW_020175105.1, on the reverse strand, counting down.
CTCACTATCGCGGCCTCTCTTGTTGCGGAGCACAGGCTCCAGACGCGCAGGCTCAGTAGTTGTGGCGCACGGGCCCTAGTTGCTCCGTGGCATGTGGGATCCTCCCAGACCAGGGCTCGAACCCATGTCCCCTGCATCAGCAGGCGGACTCTCAACCACTGTGCCACCAGGGAAGCCCAGGTTTTTCTTTTAATTGACACCGTTTCCTCTCTCGGGTGCTACTTTGGTAATGATTAGGTCCCCACCTCTCAAGAACATTGCATCTGAACAGGCTGAGACAGAGCCAGTGTGAACAAAGACCCCAAACCAGGGCTTTCGGAATAAAAAGAACAGGAAAAAACAGCCTTTCTCTTCACTTACAAAGGGAGTCCCTCAGAGGGTCCAAAGCTCTGTTTTCCAAACGTAGAAAACCTGGAGCTCAATGCAACTGGAAACCAAAATATATCAGAAAAGAAGCAGAGGGCTTCCCTGGTGGCGCAGTGGTTGAGAGTCCGCCTGCCGATGCAGGGGACACGGGTTTGTGCCCCGGTCCGGGGGAATCCCACATGCCGCGGAGCAGCTAGGCCCGTGAGCCATGGCCGCTGAGCCTGCGCGTCCGGAGCCTGTGCTCCGCAACGGGAGAGGCCGCGACAGTGAGAGGCCCGCGTACCGCAAAAAAAAAAAAAGAAAAAAAGAAAAGAAGCAGAGTGCTTCATCATATACTCAAGGTCTGATCATCCCGTCTCTTCTATAAGGAATGGCCCTACTCCAACATTTTGAAAGGAAGATGTTTGTCTCTATTTCACTTTCCAAGTAGGTATAAAATCTACTGAAAGGGATACAATGGATCAGAATAGATCAGCTCACGCACAAGAGACACCCCCAGATAAAGATTTTTGCTTCCTGAGATTATTCAGCACATCATTTCAAAGAGAATTCAAAAGGCGCAGCTACGTTCGCTGATAGGTTATGTGAGACACACATACATACAACCCATTTTTCAGTGTATATGTCAAGGGGCCAAGACCCCTGATCAGCTCAGTAAGTTAGCTTGTACATTACAGCGCTCAGAACAACAGAGGGAAAGACAATTTCTCGGAGAGATTCATGCGCCCAGTGCCCCGCGCCTTCCTTAGCTGGACCCCTCCTCTTCTTTGGTTGCCATGGCCTCAGAGGCAGCCGATTCCTTTAATCGACCCGCTGGCTTCTCCTCCTCCTCCTGGGGATAGAGGTCCAGGTACTTCTGCATGCACTCCTGCATGGCCCGGACCTGGTCTACACAGTCCGACCCCTTGACATCCTCTGTGCTGCAGTGGAAGCAGGGAAAGGCCGCCCCCAAGGCACGGGCAGTTCCAGCTGATGCCTCCGTGGGGCAGGATCAGTCCGTGCTCCTCGTACGGATCATTGGGGTTGTCAGCCACCAGCTCTGAGTTTCATGGTCTTCTTTGGTCACAACTATGATTCGATCCTTCCCTTCCTGCCGGCAATAGGCCATGGTGCAGCCGGGCGCTCCGACCTCACGCCGTGACCTCTCTGCTCCAGAGAGGCCTATTTTTCAGGCACTCCTAATTCCCCTAAATAATTCTTCTAGCACCTCCTTCCTCTCTGCGCTCTGGGTGCGGATAGGTAGGGGAGAAGAACTTCCTGCTTCTCTGTAGAAGAAGAAGAGAGAAGCCTCTCATCATGAATGCTGGGCCAGATCACAAGGTAACTCAGGGACCTGCCCAAACCCACTCCTCCTCTGGTGAGGCAGGTGGAAGCTACAGGTCTCCTTTTTAGTTCAGGGTGGCGGGGAGGCTATAGATGACCTTGACTATAGTGGGGATACTCAGCACCTTTCTGTCCTTGGTATTGGACTTTAGTCACTAATTCTGGGGCAAGTGGAAAAATCCCACTTGATCTGTTGTCCCAAGGACCACTGCCCCAATCTTCGCAGATAAAAGAATACTCAAAAGATGGGTCCAAGCAAAGTGTGCAGGCAATATTCTTTCTCCCAGAAGTATCTAAGAATACTAGAAGATTGGCTCCAATCTTTGGTAATTTCTATATTTTTATAAGCTTGTATAATTTTGTCTCGTTGGACCCCCAACTATAGTTGTAACTGGAGGAACAAGTTATCTTCATATTCCTTGATCCCTGAAAGTTTACTTGTAATTGAGAATAATAAACCCTCATTCTACTTGCATTCATCTATGTTGTTACACTGGGCAGGTAAAACTTACTTTTTTTTTTTTTTTTTGCGGTACGCGGGCCTCTCACTGCTGTGGCCTCTCCCGTTGCGGAGCACAGGCTCCGGACGCGCAGCCGCAGCGGCCATGGCTCACGGGTGCAGCCGCTCCGCGGCATGTGGGATCTTCCCGGACCGGGGCACGAACCTGTGTCCCCTGCATCGGCAGGCGGACTCTCAACCACTGTGACACCAGGGAAGCCCAAAACTTGCTTTTTTGTCATTTGTAATTCTTCTTTCATGCCCAGTCTGTTTTTTCTGATCACGTGGGTGATGCCCCATCATCATCCACTAGTTCCATGGTTTTCTGGAAGGACTCACGTGACTCAACACTCTGATTTGGCCCAAGGTACATAAAATCATTTCAGAAGATACTTGGATTAGTTCTCTCAACTTCTGTTGCGTTCTCAGGAAAGCATATTCTGACTTCTCTCTCCTCCCCGTTTCTGACCTTTAGTCAGTGCCTTCCACTGTCCAAATGCTTCAGGAAGCCAGAAGGTGAGAGAGCACAAGGAACCATGCCCATAAGGGTCAGCCTCCTGAGGCCCAGAGCAGAAGGCCGGGGGGGATGGATTGAGGGGTCACAGCTGGGGAGGAATAGAGTGTAACCAGCACAGATGTCCCTTCTACTAGAGAAGCACAAAGAATCCAGGTCATTCCAGACCATTAAGGAAGATCCCGTTGGTTTGTAGATTACACTAGTCACTGTCATTTGCCCCTTGTCCAAGCCCTTGTGGTTCCTTGGAGGTGGGGCTTCCTCGGCTTCATCCTGTGCTATGGGGCTCCTGCCTAGACGGGGCACCCTGACCGCTCCCCCAGCTCCATTCTCCTCAGGTTTGCCCTGTGAATGTTCCTCTCTGAGCTCCTGCCAGCTCTCCAGGGAAAGCAAAGGCGTGGAGGACGGGTCCTGCCATTCTAGGGTCTACAAATAAAATAAAATAAAACTAGCTAACCCTTTTAAGTCAGTTTGGGAATAAACTTTTAGTAAAATTGGTCATGGTAAAGTTTATTTACCACATTTTAAAAGGAACTGATTCCTTGTGACAAAAATCTAGAAATTCAGACTTTACCTACTGTTGCTTATTTCTACCAAGTCAAAACTTCCGGATTTTACAAGATTCTTCTGTCAGTTTTACAAAGTCTCTAACAAACGTTTTTTCTATGTGTAGAATTAATTGTTGCTGGTATTTTGTGCTGATTGTTTCTGATGGTGATATTATAATTTGGATGAAAAACTGATACTTTGTATTTATTTCTTTAATAATCTTTGAGAAAGTGTGTACAGTTTTGCCCAGGAATTTCAGGGCTGCAATATTCCTGATGATTGGTCTAACATTTTACTAATTCGGTTTCTGCCTATTCTTATCTTCCCTTTTCTGGCAATGTTCTAATTATCTATTTAAAAACATGCCTCTCTCTATATATATGTATAGATAGATAGATATAGACCCTGACTTTTACCCATAAGCATTTTATCATGAGCATTTCCTCAAACTATGCTATAGTCTGCCAAACTGTGATCTTAGCGTCTGTGTAATATTCCACCTAAAGGAAACACCCTAACTTCTTCAGAGGCCCCTATTTTTGGACTCTGAGTTATATCCAATTTCTCCATATTATTAATAACACTTGGAAAATATTCCTATTTGTAACTCTGCATGTCTGATTGTTCCACTATAACTATTCCTAGAAGTATTATCAGTGGATCAAACGATGTGAAATTTTAAAGCTTCTTGAATCATTTTTCCAAAAGATTTTCTTTGGGAAATAATTTTGGTTTTGCTCAAACACAGAGAAAAGGGGAGAAAAACACCCAGTGTTATACATCATAGCGTATTACTGTAGTATTTTTCCCTGAAAAATGTTTAAAGTTGATATTAGAAAATGCTCACTTAATCATAAAAATCAGTGCAAACATTACATTCAACAGCACAATTCTTATAAAATGGCTTTAGTTTAGAGTGCCTCTGCCCCTTTAAACCCCTTTCTAGGCCCTGTTCTCCCCTGTCTCCAGGCGAAGTCTCCAGCAGGTTGTGACTTTTCTGTTAACTCACATGTAATCGAGAACCTCTAAGGTCACTGTGCAAAACACAGCCTCAAGGGTATCCACTTTCAGTAAAAACAAGCTATATGCCCACATCTACCCATTTGCTTGAAAACAACAAAAACTCCTGTATAAACTTGTGTCTACAGGACTTAGAGGCTTCTTTGAGATGACAGGGCAGTTAGGCATCCTCTGGCTGGTGTTGTATGAAGACAGGAGCTGGAAAGGCAAGCAGCACTGCACCCAGTCCACGGGCAAGGGCCTTTGCTGACACGGAGAACACACCCTCCATTTTCACAGCGAAAGGGACATGAGTAGAGCCACACACCAAACAACCTCAGTAACATCATGGAAAAGATAGAGAAAAATGAGCCCAGAGCCTGACCAGGTGTCAGATTCTTTCCCACAAAGCTGGACTTCCAGTCCTCCACTCTTAGTGTAAAGCGACCAGGAAGTAAACTGACATAGAAGATATATATATATATATATATATATATATATACACATGTATATTCTATGTTTATTCTCTCTCTCTCTCTCCATATATATATGTACGTACATAAGTATGTATGTATATATATCTCCAAACACAAGGCTAAAGAGATTTCAAAGAATTGGAATAAAACAGATTTCATTACCTGGCCACAATGAAAAGAATAAAAAAATCAATAATGGAAAGATAACCTCCAAATCTCATAGGTCTAGATTTATAATGAAAATTAGAAAATAGTTTGCATTGAATGGTAATGAAAATAGCACACATGAAAAGTTGTGGGGCTTCCCTGGTGGCGCAGTGGTTGAGAGTCCGCCTGCCGAAGGAGGGGACACAGGTTCGTGTCCCGGTCCGGGAAGATCCCACATGCCGCGGAGCGGCTGGGCCCGTGAGCCATGGCTGCTGAGCCTGCGCGTCTGGAGCCTGTGCTCCGCAACGGGAAAGGCCGCAACAGTGAGAGGCCCGCGTACCGCAAAAAAAAAAAAAAAAAAAATTTTTTAAAAAAAAAAAAAAAAAAAAAAAAAAGTTGTGAAATGTAGCGAAAGCAATATTAGGAGGAAAATTATACACATTTAAAACAAGGAAAAGCTCAAACTTAATGAGTTAGGCATTCAAGGGGGCAGGTAAACAACTGAATAAAATCATTGTGGTGTGAATTAAATGTAAAACAATCCTAGTTTTCATCAGAGGAAATTATATGGTCTATCAGGAGACCATTGCTCTAGGTCTTGGATTTCTCAGTCAAATTAATGGGTAGGTTCCTTATGAGGATTTGAAATGGGGTGACTTAGTCCATAACTGAGTCCCGTTCACAGAAGCAATGACCCAGGAAATTTCAAGAAAACCTGAAATTAACTTTATTCCTAAAAATTTTCCTCAAAAAATGATTAAAGAGTGTAACATTTTCAAAGTGAAATAAGTAGTTATGCCAAAAGCCTCCTCCACTTGGTACAAAATATTGGTGAACAATTGGCCTACATTCTGGATGAATGACTTAATGCAAAATGATTGTCTGTCTTCAAAATGTTACTTCCCGGACCGGGAAGATCCCACATGTCTCGGAGCGTCTGGGCCCGTGAGCCATGGCTGCTGAGCCTGAGCGTCTGGAGCCTGTGCTCCGCAACAGTGAGAGGTCCGCGTACCACCAAAAAAAAAATTAAGGAAACAATCCCATTTACCATCATATCGAAAAGAATAAAATACCTAAGAATAAACCTACCTAAGGAGGCAAAAGACCTATACTCAGAAAATTATAAGATACTGATGAAAGGAATCAAAGACACAAACAGATGGAGAGATATACCATGTTCTTGGGTCAGAAGAATCAATATTGTCAAAATGACTATACAACCCAAAGTAATCTACAGATTCAGTGCAACCCCTATCAAGTTACCAATAGCATTTTTCACAGAATTAGAACAAAAATTTTACAATTTGTATGGAGACACAAAAGACCCCCAATAGCCAAAGCAGCCTTGAGAAAGAAAAATGGAACTGGAGGGATCAGGCTCCCTGACTTCAGACTATACTACAAAGCTAGTCATCAAACCAGTATGGTACTGGCACAAAAACAGAAATATAGATCAATGGAACAGGACAGAATGTCCAGAGATAAACCCACATACCTATGGTCACCTAATCTATGATAAAGGAGGCAAGGATATACAATGGAGAAAAGACAGTTTCTTCAACAAGTGGTGCTGGAAAAACTGGAGAGCTACACCTAAAAGAATGAAATTAGAACATTCTCTAACACCATACACAAAAATAAACTCAAAATGGATTAAAGACCTAAATGTAAGGCTGGATAATATAAAACTCCTAGAGGAAAACATAGACAGAACACTTTTTGACATAAAGTGCAGCAAGATCTTTTTCTTTTCTTTTTTTTTAAAGAGTCCTTGCTTTAAAAAAATTTTTTTAATAAGGCTTTAAAAAAAAAGTATGTATTTTTATTTATTTTATTTTTTTGGGCTGTGTTGGGTTTTCTCCAGTTGCAGCGAGCACGGGCTACTCTCTGTTGTGGTGCACACACTTCTCACTGCGGTGGCTTCTCTTGTTTTGGAGCACGGGCTCTAGAGCACAGGCTCAGTAGTTGTGGCTCACGGGCTC